>NC_044976.1:113217633-113534766 GCF_008728515.1 Papio anubis | reverse complement strand
ATCCTGGCTAACACGGTGAAACCCCTCTCTACTAAAAATACAAAAAAATTAGCCGGGCTTGGTGGCGGGTGCTTGTAGTCCCAGCTATATGGGAGGCTGAAGCAGGAGAATGGTGTGAACCCGGGAGGCGGAGCAACACTCCAGCCTGGGGTATCGTCAGTCCTTTGCTGTTCTATAAAATATTAGAACTAGATTGTATAGTTTGCAATGGAAAACATTCTGGGATTGCTGGTAGGATTGCATTGCATCTATGGACCATTTGGGGAGAACTGCCATTTTAACAATATTGAGTCGTCTCATCTGGGAACACTGGTTTATACCTCGTTTTACTTAGGTCTTCTTTAATTTCCCTCAGCAATGTTTTGTAGTTTGCATTGTACAGTCTGGCCTATAATTGTTAAATTTATCTTAAAGAATTCCAAATTTGATGTTACTGTAAATGGTAATGTTTTTCAACTTCATTTTCTAATTTCATTACTAGTATATGGAATTGCTATTAATTTTTTGATATTGTCTTTTTATCCTGTGATCTTACTACCCTCACGTTACTTTTGGCAACTTTTTTGTAGATTCCTTAGGATTTTATGGAATTTAATGGAAAATAGCACTATGCTTTATTTTTATAAGAAGATAAATAATATATACAGGATTGTATCATTTGAAACCTATAGTAAAATATTGAAAAGAGGTAGTGAGTATTAATATTTTTGCCTTGATTATGATATTGGGGGTAGGTGTGGCAGGCAAACTCTGTCTTTCTTTCATTGAGCACTATGTTAGCTACAAGTTTTTTGTAACTAACATTTATTAGATTGTTTGGTTTTGCAAGAAACTGCCATAATCCTTTCCAGAATGATGATAGAATTTTACATTCTCACTAGCAATGTATAAGTGATCAATAGCCTATCTTTTCTATCCTTTTACCTTTAAACTATTTTTTGGGTAGGTTCCTTTTCAACAGCACATAGTCAGGTCTTGCATTTTTAACTAGTCTCACAATCTCTGCCTTTTAATTGGATGGTTTATGCCTTTTACCTTCAATGTAATTATTGATATGGTTGGGTATAAGTCTACCACCTTGATATTTATTTTACATTAGACTATACTTGATATTATTTTACCCATCACTAAGGCACTGGTTTTTATTCTTTTTTCTCTCTGTGCTTCAAATTGAATATTTTCTATTGCATGTTTTCAAGTTCACTCATGTTTCTTCCTGTTGTGTCTTATCTTTTGTTAATCCCATCCAGTAAGTTTTCATTTCAGATGTTGTGAAATGTTTAGACTTTTTCCATTCCCAAAGTACTAATTGGTTCTTTTTGTACTATTTATCTTATCATTATGTTTGTGTTTTCTTAAAATACTTGAATATATTTGTAAGAGCTCTTTTAGCATGTTTGCCTGCTTTTCCCATTATCATTTTTATTTTGAGGTTCATTTCTATTGACTGATTTCTTGTTATTTGTCACATTTTTCTTCTTCTTGTCATGTCTAGAAATATTTAATTGCTGGACATTATGAATATTATGAATTTTATGCTGTTGCATGCCTCAATTTGTTGCCATTTTAAACAATAGAATTATGCTTCATTTCTTCAGGAAAGTAAATAATGTTCAGTAATCTTAATCCTTTCAGAAGTTGTTTTTAAGCTTTTTGTTCTTGTGAGTCTACAATAGAACTCATTTTTCTAGAGATATTTTCACCTTACTAATAAAGTATGACACCCCTCAACCCCAACCAGGAGTCTCTATTTTGTGCCATTGGGTGATTAAAGAGGACTCTCTCTTTTTGCTGGTTGGAATACAATTGTGTCCCAGTCCTGTGTGAGATCTAGTCATTGCTCAGCTTATATCTCCACAGACTTTGTTTGCCCAACCTTGTGGAATTTCACTCTACACATGTGCAGCTTGGTACTCAGCAAAGACTCAATTGGACATTTAAGATACAGATTTCTGGATCTCTTTTTCTGTTTAGCTTCCTCCTCCACAGAACTCTGCCCCATGAGTTCCAGTTATCTCAACCTCCCTCAACTCTGAGCTCTGTATAATACCTAATGAGACTACTTTTTATTCTGCTTTGGATACTCCTCCTATACTTTCATTTAGAATGTGCCTTCTACTAGAATAACAGAAATACAGGCCTGCTATATAGCTTTCACTTCATATATTTTCATTCTTACAGGAATTGTAAGCTCATGTTGCCTGTTGTCCTTTGCTGAAAACATTGTTTCATATATTTGTTCAGCTTTCTAGTTGTTTGTAGTGGGAGGGTAAGTCTAGTTCTGTTATTCCATCATGACTATAACTAAGTTATCTTTTAAAGAAATTGAGAGAAGAAAAATACAGCATGTTTTATATTTTTTTACATATTTACAATTTTGGGTTCTCTTCATTTTTTTATAGGTCTAAATTTCTAGTCTGAAGAAGTTATTTAGCAGTTATAATTATGTCTGCTTGAATTGGTTTCTCTCTGCTTTTGTTTCTCTAAAAACGTCTTAATTTTGCTTTCACTTTTGAAGTAAATTTTTGCTGGGTATAGAATTCTAGGTTGACAGGCTTTGTTTTGTTTTGTTTTGTTTTAATTTCAGCACTTTAAATATACTATTCAGGTGGTGTGAAAGTAATTGCGGTTTTCAATGGCAAAACCCGCAATTAGTTTTGCACCAACCTACTAGTTCTTTATCTTTTATTCTCCACTATTCCTTACATGTCTTATTTTGTTTGCTGATTATTAAAAATATGTATTTGTTTCATTAGTTTATAAATAAATTTGATGAAAATTCAGAGTGAACATATACCCAGGTAAACTGAATTTAAGAATCAAAGAATACAGATGAATAGTAGTTATTTGTTTATCTTCTGCTAAAGTGGCAAAATGAATTAGCCTTAAATTACACAGTAAAAATATTTTCTAGTGTGTTAAATCACATGTAGTACAGTGTATATTGTACCCCAATAGGTACTTTTTTTAAAATCCCTCACCCCCTTCCTGCTCGCCCCTCTCTGAGTTTCCAGTGTCCATTATACCACTCTGTCTGCCCTTGCATACCCATAGCTTAGCTCCAACTTATAAGTGAGAACATACAGTATTTGGGTTTTCCTTTCCTGAGTTACCTTACTTAGAATAATGGCCTCCAATTCCACCCAAGTTGCTGCAAAGGACTTTATTTCATTCTTTTTTATCGCTGAGTAGTACTCCATGATATATTTATGCCACATTTTCCTTATCCACTTTCCAATTGATGGGCACTTAGGTTGATTTCATACCTTTGCAATTGTGAATTGCACCATAATAAACATATGCATGCAGGTGTCTTTTTGATATAATGATTTATTTTGCTTGAGGTAGATACCCAGTAGTGGGATTGCTGGATCAAATTATAGATATACTTTTAGTTTTTCGAGAAATGTTCATACTATTTTTCACAGAGGTTGCACTAATTTACATTCCCACCATCAGCATGTAAAGGTTCACTTTTTACCATATCCAGCCAATATCTATTATTTTTTAACTTTTTATCAATGGCCATTCTGGCTGCAATACGGTGGTCTCTCATTGGGGTTTTAATGTATTTCTCTGATGATTCATGGTGTTGAGCATTTTTTTTCATATGGCTTCTGTATATCTTCTTTTAAGAAATGTCTGTTTATGTCATTTACCCAGTTTTTAATGGGATTTTTTGGTGTTTTTTTTTTTCTTGCTGGATTTTTTGATTTCCTTGTAGGTTCAGGATATTATTCCTTTGTTGGATGTATAGTTTGCGAATATTTTCTCCCATTCTGTTGGCTGTTTACTCTGATACTTATTTTTTTTTCTGTGCAGAAGCTTTTTCATTTAATTAAGTCCTGATTGTCTACTTTTGTTTTTGTTGCATTTGCTTTGGAGGTCTTCATCATAAAATTCTTTGCCTAGGACAATGTCCGGAAAAATTTTTCCTAGGTTTTCTTCTAGAATTTTTATGGTTTCAGGTCTTAGATTTAAGTCTTTAATTCAACTTGAACTAATTTTTATATATGGTAAAAGATAGGGATCCAGTTTCATGTGGCTATCCAAATTTCCCAGCACCATTTATTGAAAAGGGTGTCCTTTCCCTGGTTTGTGTTTTTGTATGCTTTGTTGGAGATCAGTTGGTTGTGTTTGGCTTTATTTCTGGGTTCTCTATACTATTCCATTTGTCTATATATCTACTTTTTTACCAGTACCACGTTGGTTTAGTTACTATAGCCGTATATAATTTGAAGTCGAGTAATGTGATGCCTCCAGATTCATTTTGCTTGCTTAGGATTGGTTTGGCTATTCAGCCTCTTTTTTGGTCCCATATGAATTTTAGGACTTTTTTTTCTAATTTTGTGAAGAATTATGTTGGTATTTTGAAAGAAATTGCATTAACTCTGTAGATTGTTTTGGGCAGTATAGTCATTTTTATGACACTAATTCTTCCCATACATGAACATGGGATGTATTTCCATTTGTTTGTATTACCTATGATTTTTTTCAGCACTGCTTTGTAGTTCTCCTTGTAGAGCTCTTTCATCTCCTTGGTTAAGTATATTCCTAAGTATTCTATTTTAATTTTACAGCCGTTGTAAAAGAGATTGAGTTCTTGATTTGATTCTCAACTCAGTCATTGTTGGTGTGTAACAGTACTACTGATTTGTGTACACTGATTTTGTAAGCTGAGACTTTACTGAATTCATTTATCAAATCTCGGAGTCTTTTGGAGGAGTCTTTAGGGTTTTCTAGATACAAGGTCATATCATGGGCAAACAGAGATAGTTTGATTTCCTCTTTTCTCATATGGGTACATTGCATTTCTTTCTCTTTTGCCCTATTGCTCTGGCTAGGACTTTCAGTACTATGTTGAACAGAAGTGGTGAAAGTGGTCATCTTTGTCTAGTTCCAGTTCTTAGGGGAATGCTTTCAACTTTTCCCCACTCAGTATGATGTTGGTTGTGAATTTGTCATATATGATTTCATTATTTTGAGGCATGTTCCTTCTATTCCTATTTTTTTGAGGGTTTTTATCATAAAGGGATGCTGGATTTTATCAAGTGCTTTTTCTGCATCTATTGAGATGATCATATGGTTTTTGTTTTTAATCCTGTTTATGTGCTGTATCATATTTATGGACTTGTGTATGTGAACCTTCTCTGATCCCTGGGATGAAACCTACTTGATTGTAGTGAATTTTTAAAATATTCTCTTGGATTTGATTTGTTAGTATTTTGTTGAGAAGTTTTGCATCTGTGTTCATCAGGGATATTGGTCTGTAGTTTTTTGTTTTGTTGTTGCTGTTGTTATTGTTGTTGTTATGTCCTTTCCTGGCTTTGGTATCCAGGTCATACTGGCTTTGTAAAAAGAATTAGGGAGGATTCCCTCCTTCTCAATCTTTTGGAATAGTTTCACTAAGATTGGTACCAATTATTTTTAAAATATCTGGTAGAATTCAGCTGTAAATCTGTCTGGTCCTAGGCTTTTTGTTGTTCTTGGCAGACTTTTCATTACTGATCCAATCTCACTACTTGTTATTGATTTCTTCATGATTTCTATTTTTTCCTGATTCAAAGTAGGGGGATTGTATGTTTACAAGAATTTATCAATTTCCTCCGGATTTTCTAGTTTGTCAGTCATCACACATATTGTTTGTGGTCATTTTTTCAGGTGTATACTTTTAAAATATTGTTTAATTTGATTAATGTAGTTTAAAAGCAGTATGAAAAAGTGTGCTTCTAGTAATGGTAGAGTAGCTTGCATTGTATTAACCTTCCTGCAGATAACAATACTACACTCTAAATAAAATGTTAAAATTTTTAAAAGTATTTATTTCCCAGTGTTATGTGCCAGCATGTTTCTGGGGTTTTTGAGTCAACCAACCTTGAAAACAACTTAATCTTTGCTAATACTCAGAATTACAATGTTGATATTATGTAGATGATGGAAAACTTTGGCTCTTAGGACTTACTACTTTGTGAAAAAGAATTATTATTATCACAAGAACAGATGAGATAAGAATCTGAGATGAGATAAGAATTATTTCACAAGTCTTTGGACTATTTCCTTTTGTTTCTGTAGGGCCATTGTCTTTATACCTGGAAAAAATGGAAAACTGCTCTCACACTATTGGACTGTTTCCTCGTGCATAAACCCAACTAATCCTAGTATGCCCCCCAGCAAATGACTGCACCAACTAGAATGAATTCTTGCAAACTACTCTGTCACTTGGACCTGAACTTTTAAAAAACATTCCACATCTCTCACTTTAATCACGCTAAAGTGCACTTATTTAGGTCCTGGCTGAGCATGGTGTTGTACCCAGCAAGTTAAACATATGCAATCTCTATTGTCAAGGCAGACAACATCATGTCAAAGCAGTACAAACAAGTCAGCATAAGCACTGACTCCTTTAAGTCTGTGGTCTACTGTGCCTACAGCATACCAAACATCTGGTTGAAAGATGAAGCTTTCAGTCAGGAAGTTTGCCGCTCTTCCAGATAATTGAATGGACTTTTATGTGAATTGTATAAACCCAGCAATGATAATAGTTATACCAACTTATATTTATATTATGATTTACAACTGTAGAGAATGTATGTTTGTGTATGTGTATGTGTGTGTATATAAAGCCTTATTTAATTACCGTATCTTTATGGAATATGCTTAATGATCCCATTTTACAGATGAGGAAGTTGAGAGACTTTATCAAGCATGTATTGATCTCATACTCTGTGCCAGAAACGAAGCCTACAAAGGAGAAATAAAATAATCCTTGCCTTAAAGGTGCTCACAGACCAAAGGAGGAGCTTGACATTGAATGAACCTGACTCGCCCAAGGTCACACAACTAGTAACTGTCAGATCTGGGACTCAGTCCAACTTTTCTGGCAACGAGTTCAGCACGCTCTTCACAGCTGCCTCCAGTAAAAGCCAAATGCACTTACAGAGCAGTGACTGGAAAGGAGAAGGGACAGGGGAGCCACTGGAGTTGGAAGAGTCTTATTAAGGTCAAGATCAAAAATGAAGCGCAAGTCGTTAAAATTACAATCACAAAGACTATGACCAGACATTGGAATATGCTTCTGATGTAACGTTTGGTTAAAAAAGAGAGAGAGAGAGAAAGATAGCAAAACACAAATGGCATGTCTACCATATTCACTTGATAAACATGTGGACACACACAGGATGAAAATACGGGCAAATTAAAACAGCTGGATGTTTTTCAGGTGGCAGGGTCGTGGCCAAACTTTCCCTTTTTTTCTTTCCTTCTTTTTCTAAACTATAAACCATTACTTTATAGTTTCATTTATGTTGCTAAAATATAAGCTATAGATAGGAAAAGGGATAACAGAAATGTTAAGGCTTTCATAGACAGACAAGCCTGGATTCACATCCCACTTTTGCCAATGACTGATTGTGTGATCTTGGAAAAGTTCTTTAACTTCCCTCTGTCTCAGTTTCTCTGCAGAGAATAATGTTAACCTTGCAGGATTGTGTTTAGAATTACAGATTATATGTTAAACACCTAGTGCACACAGAGCAACCACTCAGTCTGTAATTAATTTTGTCACCATTACATAGTGTGAACCAAGAAGTGTGTTGGAGAACAGACAGGCATTGCTAGGCCTGCTGTGAGCCACAGGTTTGGCCAGGAGTCTGCAGCGGCATCTTTCAAACAAGAAACAGTCACCTGGAATCATCCTTATCCACAGCAAAAACAGGTATTGAGCCAAGTCCTAAGGATGTAAAAATGCATGAAACACTACCTTGTCTTAAAAGAATTTGTTTTCAATCTCTTTATCTACTCAATAAACACTTAGCACCTCCTCTAAGTCAGAGACTAAAAGAAGAACTAGCTGTATGAAGATAAATAGGACACAGTCCTTACTGTACTTCAGTGAGGGAGAAGCAATAATCGAAACAGACTAATACAATATAGTGTGGCGATCGTAGCCTTGGGCATATGAGAACACAGATTGATAAACACCTCATCCAATCTGCTGTGGGAAGAGGGGAAGTCCAGGAAGGATTTTTGAAGGGGGTTGGCCCCTGAGCTGAGCCTTAGTGTGTAAGTGGGAGTTAGTTAGGAAAAAGGAACAGGGTGGAATGTAGTCAAGATCCTAGGCGAGAGGAAAACACATGCAACAGCATTTTAGAGAACCACAAACAGTGCAGTCTTGCCAGAGCATAGAGTTTGAAGCAGGGGATGAGGTTGGAGAGGTGGGTGGGAACCAACTCATATGAGGTTCTGTACACCGTATCCAGAGAGCAACAGAGGATTTGAAGCTGAGGAGAGAGGCATTAAGGTAGCCAGAGTGACATTTCAGATAAAGCCTCTGCAGCCCTGTGGGATTCCAGGTTCCCTCCGGAGGGAAGACTTGCACGGGACAAGCCTGGCTGCAGTTAGGGGTTACCTTGAAGGGTTCAGAAGGAAAATACGTTTGGATTGGGACAGTGATCACAGGGATGGAGACAAGAGGGATGGAAATCAACTGGCAGGACTGACTTTAATTATCCCAAGAGCCCAGTGAGAAGTAGAAAGGAAATACTTAAACGTTGGGAGAGGCTTTGTCACAGACACAGTCTGGGAAAGCTTCATGGAGGAGGTGGGACGTGAGTAGCCCTTTAAAGAAGAACGGGACCTAGGTAGAGAAGAGGGGCAGATCTCAGGCGGAAAACAGAATTGACAAAGCAAAGAAGCAGCATTATTTAGGTGGTGTTTACAGAAGAAGTAGGTCAGTTGGCGGTAAGAGTGTGTGATCTTCAACATGCCTTCTACATTGTGAATTCTCATCCCCATCATAGGGAAAGCATTTGCGGCAGGATAAATTATATTTTCTCCCCTAAATCCCCTCCTTTCCTGAGGCTAGGCATAAAGAGAGACTAAAATAAGCTCAAGGTAAAGGAAGATTCAAAAATTCTTCTAGATTATAAATCCAGAAAAGATATGACAGAGTGGCCCCCAGTGGCATGGAAGGGCTGGTGGTCATATGGTGACTTCAGGCTGCGACCAGACAAGGATAGAGCCCTTTTCCTCTGCTCCTTTCTCATCCTCGCCTCCAGCCCCACTCCCTGTCATCCACGGGCTGTCAGGAGTGACTGGCTGAGAAGTGTGCCAAGAAGAAGGAGCACAATTGGGGAGGGTGGACCCCTGGAGAGGGGGAAAGACTGTCAAAAAGCGAGAGATTTCCTTACAACCTGAATATCATAGGGGTTCCCCAAGGGTTAGAGCAGGGGTCAGCCTACTTCTTCTGTAAAGGGCTTCGTGTGAATTCACTCTGCCTCAACTACACAGCTCTACCATTGTGAAGAAAAGCAGTCACACATAACACATAAAGAAATGAGCATCCCTCTTTCAGTAAAACTTTATTTATGGACACTGAGATTTTAATTTCATAAAATGTTCACATTGCGAAATACTATTCTTTTTACATTTTTAAAAACCATTTAAAAATGTAAAAATTATTCTTAGATCATATACAAAAATAGGCAGCAGGCTAGATTTAGTGTGCAGAGTGTGGTTTGCCATCCCTGGCCTAGAAAAAGGATCTCATGACAGATGGGGAGCCAGGATCGGTCAGCTGGCATAGAGGAGCTACTCTCTACACTCCTACACTCCTGTGGAATCTGTATGGGATGGAATATTGGACTGAACTTGAAGAAAAGAACTGCCCTCTATGCTTTTATGAATTTCACAGGTACTTCTCTGACTAACAGTAAGTTGTTTAGTCATGGATTGTGCCACCCTTTCCCCCACAATTAAGGATGTAGTGATGGGGTTTTACATGTTTTTATATTAATTAAATTTTAAAATACTGCTTCCTATATTTCTATAAACTATATCAGGGTATTTAAAGTCCTTAAAAAAAAAAAAAAAAACTAAATAGTTAAACAAAAGCAGGCTAAGCACGGTGGCTCATGCTTGTAATCCCAACACTTTGGGAGGCCAAGGCTGGCAGATCACTTAAGGTCAGGAGTTGGAGATCAGCCTTGCCGACATGGTGAAACCCCATCTCTACTAAAAATACAAAAACTTTAGTAGAAAAATTTTAGTGGCAGGCACCTATAATCCCAGCTACTTGGGAGGCTGAGGCAGGAGAATCACTTGAACCTGGGAGGCAGAGGTTGCAGTGAGCCAAGATCTCGCCATTGCACTCCAGCCTGGGTGACAAAGTGAGACTCCATCTCAAAACAAAACAAAACAAAACAAAAAATAAACAGAAATACATATCCAGGCTATCATATGCTCTTCTGGCTACTAAAAGTAGTCCAGGTGACACCTGGGCCAGGCCATGAGCAGCTGGACCTCTCAGTTCGCCATAGGCCTCAGTTGTCCATCTGAAAAAATGGACGGAACCTCTTAAAATGCTTAGGACCTGCTCTTGCCAACTGGCTGCTCTTACTTGTGAGATTCTCAGACCTTCCACAGAAACACAATATTTATTTACCCTCACAAATCTCTATCTCCTTCTCTCACTGGATACTAAATGATCTTTTCTAGTTTCCAAAGATTTATGTGACCTTGTTTGGAAAATATCTGAAAATCCTTGAGTTTTGTCTTTTCTTCTAACAACATAACCAAGGGGTAGTTGTGCATAAAAATAAGATCATTGGGAAGACGAACTTGATTCTTGAAAAAGAGCCCAATGGTTTTCCTTGGCTTAAGTACAAGTCTCTGGATTTCCTTAAAATAAATAATCAATATCATGTCAATTTCAGTCTGTAAAACCACTGGCCTATAAATCCCTCCCTCCACCCAAGCCACTGCTCCTAAAATAGAAGGATTCATGTAATTACACTTCCCCTGTTTTCTGCTTTTTGGAAGCAAATATCCCCCCGTATGAGAGAAAATGTTTGGGATGTTTCCACTGTCCTGTTCCCTTACCTATACTCCAAGCATTCCCAGACAGCGCCACAGACTCTTTCTCCTCTTACACTCATAATCTTTTAAAGGTGTGTATGAAAGACAGGGGCCAAGGAGAAAACCCCTTCGGGAAAATAAGGATTATGTTGTAGGTTCTTATCCCTGAGGCTCCTCCTGCTCTCAGCTGGCCTTCGTGACAGGAAAAAAAGCCAGCTATTGCACCAAGGACCTAAAAAGCGTGTGATCTACAGAACTTACACTTGAAAGGACTCAGCCAAGGGGATTTTACAGAAGCGAATATGGCAAACTTTGTTGTGTGCATCCCCAACAAGTCAAAGCTTACAGAACTGGTCTGGCTCTTAGCAGGGAGCCCACCCCTCATTTCCAATCTTAAGGCTCCAGGCAAAACCCATTTTCTGCCAAGAGGCACAAGACTAGCTCAGCTGGCTTCCCACAATCAGGTTCTATAGGAAGCACACAGCTCTGCTGAAAACACGTTCATCCTCTTCTCCCATTTGATCTTTCTTCCACATGCCTTTTGGATTAATGCTGGCATCTTGTTTCCATCTGTTTTCAACTCTTGGCTAGAAATGTACAAGTCCCGCTCTACCCCTCTGCAGGGTGAGGGGCTCCTCTGCAAAGTGCTGCCCTGAAGAAAGGGGTGGCAGGAGATCTGTGGAAGATGAACGGCATGCCTTCTTTCAAATCAACAAACTCTGAATGAGTGCCTTCTATGTGCCAGGCATCATGCACTTGCTAGATGCCAAGTCCCAGAGCTGCTCAAAACTCCTCCCAGGCTCCAATTTCACCCTTACAATGGCCTAGAAGACCTAAGATGACCCCCTCTCCCACCTCCCTGACCTCATCTTCTACAAAACTCCTAGTCTCCACTCTCCCACAGTCAGGCCTTGGGGCCCTTGCACTGGATAGAACACCTTTTCCCCAGAATGGCTAACTTTCTCAGCTTCTTCATTCATTGCTCAAATATCACCTTTTCAACAAGGCTTAAACTGACAGTGCTGTTGAAAACTGCAGACCCCCCACAGCACTCCTGATCCCCATTCTGAGCCTGCCTGCTCTGGGTTTGCCTTTTCCATTGCACTTAGCACCTACTGCCTTGGCCAGGATCTCTAGAAAACATGGCTCAAAAGGATGAATTCCAGGGAAGCAGAAAGGAGGGAATAGAGGAGTAAGGAGGGAAAAACAAAGAGCAAACTTAAAGGAGTTGTTTCCAATTGACCACAGCTCTGTAACAAGCTACTGGCTGGGTTCCACAGGACATCTTCAGAAAGGGGCTAATGTGTCTCCACTGTCTGCCTAGGGGAAGAAGAAAAAACAATGTATCTTCAGTATCTTACTCCCATTGGTCAAAGTTGGCCCTGTGGGTGTTGGTTTTCTCATACTTCCAGGTGATGAGAACAAGGGTGTACTCAATCCCTTACCTAAGGGTCAATCAGGAAGCCCCAGGGCAGAAGGTGAGAGTGGAGAGGTATATAGCTCAGGCAGTCAGTGAGGAGATATGGGCCCTGCACGTGAGCAACAGGAGGGATGGGGTAATCTTCACAGTGGCCCTTGAGCCTGCAGGAATGGCAGCAGTGGGTAGAGGAGACACCAGCAGCCCCAGGACTGTAGGGGTGGAGCAAGCTGTTGCCAGGGCTGCTCCTGCAAGACCAGGTAAGTGTGTGGATCTGGACTGTGCATAAACTGAAACCCACACAACCTTCCGACATGGTATCCATCTCCCACAGCTAGAATATAAGCTGCACATAGGCTTTCTCTGTTTTTCTTCCTGATGCATCCCAAGAGTTTACAACAGGCTTGGCATATGGCACATCTTTAACACACTGTTGAAAAAACAAAAGAGCTATGATAATGTGTAAGAGACAGACCTGGTCCTCAAGGAGTCTACAGTACTTAGAGGGACACAAATGATTGAGCAGATCATTGCAGTACAGATTGGGGAGTGCTGTGCTGGAGACTGGCAAAGAAGTGGCAAGGCTAGGATTTGAACTTGAAGCTGCCTCTGTCAAAGTCCAAACTTACAATCATCTCCCTCTAACGCTGTACTCCTGGGCCTTAGCGCCCTTTTTTGTAAAATGAAAAGATAAGACTAGATAATCTTTAAAGCCCTTAAACCACATTCTAAGTACGTCAATATCAAAGAGAAGCAGTCCAACCCACACGTAGTGAGAAGCGAATGGGTAATCTGCAGGACAAATACACCTGTATTAGTCTGTTCTCACATTGCTATGAAGAAACACTCAATGTAATTTATAAGAAAAGAGGTTTAATTGACTTGCATGTGGAGGCCTCAGGAAATTTACAATCATGGTGGAAGGCACCTCTTCACAGGGCAGCAGAAGAGAGAATAAGTGCCAGCAGGGGAAATGCCAGACGCTTATAAAATCATCAGATCTTGTGAGAACTCACTATCACAAGAAGAGCAAGGGGAACTGCCCCCATGATTAAATTACCTCCCACTGGGTCCCTCCCACAGCACATGGGGATTACAGGAACTACAATTCAAGATGAGATTTGGGTGGGGACACAGCCAAACCATATCAACACCTATGGTATAGTATGGGCCACCAAGCAGGTATGAGTCACCAGCAGCCTCCTTCTGGCCCCCAAACCCATGGGCACTAGTCTCTCATTCTGTACATGAGCATGTGCACAGGAGACCAACCTGGTCAGGGTAGAGGGACACCAGAGGAAACATGAGGTGGGATCATAAAGACACATACAAAGTGTCCTCTGCAGCTCCAAGTTATGAAACGGGATTTATGGAAGCTCAGCTACTCACATGCTGCATAACTTGAAGGTTGGAGGACACCAGAGCAAGTGAGGTCAAAGCCTATGACTCAGCAACAACGTGACTTAGGGCCTCAACTGGCAATCTAGATCAACAATGTCTAGTGCAAATATAATACAGGCCATATATGTGATTTCGCATTCTCCAGTAGCCACCATTTTCAAAAGTGAAAGAAATAAGTGAAATTAATATTGATCATATATTTTGTTTAACTCAATACATCCAAAATACTCTCATTTTAACATGCAATCAACATAAAAACTTATTGAGATATATCACATTTCTATTTTTCATATTAAGTCTTTAAAATCTGGTGTGTGTTTCATATTCACAGCACATCTCAATAAGGACCAGCCACATTTCAAGTGTTTGATAGCCACACGTATTGGACAGAGCAGGTCTAGAGTGGGCTGCTGGTGCTGACGGAGGACACACGCATGTGCCCACATGGATACATGAACATCTGTACACAATGCACATGCACACGTGCACACATACCCACACATACACATGCGTGCACACACATATGCACATGTTCATACCAGACCAGCACAAATTAAGGAACTTTGTCAAATATCAGCATCAGGACCAGCAAACCACACGAATCAGAGCCTTGTACCCAGGCATCTGGGTATAGCAGTAGAAACAGCTTGAGGCCCAGGGGAAATGGATACCAACCTGAATTTATACAGAGTGCAGACAAATGAGAGGAAGCCAGCCCCTCATGGGGGAAAGAAGGCATCTGGCTTACTGCCCTTTGAAGTTCAATTCATCTTTTAATATTGAGTAAAAGGTCAAGAAAAAGAACTGGTGGCCTTTAAGCAATTGAGGCAAGAGGTCAGAGATCCTTGGTCAGTTCCTTGGGAAATGAGCTTCATATGAGATTCAGGAGAGGAAGGAAAATTGCTGAAAATGTATAAAGCTAACAGTTTGTGCACTCAAATGGTGTCAAACCACAGGACCCTGGAGCCCTAACACATGAATGAAAGCCTCAGCCCCAAACTCATTTACACCGAAATAATTGCTGTTCCAGCCAGACCCACAGAAGCAAGGGGTAGCAGGGAAGCTGTGTGCTTTTCAAAAGTGAAGGACTTAGACAGTGCTGGGGGATTGTGGTTTTTCCAGGAATGGGATGGATTGAAATAGATTTGTGAAAAAGAAAGAAAGAAAAGAAAACATTTTCAACCCTCCTTCGTAGCTCCCACATACCAACCAAACATGCAAAGAAATGAAGGAAGGATGCCTCTTCTGCCACCAGGAGACCTTTTCCCTCCCTAAAGTGCAACCTCTCACAATATATACACTGTCTGCACCCTTGGTCTCCAGCCCTTCTCATCAAGACCACAGCATATGGGCTACACTTCAGAATTACACTTGGAGAGTGTTTACTTGCTACACTTGTGAGGTAGAGACTGGAGCCACATGGAAGGCACATGCAGGAAATGCGCTGTAATAATCTTACGTTTATAATTCTGGGAGAAGGATGGCAGAGTCAAGGATGGGATTGATCAGGTTCCAAATCTATTTCCTGGAGTCAAATTTAAAAGAGAGACGTTAAGGGCGAAATCTCTAACAGCATGGGTACGTTGCAACAAGAAGCAAGTTTATTTCTATCAGTGTTTCTACAGATTTTTTAAATCTGTTGCTTTTTTCTCACATGTACCAGCCCATCCCTGCCAAAGCTTACAGAACTCTGAAAACTGCCTCTGGTAATATATTCTTATCAAGTTCAGAAAACTGACTTTCTAAGGGTTCATTTAGAGGACAACAGCCCCCTTTCGCTGTAATGCTGCTATGATTTTTTATTGTTGCTGAGATTGTAAGCATTGCCATCTGAAAATCTTGTATATTTTCATGGATGTTAACCATTTCTCCAATCATAGTCCGGTTTCTAAATTCCTGTCTGAAACAAACCAAAGCTTAGAATGGATCTGTTCCCATTCCCCAGCAGACCCATCCAAGGAGACGTTTTCAGGCCTGAGCTGGCTGCTCCCCTAGAGCTGCCTCTGAATCACAGTTCCTCCTTGTCTCTGTTAATTAGAATGTGAGGTTTTACAGCTCTTGCTGGAAAGTAGATTTTCAGCTCCCTGGAACAGCATTTAAATTTAGTCACATGACTCAGATAGGAAAGCCATGAGGGAATGCAGAAAGGCAGGTGAGCTGGAAAACTAACTGTAAGGATGACTAAGGGTAATTCCTACCCTCTGTACAGCACTGTACCAATTATAAAATGATTTTGCACCCAGTATCTCATTTGACTTCCAGCACCCAATGAGGTTGGAATTTAACTTTTTTAGAATGAGGAAGTTGAGGCTTAGTTTGCAGACACATGTCACTTAAGGTCACACATACAATTCATGGTGGAGCCAAGAACTGGAGAAGTTCTTCAGGTAACACATCCCTGCCTGCTCTGTCCATGACTCATCACTTTTAGACAGCAGCAAGTTATTCCAGACACCAGAGATGTTTTCATTTAAGTTACTTAGTCAAACCTTGAATATGTAAGGCATGTGAAATCACAAATTAACATGCCTCTTTTACCTAACATATTTCTTTTAAAATTTTTTTTAATTTTATTTCTAAATTTTGATCGATTATTTATTTATTTATTTATTTATTTATTTATTTATTTTGAGACTGGGTTATGAGACTGGCAAATTTTTGTATTTTTGGGAGAGACCAGGTTTCACAATGTTGCCAAGGCTGGTCTTGAACTCCTGGGCTCAAGCGATCCACCCACCTCAGCCTCCGAAAACGTTGAGATTACAGGTATGAGCCACTGTGCCTGGCCCACCTCACATATTTCTAAGCCCTTTCCTTCATGGCCTTTTGATAGTGCTTAAGTGAAACAATTTGAGTGTTCACCTCAAATGAATATAATGAGAGGAAAACGTAAAACTTCAACCAGATATTTATTGAAGGTCTACTACGTAAGAAAAAAACTTGATGCCTACTCTCCAGAAGTTTCTATTGTTTGAAGAGAAAAGGTATAGGTTGTTGAGAGTTAGATAGCAACACAGGGTAACAAAACAAGATCTGCCTGTTGTCAAAGGCATGAGACACATTCTGGGCTGGAGGAAACCGTGAGAATTTGTGGAGAATGAAAAACATGAGCAAGTCCTGGGCAGTGACTTCCAAGCTTCCCTGAAGATAAGAGTCACCAGGAGCACTTAAAGGTATGGATTCCCAAAGTTTGATCCAGGCCTCTAGAATTTCCAGGAAAAAAACCTGGTAAACAGTGTATTTAACCTGTGCCCCCACTGACTCTTATCTTAGGAAGGGCAGGGGTCACCATGAGTCAGCTCCAGGGGCTGAGACATTTCAGCTGTTAGAGGGGGAGAGGAGGGGAAGAAAAATGTGGTGGGAGAGATCCAGAGAGGTGCAACTAAACTAAGACAAATCCCAAAAGATTTAATCCCAAAATAACAGCAAGGCCATCAAGACTTCAGCAGGCTGAAGGACAGATAGAGGGAGGGAAGGTTCCAGGAAAGAGAAGGCCAGCTCCCCACTGCCACTGAGAATGAAGCAGATGTGTGGACAGACACCTTCATGGCATCACTTGCTGAGACGGTCCCCCCTCTCCTGTCAGTCCGTCCTGGGAACCACAGCCAATCCTGGCCTCATGTTTCCACCTGGCAGTCAGAGGTCAGCAGAGTGACCCAAGTTGCTAAATGGCATCAAGTTTTTGCTCGTGCCTAAATTCTCCATCCTCTTTTAACCAGACTAAGCCCTAAGAGATGCCAGGGGAAATGTGTTCCAAAGGAATCCTTTAGCAGCCGTAATGAAGGTAGAAAGGCCTGCAGTCTAGGAGAAATCTAGATTGAAAACCTATTTCCATGAGAATATCACAGTGCAAAATCATTTCTTCCTCATTTAAATGACAATAATACTCAGTACTTCTATACTGCTCAAGATGTGCCCAGCACTCTTCTATGTATCTGATATGTTTTAATCCACTTAATTCTCACAACAACCATGTGAGGAAGGTTCTAGCATTGCCCCTGCTTTACAGATGAGAAAACGGAGGCAAAGAGAGGTTAAATCAACTGTCCAACAAGTAATTGACAGAGCCAAGATTTGAACCCAGGCAGTCTGGCTCCAGAGCCTGGGTACTTAACCACTGTTCCTTACCACCCGCTAAGAAAAAAAACATCCCGCCAACACAGAAAGAACAGGTGTGTGTACATGTGAGTGTGGGTGTACGGAGGAGGAGCAGGAAGCTGTTTCAGTGAGGTGAGAGATTTGTTGGTGAATAGGACGACAATAGATCCTAAGACAGAAGATGATTCCAGGCTACAGTGGGTTAGGAAGTCCTCGGGAAGGAAGTCCATCCACCTGATGGAGGGCACCCAGAGGAGTGAAGAAAATCAATACGGGAAAAGGAATTTCAGAAGAAAATACTTAGCACACAATAGGCTCATGTATTCAATGCAGCCGGTGTTTATTGAGAACCTAGTATGTGCCAGGCCCCATTCCAGACATTGTTGAATCAGCAGTCACCTCCCCGCCTTCGTGGAGCTTACAGTCTAGTAGGGGAGATGGACAAGGAGAAAGCCAATGAATGAATGAAACAGCTAGAAAAGTGATGGCTGAATGAAGGAAGGAGCTGAGGAGCGACGACTGGGTGATAGGAAGGCCTGTCTGCGGAAGGAATGTCTCAGGTGAGGCAGGAAAGAGCTGAGTGGGTGTGAGACGCTGTAAGAGCAGCAAATCCTTCTGGAAGAGGAGCACACTAGACAGGGAAGAGGTGACAGGGCCCCAGAGCCAGGCAGGCCTGGTCACAGAAGGCTCTGGAGGCCACCAGAAGGAGTTTGGATCTCATTCTAAGGGGAGTGCAGAGACACTGGGGGCTTTCTGCGGGAAAAAGGCACCCCAATTTATGTTTAAGAAAAGATCTCTGACTCACTGTGGGGAGAACAGCTTGCAGGGATGTAGCCAGGAGGGTATTGCTGTCATCCAGGCAGGAGAAGGTGGTGGCCCGGAGAGGTGGTGGTGGTGGTCAAGGCAGAGAGCAGAGGCATTTGGGAGATATTTTAGAGACAGAATCCACAGGTGCTCGTAGCTCTATTTCTACCACCATTGGAAAACAGGTTTTACAGGCAGCCACAGAGTTTACAGCTCAAGCAGATGACTTGATGAGATGATTTGCCAAACATAAATCCAAAGGAAGAGGGCAGGAAATGCTACGCACCCCCACCCAGAAGGAAGACAGACAGACACAAAGGGATGCTTCGTCTTCCTGGAAGCAGTGGTCCCCAGGCTGCCCTCCAGGTACACACAACTCTGAAGGGCAGATGCAAGAGAGAGCCAAGTTCTCAAAGGGACTTTTGAATGAGCTTGAATTTAGGGCAGTGATCCAAACAAGAACAATACGTGTTCTGTGGAAAGCAGAGCGTGATCCCCACTGGGCACTTGCAGGCAGTTGCAGTAACTGAGAGCATCCTGGCTCGCAGGCTCATTGGGGAGACCCCAAGTAGCTCCCAGACCTAGGGAGTGGAGATGGCCTTCTGCAGAAGGCAACACAAGGGAAGAGCTCACAGGGGCTCAGAGAGGGAGAGGGAAACATAAGTCAGAGAGTCCACGTTTGCAGCTGCAGAATCATAGCCAAAGACAACGTCTGTTAGAATTGAAATAAAATTGCCATTGGTCTTGAAATTCTTAGTATTGTATTTCAATTTAATAGATTTTTTTTTCCTTTTAAATAAAACCGTTAGAGTTCTAATAAGTTATTTTGCTAGCCTCCTAATCTTACTCCTTCATTTATTTATATAGTACCCGGTTATTGACACAATATTCTAGGCCAGGGCTTCTCAAACTTCAGCATGCACATGGATCACCTGGCCCTCTGGTTAAAATGCAGATTCTGGTTCAGTAGCTGGGGGTGGGGCCTGAGATTCTGCATTTTTAATTAGTTCTCCGGTGATGCTGATGCTGCTGATCTTTGACCCTCACTTCAAGTAGGGAGGCTTTAGTCCAATTAGACATTTCTTTCACCTGACCTTTGGTTCACTTCTCACTCCACTTTGACGTTAAAATAAAATGAGTTCCTTCATTATTTGAGTGCCTACTAGATACAAGGCAATGGATTAAGTTTTGGGCAAGAAGAGAGATACACAAACGCATATGATACCATGTTGCTTTTAAGGAATGACCATCTAGTTGGAGGTGGAGAGAGAGACGGGTACTAACATGCAGTATGAGGCCTACCCTCTGCCAGGCCTCTCACTGCAGCAGAATTACAGTATACGCATTGCCCCGCTTAATCTTCACTATCATCCTGAAATAAGAGTGGCTCTATCTCACAGAGAAGGAAAGCCAGACTAGGAAAATTTAGCTAGATTTCTCAAGCTCACACGGCCACTGAGAAGTTGGATTTTGATTCAAATTTGAGTCTGTCTGGCTCTAAAGCTCAAACTATCTTCATCAAACCATACTGAGGACATAGACAAATGTAAATGCCCCCAAGCTCTGCGTTTTGTGTGATATGTGTAAGATGAGAAATACAAACAGCCTACTGGAGGCGGTCGGGGTGGGGGGATGGTAGGTGAGCCCACTGCAGACTCAGTGGGGAGCTACAGTATAGTTGTATATTATAGTTATATACTATACACTATGTTTGTATACTGTAGCTATATACTACAGTATATAGTATATATGCTATATATAGTATATGGAACGATAGTATATTTGTTAAATTTGACTACCAGAAAACAGCAGCAGTGAAGACGTCATGTTGAAAATGTATTTTTTAACATTGCAGAAAATAGACAGGTTTTCTTGTTTGTTCACAAATTCTCCTTTTATGGATTGCAGCTCCACAGTCCAGGAAGCCACTTGCCCAGCCAAGAGATGTTGGCTTCTCTGGCTCAGGGCTCCAGATGCTAACAGGCATTTTGTCTGCAGACGCCCAGAGTAAGGGCTGCCCATCCTAGGAGCAATCTGCGGTTACATGTCTACCTGAAGCCAAGCAGAGAGCAGAGCACAACCTGGAAACCCAGGATGATTTGGCCAAAAACCTACATGGGCGTGTGCACATGCCCCTCACAGAGAAGTTTTCCTCCCCTGTCACCATGGCTTTTCAGAGCCCCTGGCTCTCAGCATCGCCCTCCCACGTTAGCCACACAGATGGCTCCCTCACAGTCCGCCAGCTACTGCCTGGATCGGCCACTAACTAGGAGCCCATGCGGCAGTGTGTCTGGGATTCAGAAATGACTCCACTTTTTCTGCCACTGAGTCATTGTTATTGGGACAGAGATGGGAAGACCAAACCTATGAAAGTGAACCGAGTCTCTGTCTGAGGGCCACTCCTCACACTGTCATACTGGGAGAAGGCGGGCAGGAGGTCCACCTCAGGCCCCAGTGAGCCTGGATGGTGGCGAAATGTTCCATTTCATATTTAGAACAGAAAAGCAGTCTGTCATTAAGCACCGAAATACCTGGAAGTCAGGCCCTCCCCAAAACCTAAGAGAAGGCTTTAGTCACACTCTCCTCTCCTCAGCACTGACGTGTGCTTTCTTTTTCCTGCACGGCACACAGTAAACTGAAGCATGCTAATTAGAAAAAGGGACCGTCAACATTTCCAGGCCAGTGTCACTTCCCAAAAGCATAGAGCAGCTCCATCTCCATACCTGTCACTACTCCTAATCTCATTCACCTCCAGAAACCCATCCAGGCCACAGAAGCAAAGGGCAGTTTGTGAGTAGGTGTTTCTACATAGGCAGTCACCCTTGGCCCCAAGAATGGGGACTCACAGAGCTATTTTTGTACAGTCACACACACGCCCTGCAGCCAATGGTACATTTTGTCATAAAGTAGATATGAGAGGGACCTGAAGGCACCAGTATTTCTTTTGCCAAGCATTGTGGAGAGGGTTTCTGGAACGACTGAGATTCCATTTCTCTCTTCCAGCTGCTGACTATAGGGACAGCACTCAATGTCCAAGGATGACACTTCAATACAAATTGAACCTCTGCCATAATGAAACGAGCTGGGTTTTAAGGGTGATTTGTTTAAAAGCCACATCATAAATCAGCTGTCAGTTTTTCTTTCTTCCAAGCCTGGCAGGCTCACCTTTACACTGAATTAATCGCATCTGAAACTTGACCTTCCAGCCCTGGAGCCTGCTGGAAACAACATGTGCTCTACAACTTTTCAGTCAAAGCAGCAAGAACTTAAATTGTTCCACATTTTTAATAAATGGGCCTGGAACCCATGGGGAGACTCCCATTGACCTGGTTGCTCAACATATTGATCAAATGAAAAGGATAGAGTCATGTTTGCAATGACCAGATTTAGAAGATCATTTACTGACATTGGCAGGCCCAAGCGTGGACAAAACTGATTCATGATCTTAAGCACAACGAGAGTGAGTCTCAGCCTGAAGAAAAGCCCAGAAACATTACATTAATTGCCAATAACAGCTTGACTGGGTAGGGGGTGGGGAGTGGGGATAAGTGGAAGTGAAGAGAGGAGGGAGGGAAGGTGTGCAGGACCACCCGCCAGGGAGGGGAAGGGAGCTGAAGCCTTCTGAAAGGAGCCGGGGCTCTGGGACTCCTTCCAGCTTCTTGCTCCTCTGATGCTAAAAAAAAGAAATTTGATTGCTCGGGAAAAAGTAACTTTGGAGCAGGTTGTGACAGGGCCTAGGAGTTCATGCTATAAGTTGGCCCTGACGAGAAGCCCCGGGCACTGTGCTAACCACTGGACTCAACGATAACACAGATAAGGGGCTAGCAATCTTGGGGAAAGACAGCATGAAAATCGATTTTGGTTTTGAATATGATAAACAGCTACTACAGGCCTGTACTAGATTCAGGGATACAATAAGGAGCAAGATACACAGCCTTTTCCCCACAAGATACTTACAGTCTAGCTGGGGAGATGGATATAAAACACAAAGTGTGATGGGGTCTGTGAGAAGGCTTCATGGGAGCCCATAACGAGACCCCAGGCTTGGGAGCACAGGGACTTCTAACCAGGAAAAGGATGTTTAACTGGCTTTTTTGAGGATGGGCCGCAGTTCACCACACGGGGCTGGGGGGCCAAGGAAATTGGGGTCAGAGGAGGGTGCCAGTGTTACACATGGAAGGACTAGGTATGGAAGCTCAGAGGGAAGGGACGGCCTAGCGCACCTGTGAAACTAAGAGGACACAGTAACATAGGGGCATAGAATTCAGCAGCTGAGGGGGTCAGAGATAAAGCTGGACAGCCAGCAGAGCCACCTGGACCACACATGGCAGGAGTTTAAATAGAGGGGGTGCACAGATGAGGGTGTGATGGAACTTACTGAGGGTGGCTGGAAAAGGCTTTGACCAAAAAAAAAGCCTCTTAAAGGATGACTAGGGACCTACCAGAAGCAGCAAGGCCATTCCAGGCAGAGAAAACAATATCAAAGGTAATTTGGCACTTTGAAAATTAACCCTGTTCTCTCTCCTATCCCGAGTAGGGTCCAAGATGAGCAACACACCCTTCACCAGACTCTCCTCTGTACAGTCATGTCAAGGCTCAAGATTATGAAGCTTCAAGCTCCAGAAAGAGTGGAGGGAACCGAGAATAAGCCACACTTACCACATAGACCAGCGACCCTCCTGCTAAGGAAGGCCTGTGTTCCAAAATCAGAAACATAACCTAGCCAATTAGAAAAGTTTTAGGGGGAACCAGGAAAATTATCACCTCCTAGGGGAGGTTCCTGTAAGCATCTATTGCTTATCATTAATAATGTAGAAATACCCTCAAAACAAGGATTTCAGAAATTATGCCAACTCAATAAGCAACACTTGCCATATGCCAAACCCTGTACAGTAAGTGCTCCCCAAGCACCATCCCATCAATCCTCTAGTCACCCCATGACACGTAAGTGTTCCTATTACTTTCCAGATGAGTAAACTGTAGTTAAATACCATGCCCAGTGTCTCAGATGGTTGGTAAATGGCAGCTGGGGGAAGGACCAGGACCCTCTGAGCCACACTTCCCCACACTGTGCCCTGCTGTTCTCCTAGATGGTAACCACTCTCCCCATGATGCCACCGAGGAAAATAACATGAACAACAGCAAGAGAAAAAATTATTTTTTATTAAAATTTTTTTATTTTAAAAATAAAAAATATCTATTTAAATATATTATTTTTAAAATGATTATTTTTTAAAATATTTTTTATCTTAAAAATTGTTTTTATTAAAATTTTATTATTATTATTTGTTATTTATTATTTTTGGTACACAAATACGCGTGTACCAAAGCGATGACTGTGGAGTTTACCTGAAGTTAAAGTCTTTACCCTTCTCAGGCAACAACTGGCAGCCAAATCTCCTCAACTTCCTAAAGATAAAGCTGTCCCTTCCAGGAGGCATCCAGACCATCTCACATGGGAGGCCCCTTCATATACCTTTTCTTGTGTAATCCCCAGTGTTCCCATATTATCAGCAGGGAAGTCAAGATTTAGAGCTAAGTATCTTTCCCAAGGTCTCACTACTGTGAAAGCGGTGGAGCCAGGACTCAGCCTAGGAGCCATCTGACCCCAGGAATGAAATCTTTCCGTAACATCACACCTCATCACAACACAGTCTAAAGGGAATCATGCATGTTCCCAGGAGGAGACACTTCGAAGCCAGTGGAAGAAAGCTAAGGACTCACTTTGCAACGCCTCTCACAATGAAAAAAATGTACTTTACAAGCGTGCTGACATATCTATTCTGCCAAATACAGGTTCTTGTCGGGTGGAGGGGAACTAACTGACAGTTATCAATGCCAAAAGAGAGAGAAAGGCCATCTGCAGATGAATACGATGCTTGCTCTGTCCGCCAAATTTACAGTTAAACTTTCCACTCTTAGATGCCATTGTTAGAAAGTAATTCTTACACTGCGGATTATTCATAAGACTATATAAATAAAGGACAGGGGAGGATGGGCCCCAAGGGGCCTAGAATGGAATAATGAGATAGGTTACTTGGAGAGGGGAGGTCGGAGGATGGGAAAGGAGTAGCCCATCTGTGTGGACTTGTAAGGTGAAAACGTCATTGTATTTTACGACAAATTTATAGACTCTCAGGCTGCCTGTAATCCTGTTCAGAGTATTGAGTGGTGATGTCAGAGAAAGCACTAGGCAGAACAGGGACCTGGGTTCAAGTCTCGGTCTTGCCGCCATTTCAGGAAAGTCACAGAAGCTCTTCTGTCTCTCGTTTTCTTTGCCTATTACATGAGGAAATTGGATTAAATGACCTCTGAGACCCCTCCAGCTCAAAAGCATGTGATCATGATTCTAGCACCCTTCTCTCCTCACATTCTTGGAATAGGCAGCAGAGGTGGGGCTCATTTCAAAGAGTAGCCCATCAAACCAGGCCTACGAGGAGATATTACTAAAGGGCTTGAAGCCTGATGAGAAATCATATCTATATCACAGCCTTGCCGCAGTTCGTCCTGTAGTCCATCACAAGCCCTGGTCACCCAGCCCCCACAATACTGAGCTCTCTACTTTTATTGAATCTGCACCCACACACTCTTATCTGGATCTTTCCCTTCCTTCTGCTGCCAGCCTATACCTGCTGTGCCCCGATGAGGTTTGGGACCTTGGAAAGTCAAAAGATGAAGAATCCCTGATCTCAAAATGAGGATGCTCCCAAGAGGGCAAAGAACTCACCCTAGGATTGGAACAATATGTACAAGTCATTAAGAGCAACAGGTTTTAGGGTGAAACAGAACTGTCTCTTAAAAGTTGTGGGATCTTAGGCAACTTTTCTGAGCCTAAGTTTGCTGACCTGTAAAGTAATAATGATGTTAAATATCTGATGAAACTCTATCTCACAGCTACTATGATCATCAAATTGCACATAAAACACAGGCTCACTAAATGGGGTGACTCTTGTTCCAGGGTGAGTCCATGGACAATCTCCAGGAGTCTCGGTGCAGGGCTGGGTGCCTCTGCATGTGTGTGAAACTCAGCACTAACACACAAGCAGCCCTTTAGCTATCAAAACACTCCCACATTACCACCCACGTAGTAGAAGGATGCATACTCACTCTCTTCAAGCAACAGGAAAAATGAAGCAGGTACATAGGAGAAGATCCGGCTGCTCAGGTCAGACCAGGGAACTAGGGAGCCAACCAGTCACCACCAGAGTGTGGACCCCTGGGTGAGAGATGGGGTTCCAAAGAGGTGTCTCTTTCCTGATTGAACCAACTTCCACATAAAGTGAGTCAGAAACAGTCACCAAAAGGCGATTGCAGCTCCTCCAGGGCAGGGATCATTTCTGATGCATTGCTATGTCTTCAGTGCCCAGCATGGAGCCGAGGCATTGTAGATGCCAACTGAAAATGTGTGTAGTGGATACACAACTAGAACAGAGAGGCTGCTGAAACAGAAATCCCAGTGAGTAAACCAAGTGTAGGCTGAGAACATCAACATGGCTGGCTTGGCCTCCAGACCAGGGGTGTCCCAGAGGTTGGGATGACCTGGAGATCTAAAGATAACCCTTGGAAATACCAGAGCAAAGAGAGGGTCAGTCTGTGAGTCACCTATCCTTCAAACCCAGTCCTGCCGAGGGAGTTGAGGAATTTATAACTGAGTCAGCGGTTATCTACACAGCTGCTTTCTGAGTCACCGCCTGGCCCCGGTGGACCTGCTCTCCTGGGTGAGGGCTGTGGGGTGTGCTCGCGGGTGTCTTTATCTACACCACACACTCAGCGGACTCCACCAGCTGCGGTGACTCAGGGCTCCCCTCACGTTTCACTATGCTCTATCACCACACTGTCCTGTCACGCTGCCCTGACTCACTGCTTGCCACCTTGCCCACAGAGGTGAAACCCAGCCTGCCCCTGGTATGTCAGGCCAAGAGCTCTGCTTCCTAGCCAGGCCTGTCAGGTATCAGCAACTGCACTTCCGCCTCACCGGGAGCACCCTAGTGAGATGGGGCCCAGGACCAAGGCTGAGCGGGACGCCCTACCCCAAGCCCTACCACAGGTCCTCCTCACAAAGCCTGCCTCCTCTGGCTTTTTTCCCCTCACAGACACCATGTTTTTATCAACTCATAGGGGATAACTGCAAAAAAGGCATTTCCCTCCCTACCTTTTGCAATTTATTATTAGAAAACTCTTGAATGCCCCAAAGCCTTCCCAATTCCCCTCCCCCAATCCCATAAAATAATTCCTAGTAAATTGTTATTCACCCCTGAAATCGTTCCTTACATTATTACCAGATCAGCCTTCCTCGAATGTAGTTCACTGCTCAAAAACTCCCATCTCATACCAAATTCAGTCCCTGTAAATGTCTTCAGGACCCCTAGAAATGTCTTGTCCCCGACACCGGACACTTTGTTGCCAGCTGAACATAGGGTGGGAGGGAAAGCTCCCAAAGCCATGTCTGTACAAAGTGGCCCTGGCCACAGCTCAGTGGTCCAGGGCTGAGCCCCCGACCTGACCCAGGACAGCCTGAATCTCACCTGGGAATAGAGGCTCAGGAATTCCAGTCTCGGTGTGGACCAAAGCCTTCAACAAGTAAGATGTAAAAACTGAGGAATGGTGGGAGCTATTTTTCCCTTGACATGACCAGGAAAGCTCAGAAGGCAAGTCGCAGTGAGGGAGGAAGGAAGCTGACATGTGCAGCGAAGTGGATGCAGAAGAAAAAATATCCCCCAGTCCCTTACAGTCCCCAGGGACCCATACGACCCAAAAGAACTTTCCCCAATTTTAATATACAGACATATAGGGCAGTAGATGAAATAGGTAAATGTCCACTTACAATCGAACATTTAATTAGAAAAATACTTGAAATCACAGAGTATATAACTTGATACAATATTTTAAAATGCTATTTTCCACACCCACAGTTCATGAAACAGTTGTATTCAAACTTCTCATATTCATTTCTAATACCAGTGTTCTGACCTCCCTGAAGCCACCTTCTGAATTATCAGACTTTGTTTTCTAGAGCATTTCAACTTCTTCCATGTATGTTTTTCAAGATTATACATAAGCCTGCCACTGGAAATTTTACCCCAAGCCACAGGAAGGAAGGAAGGAAGGAAGGAAGGAAGGAAGGAAGGAAGGGACGGAGGGAGGGAGGGAGGGAGGGAGGAAGGAGAAAAGTAATTTACAATTTATAACATCAGCAACTTACAATTTATAACATCAGAAGGACTATATACATACTTTTTTCTTTTTTTTGTTTGTTTGCTTTCTTAGAGACCAGGTCTCGCTCTGTCACCCAGGCTGGAGTGCAGTCCAGAGGTCATAGCTCACTGCAGCCTCGGATCCCTGAGTGCAAGTGATCCTCCTGCCTGAGTAGCTGGGACTACCGGCATGCCCCACCAGGCTCAGCTAACTTTTTTTTAAAAGCAGGGTCTGTAACTGATCTTTAACTCCTAGCCTCAAACAATCCTTCCAAATTCTGGGATTACAGGCATGAGCTACCACACCTGGCCTCGTTTTCTCATCGGTAGGTATTTATGATCTAAGAATGATCTTCAAAGGGCTTATTTACCATTACATCTGTCACTTGCAAGTGAGAAGCCTCATTTCCAGTCATAATTACTGTCCCTTTTTTCCCCTTAGATTCTATCTAAAAATCTCCAAAGCCCCTCAAATGGGCATTAAGATTGTTTCAGGCTGGGTCTTACCCAAACACTAACCTATTGTTCAAAATAACCTATTTGAGAGAGTTCCCCATCATAGTCCAGCCTTTGTGCAGTCTCAAATATAAGGTTTCTTCCTTGGAATCGTCTGGATAAATTCTCACTTATGTTCAGGCATATACATTACTTTGTCCCATTTAAGCTTTATCAGCACCCTTGAGATATATATTACTATCTTTATTTTATAGATGGGGTAACCAAGGTTCTCAAGGTATAAGCCTGCTCAAGGCCACACAGTGCACAGTGGAGCTGGTTTTGGAAGCCAGGACGCGGACTCTAAAGATCATACACCATCTATTCTAGCTGGCAGGTGAAGGTGGGCTCTATATATATGTGGGGGGCCTTTACTTGCACCTCTAAACCACCCCACCTGGACAATCACGCACTAACTTTACAGATAGTCATGAGCACAGCCTTCCTTTCATGAAGAAAGAAGCTTGCTAACAAAACTCATAGGCTCCCTTGAAAGCAAGCTAAACTGTTCAACCTAATTTCATTGAACACCTACTATGAACAAGGGGTTCTGCTTCAGTAGGATTTCCAAAATCAGATAGGCATGACCCACATGTGAAGAATAAGTTTGAAATATCAGAAAAACTGGAAACTTGAGCCTCAGGAAGGAGATGGGGTAAGATAAAGGTGGAGAGTGAAGAGAATACACAGCAGTTTGGTCCCAAGATCTGGCCCCATGACTTTTTGTAGGAAAGACATATTAACGCACCAATTGGATTTAACTTTACCTGGGAACCATAACGGTGGTTCATAATTTTTTCTTTAGTTGGAATTTAGAAATTTCTAAAAATAATTAATTGCCTCAGAGCATGGGTGACCCAAAACTGCTTTACAAATAAGCTCCCAGCCAGGGTGAGAAGGCCCCTGGAAGAATCCATGGTGTCTCTCTCTCTCTCTCTCTTTTTCTCTTCCTCTAATTTTTGGTTCCTAGATGTAGAATCCTATAAGGAAAGCAAGTGGAGGGAAGTACAAAAAAGAGGAAAAAATGGGCTTTCTCTGAGAAGTACTTTTACAATCAATAAAAATAGCATTTATTGAGCATCATATTTATAGTCCAGCCACAGAGCTAGTGATTTACAAAATTTATCTCATGTAGTCCTCACAAACAGTTTAACATGTGGGCATTATTATCACACATTTCAGAGGAAGAAGCCAAGGTCCAAGGTCACACAGCTAGTAAATGGCAGAGCCACTAAGTTCAGAGCTTATCTCTTAATACCCAGTTACACTGATGCCAGTGGCCCATCTGGATGTTAGTTTCGGCTGAGCTATTACCAAGTTGACATGGCCTGCATATGCTAGCCAATCTAACATCCAAGCTAGCCACTGTGGGAGGGGAGGCGGGTAATAGAAGTTGCTGTCATTTGAGACAAGGAGAAATCACACCATCATCCCAGAAACAAAGGCCTAGAGGCTCAGACCCAAGCAACTTCTCTTTCCGCCTTTGGTCAAGCACACTCTGACCGGGAACCTGGAATCTTGAGTTCTCAGAAAGGCCCGAAAGAGAAAGTGGGCTGTCAACCAGGTGACTGTTCAAAAAGACTTGACCTAAATATGAATTGGTGAAATTGCTCTCAAAAGGCCAGAAACCAAGGAGATCGAGTTCCCCCACCCCATTCTCCTATTCCCAAAGCCCCCCAATTGTCCCCACGGAAGCAGAGAGGAGCCACTGCACTGAAGCATCTTGTTTTGATTGCACTGAAAATCTTCCCTGCCACAGCTCTGACTCTGTGCAGGAGCTTTCTTGACTCAGTAGGCAGAATACAGAGTGCTGAGCAAAGAGCCCGCTCATGGCACTCGAGGGTATGACAGCCAAGAATGCTTTTATAGTTGTGCTTTGCTGCCTGATTCCGTCTGGAATGCACAGCCTTGTCCCTTTGCTCTTCAATATGGCTGCTCAGCAGGGCCAGGAGCTCACATTTGCAGCTGGTTCTGTCTTCATACTCCACAGAGTCCACCTCCACTCCAAGTTCCTGGACACAGTTTAGGACTTTCACCTTCTTCCCTTTCATCTCACCCACTGCTGAAGGTGGGCCCTAAACTCCAGACCACCAACAGCCCTGCCCCCTGCCCAGCAGACTGGCCTCATCATCTCCCTCAGTCCTGTCCCATCTGGGTGAAGGGAAACTTGCCTCTTCTTTACTCAGGACTGCCTGTGAAGTTTCCCGCACCCCAAATACAAGAGCCAAACATCTAGATGCTTGGAAAGAAGCATCTGGTTAATTGGCTGGGGTTTTTCTGTTTGTTTGTTTTTTGCTTTTCATCCAGATGTTGGTGTAATGCAGACCCTGCATGGAAGTCCTGCGGTCACAGCTAAAAGTTGTGTTTTCTATTACAATTCGGAATAAGTTGCAACAACTGGAAGAAGTGAGAGGCCACTTGTCCTTTAGCAAGGCATTTCCAGCACCATACCCAAGAAAAAACCTGGGAGTTTAGCCTGCTCGAATAAATTTAGTTGTGGACATGCTGCTCTGTTTTTATAAGGGCATTTATTCAGAAAAAGAAGTGATAGCAAAATTCTAGAGTCTTCCTGTAGTGGGCTGAATTGGGGGCCCCAAAGTTATCAGGTCCTGGTCCCTAGAACCTATAATATTTATATAGGTTATAAATATACCTATATATATATATATATACACACACACACACACACACACACCTTATTTGGAAAACTAATCTTTGAAGATGTGACATATATATATTTGAGAGGGAGACAGAAGATTTGACACCCACAGGAGAGGGGATGGCATGTGAAGACAGAGACAAAGATTGGAGTGATGCAAACACAAGCCAAGGAATGCTGGCAGCCACCAGAAGCTCAGGAGGCATGCAGGGATGTTCCCCTCAGAGCCTCTGGAGGGAGCACAACCCTACCAACACCTTGATTTTGGACCTCCAGGTTCCAGAACTGTGAAATAAAAGCTATTTTTAAGTCACCAAGTTTGTGGCAATTTCCTACGGGAGCCACAGGAAACTAATAGACTGCTTATTTCCAGAAGCTACTGTAGACAAGCCTGGAGATGGGAGGAAAAGGAGAGACCAAGTGGACGAATAGTCTGTGAGATCTTCTATACACAGAGGTATTCATTGGTGACTGATGTTTGCATCTGTTCAGCACACATTCAGATTAAAGCGATACTACAGAGCAGTGGGAGAATAGCACCTCAGTAGTGATTCCATTTGAAACCTGGGTGAGGTTGAGAGTTCTTAGTTGTGGGGGTCCTGCCCAAGGAGTATCCAAGACCTGCTTTGACTTGGCCACCCCTCCTTTTTGTGAGTTCCCAGGAAAGATGTGAACATGAGGAAAAATGGCAAAGGGAAAACCAACAGACCACTACATAACCGTCTAAATGGGTTTGGGCCTGAAACTCCACTGCAGAGCTTCCTGGTCCAGTCCAATGGATTAAGGGTCTTACCACCTTCTGGCCAGTCATGGACAACCACAAGCTGAGTCCCCACAAACATGTGTGGGTTGGCAAACACACCAGCCTGTTGTCCTTCAAATCCTGTCCACTGGGCCGGGCGCAGTGGCTCACGCCTGTAATCCCAGCACTTTGGGAGGCCGAGACAGGCGGATTACGAGGTCAGGAGATCGAGACCATCCTGTCTAACACAGTGAAACCCCATCTCTATTAAAAATACAAAAAATTAGCCAGGCGTGGTGGAGGGCACCTGTAGTTCCAGCTATTTGGGAGGCTGAGGCAGGAGAATGGCGTAAACCCAGGAGGCAGAGCTTGCAGTGAACCAAGATCAGGCCACTGCACTCCAACCTGGGCAACAGAGCGAGACTCCATCTCAAAATATATATATATATATATATATATATATATATATATATATATATATATATAGTCCACTGGTAAATGTGGCTCTATGTCCAGGATTGTGGCTAATCTAATTAACAACTCATCACCTTGTCAACATAAGAAGGGACGTGGGAATGGAGCCAAGCCCATCCCTCTCCCACAAATAGGAGCAATTTGGGAACAACAATTTCCCCAAGACTGTTGATCAAAGCCTCTATTTTGGGACATGGATGATGACAGTAAACTATACCTTTTGCTCATTTTAGCTCCCTGTTCTCACCTCCACAAGAATAAGAGATATTGTGCTTCCTGTTCTCACCTCCACAAGAATAAGAGATATTGTGCCAACTTTCTCTGGGTGCATACTTACTGCCATGGACTGTTCTGGGTACCAGGATAGAGCATTCAAAGGGCAGATGCAGTCCCTGCTTCCATGAAGGGTCATAAATTCCTTCCTGGGCCTTACAGTGATCCTTCATCACTCTGAAACACAGTCCAAGGAAGCCCACTCCAAGCTTACTTCCCTCCCAACAGCCAGTATGCTACAGTGACACTTTCCACCCAGCACCATGCTGGACTGAAAACCTGAGAACTAGGATTCCTGCAAGAATGATGTCTAAAGACTGTGAAACCCAGATAAAGTTCTTGAAGAGCATGAAGCACTATAAAAATACAAGCATTTTAAAATTTTAATCCATAACCAATTAAGTCAGAGGATCAGAAAATAGTATGGACAAAGTCAAAACCTTGTGGTCCAATTAACTGCATTTGTTCTCATTTAACAGACTGGACTTAAACCCCGGACAGCTGATTTAAGCCACTGGAAACCAGCTGACCCCCATCCATCCTTTTGAGCATCAGCCAATAGCACTAACTTCCTTTACAGAGGATGGTATGTTTTGTTTGTTTGTTTAACACATGAAGAAAGAAACAGAAAGAGGACACTTAGCAAGGTCCAGGAAAACCCAAATCCATGAATAAGCAAGCCATTTATCTAGAGGTGAAGAAAGAGGAGAAGGAGGAGGAGAGAAGGAGGAGGAGAGGATGGAAGAGAAGGAGAAGAGAATATGCTTGGAGAGAGAGGAGGAGAAAGAAGCAGAAAAATGTGGCCAATCATACAGATATTTCTAAATACACAAATGTTAGGTATCATGTGGAAATGGGAGCTCCATGAGTGATCATTAAAGAGGAGACTTTCCTCTCTATTTGACAACAATATCCATGAGCAAACACTAAAACTGTAGCTAATGGAAGTCAAAACAATTGTTCCAAAATGATGAAATTTGGGGATTAAGTCTAATTGTCTAATGCTAGTAAAGACAAGTAAATTTTGAGTAATTCCATGGGAAGTGGCACGGAGCTGGATCCAGGATCTTGATTACCTGGGTGGCATGCATCCACAGCCAAATGTCTTTGTTCTCCATGTCCTTCAATCTGAGCTCATCACTGACGCTCAAGAAGCTTTCCACTAGACCACAACACATTAGGAAGGATAGCTACTGTTTGGGTCAAAATGGGTGGAAAGTGCACCACAGTAAAAGAAACAATAATAGAGAGAAAAAAAAGGAAAGAAAGAAAAGGAAGTGACAGAGATAAAAACAGAGCAGGAACATGTAATTTGAAGAAGAAAGTGGAAACAGGCCACTTTAGAGGTTTGGTTGAACCGAATGAACTGAAGACAAAGGCCAGTAAATCATTCCCATTACCCTTGGCTTCAATCAGGTTAATTATGTCCTTACAGAATGTCCTGTCCAACAGTTTACTTTGGTATTTCACAATCATTCACTCATTCACTCATTCATTCAACAATTACTTGCAGACCATGCAATGCCCTGGGCTTAGTTCTAAGGATTACAAAGGTGACCACAAACCTGAAGGCAGGATCTTGTAGAGACATGAGACATATATGTAAATGCCCATAATATTAGTGTGACCTTTCCACACAAAGAGGGGAACCTGATAAGACACATTTTTAAAAAAATTAACTTTTAATTTTATAACAGCTTTAGATTAACAGAAAAACTATGAACAGAGTACAGAGTTCTTGTATACCTCACACTCAAGTTCTCCAATTTTTAACATTTTACATGAGTATGGTACGTTTGTTATTAATGAAACAATATTGATTAATTATTAAGTGCCTACTTTGTTCATATTTCATTAGTTTTTACCTAGTGTCTTTTTCCTCTTCCAGAATCCCATCCAGAGTACCACACTGAATTTGATCAAGTCTCCTTGACAGGTGCGCATTTTTAAAGCAATCTTATTTTTCTCATACCATCTTTGCAAACAGGCTTAGTAGACCTGTCATTTCTCTGTCGCCATGAAATATTGAGCTGGTCCCAAACTTTTTGGATGTCCCTCAGATACTATGTCCTATTCAGATACAAATAATATGTACAGAATAGTGTAATAACTGGTCAAAATTGTGGGGCAGGAATCAGGAGAGGAGCAGACAAAGGTGAATATCATGGAGGCCAAAGCGGAGAGAATCTTAAGAAGAAAGGGGCAATCCAATGCTGAAAGAGACCAGCTAGAGGAGGAGGAAAGAAGAACTTGGCAGTCAGGAGTTCACTTGGAATCAAGAAAATAGTGATGCAAAGTGGTGAGAGTGGAAGCCACAACGGGATAGGTTAAGGAGGCAGCATGTGGTTAGGAGTGAAGGCTACCAGTTCATATTCTTCTCCAGAGAAAGCTGAGTGCTAAATATAAGGAGAAAACTAGATTGATGCCTTAAATGGGCAGCATTAAGGAAAAGATTTTGGGGTTGAGGTATACGGCAGTCAGCATCTAAAAGGATCCCAATAATCCTCCTCCCAGTGCTCACATCTCCCCTTGTGTATGGGCCAGACCTAGTGATTCACTTCTAATAAATAGAAGGAGTGAGCACTGGCAAAAGGAGTGAGATGACATGTCGGAGACTGGGTTAAGAAAGACCATGACTTTTGTCTGATTGCACTCTCCTTTCCCCATTTCTCTAGTCTTTCTCAGTTTTACTCACTCAGATGAAGCAAGCTGCCATGTTATGAGCTCCCCTAAGGAGAGGCCCATGTGGCAAGGAATTGAGAATGACCTTTAGCCAACAACCATCAAAGAAATAAGGCTCTCAGACGAGCAGCCCACAAGGAACTGAGTGCTGCCAACAACCACATGAATGTGCTTGGAAGCGGATCCTTCCCTCATTGAGCCTTGACAAGGACAGCCACCCCAACCAGCACTCTGCTGCTGTGAGACACCTGGGAGCAGAGGACTTGGCTTAGCCACATGCTGACTCCTGACCTATAGAAAACTGAGATAATGAATGTTGTTTTAAGCCACCAAATCTTGGGATAATTCATGACACAGCAATAGGTAGCTAATACGGAATGGGTATTTTTTGTAAGAGAAGTCTGCACATGATTGTAGGCTCACATTTATTGTGCTTAAGAATTACCTTGGAATCTGAAACGTATAATCCAAATCTTTGAATCTGGATAAAGGAACCAGATCCAAAGAATTTTATTTAGCCACTGGGGATACAGCACTAGCTGGACAGCACTCTTTTGGAAGAGACTAAAGATACTGCATTTTGAAATACCTTAGATAATTCCGTTGCACATGGGGGTGGAAAGTTTGCATGCAGTGAAAAGAAAATACAAAGATATGCAATTCAGAGATGTGGGTCTTGATGTCCAAGAGCAAGAAGGGGCAAGAATCCAGGAACCATGGGGAAGTTGGCCTTAAAGTTTTGACTTTTTTGTCTGAAACAGGAGGAAAGACATTTTTAAAGGGTGAAAATACATCGAAACTTTGAAATAGAAGGAAAAGCTTCAGTGTTCTCCAAAAGAAGGACTGAGGCTATCTACAAAGCGTGAGGAAGTGGAAGTATTGTTCAAAGTTTAAAGAGAGAGGAAAAAATAGACTCCTGGAGGAGGCTTAGTGAGCCACTAATAAACTTTAAAATAAAAGTGGAGGTATTGAGATTGCCTGAGGATGACTGATGGGCACAATTTGAAAGAAATGAAGAAACCCACTCTCCTCACCCTCCTATTCCACCGGGAATGTAAGAAAGAAAATCTCTGTGGAAGAAAATTGCAAAAACAGCATCCAGGGAAAAGGCAAGGCTGTTGTGATAAGGAAGCAGAAAAAGGGCTTGAGGGAAAGGTTAAGGGGAGTTTGTTCTTAATAGAACCAGGGCTCCATGGGTTCAGGTGAAGCATCCCATTGAGGAGCAGCAAGGGTGGGAGTGGGCCTGAACAGGATAGAAAGAGAGAGAAGTGGGACTCACTCACAGGGGAGTAGGAAGCAGTTTTTAATGATTAAGGGATAAAGGAGGCTCTAAGTTGGAGATGCGCTAGAGATTCTTGTCTGTTATGGGAAGACAGAGCAAATACGAATTAAGTTCGTTGAATTAACCAGCCCCTAAAATCTAAGTTAAATAAGTTAAATATTGATCCATCATCACATCAACATCTCCAGGTCCTCTAAGGTGATGTGCAAGGCAAGGGCTGGCAGCAGAAGTCTCTTAGAAGTCTCAGTTTGAGAGGTGGTCCTACAGTGAAGTTCAGGTCTCAGGAAAACAGTGGTACACACCATATTCAGGGTGTTTAAAGGCCTGCATTTCTTTAAAATTTCTCTTCATCTTGTAATTTGTCTTGTGTCTAACTTGGCATGGAGGAAAGATGATCCATTGGCTAAGGGTTAGAGCGCCTGAGAGACCTAGTCCCAGCTCCACTCCTGACACACTAGATGACCTTAAAAAGCCATTAACTTTCCTGATACCATTTGTAAAGCGAGGGGCCTGAACCAGATGTTCCCATAAGTCTCTTCCAGCACCAACATTCTAAAAGCCTGAAAACACAAAACACTAAACCACGTCTAGGGATCATCTGGTCTAGTTCTTGGAAATGTAGTTTTTTGTTAAAGAAAAAAAAAAAAAAGGAGAGAATTCCAGCTACTATCTGTAACCTTCTGGAGACTTCCTACCCATTGATAGAATTTCCTGTGGGAAATGTTTTGAAATAGTGGATTGTCTATGAAACGAAATTCTGGGGATTAATCCGCAATGAGGGTTGAAAATTTTCTGAGTGATTTTTCCCAAATGTATGAGAAATCTTTATCTAATTGAATGTGGAGCATATTCTTTTCTGAAGCATCCTGTTTGCATTCTCAAAGCAGGGTTTGGTAGGAAAAAGAGCTTAGGCCAGATATTTTGCCACTTACTCATCAGATTATTAGGGAAGATGCGCTGACAGCAACTAGTGAGTCATGTCGAGGTCATGTCATGTCTAAGTTTCAAACTATCTCCAAGTATTGCCACACACACATTCACATATACCTCACCACCAGCACCATGAAATAGATTGTGAAAGAACTTCAACCACATCCATAAAGTGAAAGTGGGACTTTCTCCTGACCTCCCGCATCTCTGAGGAATCCTCTCTCACCACTGTGTATTTCTCTGATGGGAATCCTTGAGGTCATTTAGTCTCATCTCATACTTCGTAAACTCAATATAACCTAACAGAAATGTCTCAACCTGTATCCCCAAACTTTACATGAAAGAGACGGAATAAAAACACACATGGAAACTTCCTTTTATTTCCAAATGCAGGAATTTTTATTACCCTGGAAAGGCACTTGGGGACTCTGAGTATTTTTATTTTTTCACAATGGCATTACCAGTAAAAATAAGAACACCTCCTACAGTGGTGCACTGTATATTTTCAATATTTTACATTTTTTAAATCATTCAACATATATTGAGAACTATGGTAGGTGGTAAGAGGGTATTCAGCCTCTATAAATTATCTATAATATATGAAATAAATTATATAATTATGGTATATCAAAGGAGGATGTAATTAATTCTGCCTCAAGGTAGGGAAGTTGAGGACGGTGAGTCTTAAATGATGAGTAAGAGTTGGAAGACGAGTAAGAACTAGCCAAAGGGTGAATGAGATTTGAAGGGCATTCAAGGCTAAAGGGACAGGAAAATAAAAGGCAGATATGTGAGAGTTTATGAGGTATACTGGAGACCTACTAACAGTCTATGTGTGGCTAAAGCATAGTGTTCAATGCTAGAGGGGAGAGGAGTTGAGAGGTGGACGGGTAGATTTGGGTCTGCTTGTAAAGGACTTAACCAACATACTGAGGACTAGAGCTTTCATTCTTTAGGCAACAGGGAGGCAAAGATGACTGTGATCATGATCCAGTCTGTATTTTAGGAAGGTAATGCTGATAGCAATGAAGAGAATGGATCAAGAGGGAGAGAAGGAAGGCAGAAAGAGGTCAAGATCTATTGCAATGGCTCAGGAGAAAAATGGCATACGTAAAATAGATCATATTTTACCATCACTATTTGTTTTTCTCCTTCCTTACCCCTCACACAGAGATAAGTTTCCAGTGACCAAGTATCATGTCCTGTTCACCTTTGTATCCTAGCACAGAGCAGGTTGCCTGTGCTACATAGTATAGGCATGCAATAAACACCATTCATAGGTGAGTGCACAAATTGAGACATAAAAAGGGGGAGTAGAAGTAGGGATACAAAGAAAGGGTAGATTCAAGAAATATTTTCTGAATTAGATTCTAAAGGATTTGGTCTAAGTAAGAGGGAAAATTCCAAAGTTTCTATATTGGGCAACTAAAATGCAAGCATGGATCTTCAAAAACAGTTTTAATGTTCTTGATTACTTTTTCTTTGAAAATAAAGTTTTCAACACTTTTTTCTTGCATTTAAAAATGCAAGAGTGGGAGCAGGTAGAGAAAGGAAGATAAAGAGTTGAGTTAGGAAGATGTTGAGTTTGAGGTGTCCATTAGCCAGGGGCCTAAAGTCTAGTGGGCAGCTGGAACTCTAAGTCAGGAGCTGCTAAGAGTTCACTGGCTGATTTTCACTTACAACCATTCATTGAGGCAGTGGAACCAAATTGTTGAGAATCCAGTTTGTTGTTGTTGTTGTTGTTGTTGCTGTTGTTAACAAGGGCTGAAGAGTTTATTTCCAAAGAAAAAAGTAAACAAGAAAATTAAAACTGTTTTTAAAGATTCCTGCTTCATCACTGCTGAAACCGAAACAAAGACAAGAGAAGGAGCCAGGGATCATCCTCTGCCCTTTTGTATCTGAAGACGTCATAGTGAATTTCTCAGATCTTCAGACTCTCAATGGAAAGGTTCCCATAAGCACAATTGGTTGTCCAAGCATTAGTAAGCTGACTTACTTCAGAGTGTAAAATATTCTAATAGGAAACTCCAACATTCTTCCCTTTGTTTTCTTCCCATGCATTGCCACTGAGAGCTCTCAGGCAGAGATGTTTTGTTGAAGGCATGCAACATGATGGGAGCCTGAGGCCATATGGTACCTGGAAAGAACACCGGAGAAAATTAAAAGAACTGGTTTTATTCCTGTCTCAACTATTAATTGGTCATGGTGACCTTGGACAAGTCACTTTACCCTTCTGAATCACAGCTTCCTCATCTGTAATATGAGACCAGTCTAGGTTTCTCTCTCTCTCTTTTTCTGTGTGTGTGTATGCATGTGTGTGTTCTTAAACACTTAGCACTGACCTACATTTTTCCATATGTGTTTATCATCAACTCCTCCCAAGGCCGCTAGAGTTTTGCAGGTCTGGTTCACACTACCTCAGGGACTCTAGATGGAATCAGATGACCATTCATTGAAAGAAGCAGTATATGCCAAGGCACCTCCCCTTTATTTGTTTTCTCTTGGTGGGTCAAGTGACTCACCATTTTATAACCTAAAAATGTCTACTTTCTACTATATCTACCAATACAAATTTCGGTGCCTGGAAATGGGGTGCTAGCATAACAAAAATCTAAAATGCAGGAGTGGCATTTGAACCAGACAGTGAGCAGAAGATGGAATGGCTATATGGACTTTAAGGAAAACGTTAATGAAATCCTAAATTGCCGCAAACAGGCAGTTAGTAAAATTAGACTTTAAAGAGGTTGTTTGTGAGGTCTTAAAAAAAAGGAAAATCTTGTTGGAAATTTGAAGACAGGAGCTCCTTGTTATGCCATGGCAGAAAGTTTAGCAGCACTGTCTCCTGCAGTAATGTGAAAGGTAGAAAATTTAGCTAAGATTTCCAGCCAGAGCGTTGAGGGTGCCATCTGGTTTCTTGTGGCTGCTTATATTAATATGTGAGAGCAGAGAGAGAAGCTAAGGAAAGCACTATTAAACCAAAAGAAGATGGGATCTGGCTGGTTGTGAAGATTCAAAGGCACTCCAGATGGCAGACAACACTAAAATTAAGAAATTGCTCCCAAGCAAAGGTCAAATCCAGGACACCCTCTAGAAACAATGTTCTAGAGATGAAGCCAAGGGTGTAAATACAAAATCCTTTTTTTAGAAGCTTTTTTAAGTTAAAAGGTGGTTTTTCAGAATATGTTAAGCCAGAGAAAAGACCCACCAAAGAGTTTAAAGTTTTGCTTCATGGCACCTATATATAAAATAAGGGTTCTAAAAAGCTTAAGTTCCTCACCCTTCTCAACAGAAGATTTACATGGAGGGATTTATCTCAAAGATATCTGTAGGTGTAAATTTGTCTAATGAACCAAACCCCAGTGAGATTCACAGGAGAACCACAGAGATTTTGAGAGATTTATATCACCGGATATACTCATGACACAGACTGAAAGTGACAGAGATGGTATAAAATGAAAAGAAACTTTTGAACCCTCAAACTTCTATAAGCGAGAAATAGTCTGAAAAAAAAAATCACTCAGCTGCAAATACATTATACTTTCCATGAGAAAGGAAGGATGATTCAAAAGGTGAACCAAGAATCTAGAGAACAAATTCAAGAACTATAAAGTAATTTTCAGGCAGAAGTAGGATTGAGTCCTAATAGAATTTACACCATTTATCTGACTGGATTTCAGAATTGATATGAACCAGTGATTCTTTTGTGCCTCGGTTTCACCCTTTTTAAACAGGAGTGTCTATGTTGGCTGTCCTCTACCTATGGCACCATTGTATGTTGGGTGTGCAGGGGACAGATAACTTGTTTCCTAAGTTCATTGGTCTACAAACTGAGAAGAACTGTACTCATGGAGCTGTGCTTAGGGAACTATGTCTGAGGACCTGGACCTGATTTAGAAGATGAAATTCTGAACTCTGAGCTGATTTTGTAATGGGATAAATTTTTTGTACATCTGGGGATGGGACGAGTACATTTTGCGTGTGGGAGAGAGATGAGTTATTGGGGGCTGGAGAAGAGACTATGGTAGCCAGACTCCAAGATACTGCAGGATGATTCCTACTTCCAGGCATTCACATCCTTTTGTAGCCCTCTTCCATATTGTACCAAAGTTTGGCTAAATGTAGGGTAGATATGATAGTATATCATTTCTGAGATTAGGTTATGCAACTTCTGCCTTGGGTACTCTATCTTACTCTCTCTTTCTCAGATCATTTACCCCAGGAAAGTCCAGCTGCCATGTCACATGTAGTCTTATGCAGATGACTACATGATAAGGAACTACAGCCTCCTGCCAACAGCCATGTGAGTGACCTTGAAAGAATATTCTGTAGCCACTATTGAATCTGTGATTCAACTGCAGCCTTGGCCAACAGTTGACTGCCACTCATGAGAGACTTTGAGCCAGCTAAGTCATTCCTGGATTTCTGACCCACAGAAACTGTGAGATTATAAATACTTGTATTTTTTTAAGCTGCTAAGTTTTGAGGTAATTTGCTACACAGCAGTAGATAACAAATTAATAAATGAACTCAAATATTTTTAAAATATGTTGTATTTTTATTTTTAGCAAAACAAATGGAAAATGAAATTATAAGTATTATTGATAATGGCATCAAAAACATAACACATTCAAAGATAAATTTGAAGCCACATGTGGAAGAGTTCCATATAAAAAACTATTGTACATTGCTGAAAGAAAGTAATGAAGTTTTAAATAAATACAAAAGTATACCATGTTCATGGTTTAAAAGACTCAATATTTTGTCAGTTTCCCTTAGATTGACCTGTATATTTAACACAATCTCAGTGAAAATCCTCAGACACTTTTTGTAGAAATTGACAAGCTCATTCTAAAATCTATATGGAAACATTAATAATCAAAACAATCTTCAAAAAAACAAACTCTGAGAACTTACTCTACCTGATTTCAAGACTTATTATAAACGCACTGTGATTAAGACAGTGTTATAATATAAAGATAAACAGATAGTCAACTAGATCAATAGAATAAGCAGAGTCCAAAAATAGACCCACACTTTATGACCAATTAATATTTTACCAATGTGCCAAAACAGATGAATAAGGAAAGGGAAATCTTTTTAACAAATGGTGCTAGAAAAATCACCTACCATATCTGAAAAAAAGAACCTCAACCCGTACATAAAATGAATTATAGATGGATTACATAACTAAATGCAAAAGCTAAAACTATAAAGCCTTTGGAAGACAACATAGGAGAAAAGCTTTGCAATCTTTGGTTAGATAACAGATTTTTAGATAGGACTCAGAAAGTAGTAATTATAAAAGACAAAACTTGATAAATTATTGTAGCAAAATTTAAAAACTTCTGCTCATCAAAAGGCACTATGAAAAAATGAAATGCAAGACAGACTGAAAGAAAATATTCACAACTTCTGACAAAGGACATATTAAGAATATATTTTTGATACACTTGCAACTCAACAATAAAAATATAAGCAATCCATTTTTCTTTAAATGGACAAAATATTTGAATATATACTTGACAAATGATGATCTGTAAATGATTAGTAAGTACATGAAAAGATACTCAAGATCATTAGCCATCAGAGAAACAAAATCAAAACCACAATAAGATATCAACACGTCCACTGGAATGACTAAAATGGAAAACAATTACAATGCCAAATATTAGTGAGGATATGTAACAAGTAAAACTTCAAATATTGCTGGTGGGAATGTCAAATTGTATATTCACTTTGGAAATACATATGGTAGTTTCTGATAAAGTTACATATACACCTACCTATGACCCAGCTATTCCATTTCTAGGTATCTTCCCACAAGAAATGAAAACATGTGTCCACACAAAGTCTTATATGAGAATGTTCAGCAAAGCTTTATTTGTAATAGCCAAAAACTAGAAACAATACATATTTTCATCAGTAGGAGAATGTAAAAACAAATTGTAGAACATCTATGCAATTGAACACTGTTAAGCAAAATACAAGATAGAACTATTGATACACACAATAATATAGATGAACCTCAAGATATATGCTGAATTGAAGAAGCCAGACACAACAGAGTCCATACTGCATGATTTCACTTATATGACATTTCGAATGGCAAAACTAATCTATGGTGAAAGAAATAAGAGCATAGAACAGTGGTTACATCTGAGGAGGGAGGGAGGAGGGATTGACTCAAAGAAAGAAAAGAAATCTTTCAGAGGTCATGAAAATTCATGTATCTTATACATATCTAGTATGCACAAATGTATACTATTGTCAAAATCCCATCGAACTGTATACTTATGATCTATGCAGTTTACTGTTTACAAATTAAACCTCAATTTAAAAGGGGGTGCCATTTATGAAACCATTAAAATATTAGGCACCCAGAAATTATTCTAATAAAAAATGAGCAAGTCTTTCACAGAGAAAGATATAAATCATCAATGAGATCAATTGAAGAAGACCTAAATAAATGGAATAATCATCCATGTTCATGGCTTGGAAAAACAAATATTGTAAAGTTATCAATCTCTGCAACTGATCTGTAAATTCAACATAGCTCCAATAAAAATTTCAGTAGAAATTTTTTTTTTTTTTGGTGAGACGGAGTCTTGCTCTTGTCGCCCAGGCGGAAGTGCAATGGCATAGTCTCGGCCCACTGCAACCTCTATCTCCTGAGTTCAAGTGATTCTCCTGCCGATTCTCCTGCCTCAGCCTCCCGAGTAGCTGGGATTACAGACACCTGTCACCACACCCAGCTAATTTTTGTATTTTTAGTAGAGATGGGGTTTCGCCATGTTGGCCAGGCTGGTCTTAAATTCCTGACCTTGTGATCCACCGGCCTCAGCCTCCCAAAGTGCTGGGATTACAGGCATGAGCCACCGCGCCCAGCCTCAGTAGGAATTTTTTTGGTGGAACTTAACAAGCTAATTTTAAAACATGTATGGAAATACAAAAACCAAGGATAACAAAGACGCTTGACAAAGACAAACAAATGAGGAAATATTTTCCCCAAATATCAAATGTACTATAAAACCACAAAAATTAAGAGTAGTATTTGTGCAAGTATAAACAAACAAGACAAATGGAATAAATGGCACTTCCAAAACCCCTACATCTAGGAACACTTGATTTGTGACAAAGATGGCAGTGCAATGTACTGGAAAAAAATACGATATTTTTAATACTGGTACTGAGTTGACTGGATACCCATATGGAAAAAAATAAACTTAACTCTTATCTCACACCATATAAAGAAATCAATTCCAAGAAGAACATATCTTTAAACGTGAATAACAAAATAAAAACCCTAAATATTAATATAATAATATTTTCATGACTGTAAGGAAGAATGTATTTCTTGAACAGGAGGAAAACAAGCATCAACTGTAAAGAAAAAGATTAATAAAATCCACTAAAATCAAAAACTTAAAGTAAAAGAAAATATTAGCAATTTATGTAACTGATAAAGGGCTTACATTCAGAATATATACAAAGAACTCCTACAAATCAATAATTTAAAAAACAGCCCAATAGAAAAGTGCGCATGAAATTTGAACAGGCACTTTACAAACTTCTATGGTTTGAGGGTATGTCCCCCACTTAAAATTCATATATCGGAACCTAAGACACAATGTGATAGTACTAAGAGACAGGACCTTAGAAGGTGATTAAATCATGAGGGCTCTGCCCTCATGAATGGGATTAGTACCCTCAGAAGATTCAAAGGAACTAGTTAGACTCTTTTGCCCATCTCTGCCTTCCACCATATGAGGACACAGCAACAAGGCACCATTTTTGGAAGCAAAGAATGAGCCTTTACCAGACGTGAAATCTGCCAGTGTCTTGATCTTAGACTTTCCGGCCTCCACAATTATGAGAAATGAATTCCTATTATTTATAAATCATTCAGTCTAAGGTATTCCTGTTATAGCAGCAAGAATGAATTAAGACACAAAGGATAGTACCCAAATGACTAATAAAAAGGAAAAGTTGTTCAACCTCATTAGTCATTATGGAAATGCAAAATAAAGCCACAATGAGATAGTAGCTCTACATTTCTACCAGCATGGCCAAAATTAAAAAGACTACACATAGTTAGCAATGACAAGGATTTGGAGCAACAGAATTTCTCATACACTGTTGCATAAATTGGTACAGCCACTTTGGAAAATACTTTGGCATTAAGTGTTAAAGATAAAAGTACTCATATCCTATAACCAAGCCACATACCCAACAGAAATGCATGCATAGGAGTATCAAGAGACAGGGTCAAGAATATTCAATAGTGGCTTCATTTGTAATAGCTAAAACTGAAAACAACCTAAGTGCCCATCAACAGTAAAATGTATAAATTATGATGTATATCTACGATGGGATATTATATAGCAATGAAAATGTGTAAACTACAAGTACATTTAACAACATGAATGAATGACTTGAAAACAGACACAAAAGAAATAAATTCTGTATGGTTCTGGTTGAAGTTCAAAACAGGCAAAACTAAACTGTAGCATTAAAAGTCAAGTAATGGTTGACACTGAGGAAAGTTCTAGTGTGAAGATAGAGGACTGGGCATGAGAGAGGTTTCTGGGGTGGTGACTGTTTTCTTTCTTCACCTTAGTGGAGATTGTGCAGATACTTGTTTTAATTTATTGAGCACATTTATTTATTGTGATATATATTTTTTCTATGTGTGTATTAAACTTCTTTTAAAAAGTTAAAAATAAATAAATTAATTAAATAGTGCCTGGCATGCCACAAGCACTCAGAATAAAGTTCCCACTGTTATTCTCTCAGCACTGCTCTTACCCCTGAGCACACAGAACAGACTTTCTTCTCCCAGAGGGCTCTCCAAGGAAACTACAAGCTATCACAGGCAAAAGCGTTCCCCCTCCCCCTCCCCCTCCCCCTCCCCCTCTCCTTCTCCCTCTCCGTCCAAAGTTACAGGTAATAGAAGGGACCCAGAAGCAGTTCTTCATTGCTACCCCAGACTCAGACTAAGGGTAGACTCTTGTGATCATCCCCCCTTTCTAAGAGCTGGAGACCAGATCTTACTGAAGAGTCCAGGTTCTACCATGTATAAACAAGGGTAACTTTGGAAAAATTATTAAAACTTTCCAGGCCTCAGAATAATTATATTACTTCCTAGGGTCATTGCATGGATTCAATGAGGAAACTAAATGAGATGATTTTATGAAAGTGCCCATCCCAGTGTAGCTTCTTTATAAACCTAACATCTTCTGTCCCTCTCCAATGTTCTCCAAGGAAGTTCGGGCATCCAAAAGTATTTTCCTGGGACCAGAATGCACCTGGAAAATGGGGGTTTCAAATATTCTGTTCCTTCACTGGACTATGTTCCTCACTTTTGGTTTAGAAAACATGACCCTCCTTTACTCAAAGTTGCATACTTTCTAGAGAAAGAAAACCTCTGGCACATGTCCACAACATCTCCTACCCTGCACTGAGGATTTCCACAAAGACCCTACGCTTCCCCTTCCCAGCACCCACAAACTAGTTTATGGATTTGGGTTTCTTTCCTTGGGAATGAGGGGCAGTCATTGCTCCCCCTGACTCTTTATACGAAATGTTTTCTGTATATTGCCATATGCCTATCTCTTTAGTGCAAATACCTAGTTTTTCAAGACTGTCCATAAACCACAGAGATACGTGAACCACTGGTGAGAACCCAAATGGTGTCTTGTTCCAGCCATTGTAGACTTTATTCTCCCATATGCAAAGGGTGTCAGAGAGTGGGTCCTTAACGCTCCTTTGTATTTCATCCCCGCGCTTTGGTATACCATCGGCCTGTCTTTGTATACCACTGGTCGTATTGGTTCTATGCAGTAGTGGAGCCAATGAGTGGATATCACAGGATACTCACAGGTGCCAACATCCCTCCTTCTTTCATCTCACATAGGACTTTGCCTTTAATGTTTAATTTTTTCTTATCATTTACACCACTCTCTGCCAGATTTTCCTCCACCGTCCTTTCTCTCTCTTGTGCATCCACACACACGTGCCCTCCCAACATGTCACCTCCTAAGCTTAGTGCAGGCCTGATGTGTGCCTAATAACTGCTTCTTCACCTCTGTCCTCTGTATTCCTCACTGCCTGGGCGCCTTGGCAATACCTTCACAGATACCCCTTCCCCTCCTTCTCCCTCACAACATCACCAAAGCAGAGGCAGTTTTACCAAGACCTTAATTTTATATTGGCAATTTTGTACTTTTTAATAAAACATACCCCTCAAACTGTATAAGCTGCAGGCTCTTAAAAACAACCTGCATCTTCCTCCACTTAATAGTAAAACAAACTGAAGGGTCTGGGCACACAGAGAAAGTATACAGAATAATGTAGAGCATAATCAGCTGCTGCTGAGTTTGTGCCTCTTTTCAAGACTCAGAAACCATAAAGTGACCTTTCTTACTTTGTTTACAAGAATCTACATGACCCCCACTGCCTTCTGCAAGGATTGTTTTTATCTGAAGGAGCTCTAAGCACACTCAGTTACATGATCAGTCACCGCTGCCTCTCGTCCCAGGAACAGGCTCAAGCTTCTCCAGGTCAAGCCACTTGGCACACAGCAGTTACGCTCCCTTGACTCAGCCGCGGGACTACAGGGAGCCATGCCAGGCAAGTCTCTTCACATCTCTGAGCAGCAGCGCCAGATTTAGCATAAATATAGTGATCCCATAGGAGGTAGTCTTCACTATGACTGTCCTAAACTCTCTAGAAATAACATCTTGGGGAATTACACCCTAGGGCAACCACGAAGAGGCCTTAGCATGCCTCTGATCTACAACTTTATAAATTGGTGCAATCGATTTGAAGGATAACTTAGCACTAACACTAACAGTAAAGTTGAAGATGCATATTTCCTCTTAGCCATCAATTCCACTTCTAGAAGTGCTCTTGCACAATACACAGGTACAACAGTGTTTAATGCAGCATTATCTGTAACAGCAAAGAGGAAAGAAAAAAAATCTGGAAGAACCTAAATATCCATCAATATAAGCATGGATAAATAAATTATGATATAGTCACACAAAGAGCAGCTGTTATGATGAATGAACCAGATCTAATTTATTAGCATAGATAAATCTCAAAAATGCAGTTAAGTAAAACAAAAAGTTGCAAAGGGTATATTTTACACCATAAAATGCCATTTACACACATTTAAGCATACAAGACAATGCATATCATTTATAAATGTGAAACAAAATTATGGAAAAGCGACCTACTTCAAGGGAATGGTTACCTCTGCGAAGGAAGGGGGATGGGATTTAAGGGAGACTGCTATAGCTGAATCTCTCACATTTTGTTTCTTTAAATAAGTATCTGAAACAAATAGGGCAAAATATTAACAATTGCTTGAACCTAGTGGTGGGAACATTGGGCGTCCATTACATTATTGTTTCCTTTTCTACGTTCGAAATATTTCCTAACTTTAAAAAAAGAATGTGAATTATCTCTCTTGAAACATGCTCCAAGCTCCTGTTTCCCTCACAAAGGATAAATTGTCTAATTCTGCTAGATGTGCCTTCTTCTTCAAGATGCAAATGGAAATTTATGATAAACAGAAGTTGGCAGAAAGGTCACCAACTCACCTTGGCCAGTTGCTGACACAGAAGCATCTCTGACTTTCAGCAGATCCCCTTCCATCCTGCTCTAGCCCTGGGAAGCTGACCTGTGAGGACAACAGGATTCTTGTCTTCTGGCTAAACTGGGTCTGACAAGTTGGAGGCAGAGGCAGAGATGGCATGACAAGAAGAGAGAAAAAAACAGTGTGTTTCTTTGCTGATTTCCTCCCTGTTGGCCTGCAGGTTAGAAGTGGCAGCATTTCTCTACTGAGGGCCGCATCTCCTAAGTGTAGGCCTCTCTTCGGTTCTCCTGTGGCTCTCTCCAGGAAGCAGTAATTTCTCTTTCATCTTGCTTCTTCAGGCCCTGGGATGAGCAATAGCTCCCTGCTGTTGCTAACCCCAGGTGTTCCAACATCGCTTGCTAGTTCCCCTTCATTATGACCACATCTTTATAAATGGTGCCCTCATTAAACTCTCCTTTATTTCCCCAACTTGAGTATGCCATATATTTCCTACTGGTACCCTGACATCACAAATGAATTATGTGAAGTACTATGAGTACAAGTACTCCAAGACATCAGAGAAAGTTGCAGAGATAAAGTTCACACCTGAGCAAAACCTGGGAAGATGAGTAGAAGTTTGTCAGCTGGTCAAAGAGATATGGTGGGAGAGAAGGCATAACAATAGTGGCAAGACTGAGGGAAAAGTTTCAGTAAAGGCTTGTGTACTATGTTGACCGGATGAAACTGCTAATATCAGACCATTTTTGACCTGCAAAATAAAGGCAATTTCATATGGTTCGACCTAATACTACAGTCCACACCATGGTGACCTTAAATGGGGAGGGAACCTATAGGAACAGAAAGAATCAAAATGACCCCTACCTTATAGGATGGATACCAGGAAGAATAGAGATAACATTAATTTGAAGAAGAGGGTGGTCCACTTTGCAGAGAGGGATAGAAATGTGTCTTCTATGTTTTATTTCTATTCAAACAGAGCCGCAGATCTGTTTCTGTTCCCCTTATATCTGAATCTTCAATCTAGATCCTACAAAGAAGGAAAATGGATACAAATTCCCACATCTTGAACCATAGCTCTTAAAGTTAGATAGGTCCTTCATAGTCTACGCTCTCATTTCAAAGATTAAACATAATGAGACACAGGGGTTAAGAGTCTTGTCCACTACCACACAACTGTGTGATCTTCCAATTGGTTATCTTGATAATGAAAAACTTCAAAGGGAATGAGTTTGGGAGAGCACCAATAACAGAGTTCTATGACGAGTGGGTGAAGTTCAAGTCCTGATAGAAAAGAGTCAAAACCTGAGAGGCAAACGTTGATAGAGGTGAAGGAAAGAAAAAGTTGCATGGAGAGAGAGAATGCTGAGAGCAAATTAGCTTGGCTGGAAGAGCAAAGAATGCATATGAATGATTTCCTTCTATTAATCTTATCCTGGGACCAAAATTAACTTTTCCTAGACTTGTTAGGCTAATAAAATTTATCCTTGATGACAATAACTCTTCCCAGGTTTGGGAAGAATTAAAAGACATATGATTTATTTTTCCTGAGATGTTTTCCAGACCCCTAGCACTGCTCCTCAAAAGTAATATTTTGGCAGTTAATAAGCCAGGGAAATTAGGCCATGTACTCAACATTAGCCAATTTAAAATAAGACTCTAAGTAATATTTAAAGTTGGAGTTGTTTTGATCTCACAATTTCTCTATGACAGTTGAGTTAATACATACTCTGGAGTCAGATTTCCAGAAGCCTGTGTTCAGAGTGACAGCAGCCTCTCTGCGTTTCACAGTTTGGTGACCTTAACTAACAGTGTCCCAGGATGTATCTGGTAGACTAGCATAGTGTATTACCTGGGCCTTTCAAAGCACTGTTTAGAGCATTATAAACAAGGATTATAGTTGAACTTTGGGACTTGAGAGTCAAGAATAAGGTGAACTCTTACAGGAGCACAGGGGTGGTAGCTAAGTACTGCTCCAGGTTTGGGACCTTACATACACACCCATCTTGGTGGCTAGCCATAATCATCAATGTCACTCCCAAGAATAGCGATGCAGATTAAAGTCCTGCAGGAGCATATGAGTTATGCATCTGTCTGTTAGTTCAATATGAACTGGTGTGCCTGTGGTCATGTTTACTAACTCAAGGACTCAAATTTTCAGGCAAGTTATTGTCTTGCTTATTTCAGAACTAAATTGTTAATCATCACCCCAATTCTAAGCCCTTAGGCAGAACTGGAAAATGACAAAAAGTCAGCAAAATGATCAAAGAATTGTTCCTCTAGGAAGGTCCTTGGCGATGATCTAGTATTTAATTATCACTCTACAAATGAGAACACTGTGGTCCAGAGATGGCGAAAAATTTGCCCAAGGTCTGGTACCTAATGTGCACAGGGCTGCAACTCTACCACTGATGAGCAATGATTCCCAGATCCCCCTTCAGCACTGACTGGAAAGTTCTTCTCTGTCCTCTCCTTTTGTACTAATCTCTCCCTTCCCTTTGTTCAGTTCTATTTTATGACTTTGTATTTGTCATCCTGAAAGAGATCATATGCTTCTCAATTGGTGTAATACAGGACACATTTATCAAAGGCCTACAAGTGCCAGACCTTGTGCACATGCTAAGCACTTAGTTAACATTTATTAAACTGGACTATATATGAGAAGCTATTCTAGCTTCAGAACGTGGGAGAAGTGAGAATGTGGGGCAGGGCAATGGGAAATATGGCCATGGTAGTACACTGTTATGAAGTAAGTCGGTCTCAAAAGAGGATTGTGGAAGTGGTGATAGGAATGAAAATCATAAGAAGGTTGTGAAATGCATTTCAGAGTAAACCTGGATGTCAGGAAAGAAAAAAGAGGAGAAATAATAAGAACATTTTATTTTGCTCATTTCAAATGTGAGCTACCAAATGGAAGTGCAATTGAAAAAGTTCAACATACAGTGAAATGCACAGCTGGGACTCAGGCAGGAAGTCAAGGTCCGAAGCCTGTAGAGAGAGGGTGACTTAAACTGTGAAGGTAGGGTCTACCTTGCTGAAAGTTAGCATAACTTCCTGCCAAAACTCTTCCACTGCTTTGGAATATTTTAACTAGACCAAAGACTAACAAAGATAGTGAAGTTTTTTTGAAGTAAATAGGACAAGAACAGCCCACACAGGAGGAAGTCCAGCCTCCTTGCCCTCTTGCTAAGAGAGCATTCTTCCCATCCACCATTCCAAACGCTTCGTCTCCTCCAGGAAGCCCTCTTGTTTTGGTAAGATAAGAAACACTAGCTTACCTGACTCTTTTCCTAGATTTGGCCATATCAGTCATCCCCATGTTTCTCTTAGTGGCATACAGAAGCACTTCATGATGATTTTCTTTTCTTCTTCTGTCTTTTTTTATTTGTATAAATTTATGGGGTGTGAGTATAATTTTGTTACATCCATAGACTACATATGGTGAAGTCAGAGCTTTTAGGGTATCCATCACCCAAATAATGTACCCTGTCCCTATAAGTAATTTCTTATTATCCTTTCCCACCCCCTCACCCTCTGAGTCTCCACTGTCTATCATTCCACACTCTATGTACAAATGTACACATTATTTAGCTCCCACTTATAAGCAAGAACATGTAATATTTGTCTTTCTGTGTCTGACTTGTTTCACTTAAGATAATGGCCTCCAGTTCCATCCATGCTGCTGCAAAAGACATAATTTCATTCTTTTTTTATGGCTGAGTAGTATTCTACTGCATATATATATATATATGCATATATATATATAACATTTTCTTTAACCACCTGCTGACAGAAACTTAGGTTGATTTCACATCTTTGCTATTATGAATAGTGCTGTGATAAACATATGGGTACAGGTATATTTTGATTTAAAAATTTCTTCCCTTTGAGTAGATAGACAGTAGTGGGATTACTGGATCCAATGGTAGCTCTAGTTTTAGTGCTTTCAAAAATCTCCATACTGTTTCCCATAGAGGTTGCACTAATTTACATTCCCATGAACAATGTATAAGAGTTCCCTCTTCTCCACATCCTTGCCATCATCTGTTATTTTTGTCTGTTTGATAATAGTCATTCTAACCAGTCTAATATGATATCTCATTGTGGTATTAAATTTGCATTTCTCTGATGATTTATGATGTTGAGCATTTTTTCATATGTCTGTTGGCCATTTTTATGTCTTCTTTTGAAAAATGTCCACTGATGTTCTTTCATCACTTTTTAATGGGATTATCAGGGGTTCTGTTGTCACTGAGCTGTTTGAGTTCCTTGTCAATTCTGGATATTAGCCTCCTGTCAGATGTATAGAATGAGTAGTTTGCGAATATTTTCTCCTGCTCCACAGGTTGTCAACTCTGTTGATTATTTCCTTTGCTGTGTAGAAGCTTTTTAGTTTAATTAGGTCTAATTTGTCTATTTCTGTTTTCGTTACCTGTGTTTTTGAGGTTTTAGTCATGAATTCTTTGCCTAGACCAATGTCCAGAAGAGTTTTCCTCAGGTTTTCTTCTTTTACTTTTATGATTTCAGGTTTCACATTTAAGTCTTTTATCCATCTTGAGTTGATTTTTATACATGGTGAGAGATAGAGGTCCAATTTCATTCTTTTGTGTATGGCAAGTCCATTTTCCCAGCACCTTAGTTGAAAAGGGTGTCCTTTCTCCAGTGTATGTTCGTATCAACTTAGTCAAAGATCAGTTGGCTGTAAATATGTAAATTTGTTTCTGGGTATTCTAGTCTTTTCCATTGATTGATTTGTCTGTTTTTATACCAGCACCATGCTGTTTTGGTTACTATAGCCTTGTAGTACAATTTGAAGTCAAAAAATGTGATGCCTCCAGCTTTGTTCTTTTTGCTTAAGATTGTTGTGGCTATTTGGGCTGTTTATTTGTTCCATATGAATTTTAGTATTCTTTTTACTAATTCTGTGGAAAATGCCATGGTATTTTGATAGGGAATGCATTAAATCTGTTTATTGCTTTGCGTGGTATGGTCATTTTAACAATATTAATTCTTCTGATCCATAAGCATGGGATGTTTTTCCATTTGTTTGTGTCAACATAATTTCAGGGTTTTGTAGTTTTCCTTGTAGAGATCTATTCACCTCCTTGGTTAAATATATCCTTAGGGTTTTTGTGTGTGTAGCTGTTGTAAGTGTAATTGCCTTCTTGATTTGGTTCTCAACTAAATCACTGTTGGTGTATAAAAACATTACTGATTTTTATACATTGATTTTGCATACTGAAACTTTACTGAATTCATTTATCAAATGTAAGAGTTTTTTGGTGGAGTACTTAAGTTTTTCTAGATAAAAGATCATATCAATGATGACGATTATTTTTTATGATAATGGTGGTTGTTACATCATCCATCTGAGTATCCACCATCTGTAAATTGTCCATTTTCCCATTGTTGACTCCTTCCTCAACAGCCCCCCACTGGCTCCAGCTCCCAGCACCCTTCTCCTCCAGACTCTTCAAAGGTCTCTTATTTACCCATACCCCTGAGAAGTTCTGCAAAAGCTGAGTTTTATAAAACAAAACTTGAAAACCCAATTCATGTCACAAAGGAGAAACCTGCTTAAAATAGACTTTGGCTTTGTAATTTTCTGCATATGTTAAAATACTCCCTAAATGTGGCAAACATCTCTATTTGATAAACCTCTAACTCAATTTCATTTTTAAATATTTGTAAAATTTCCACTGGAACATACAACAATGACTGGTAGTGATGATGATTAAAATAGAAGCAAAGAAACTGGATAAAAACAGCAGATCACTAAGACCACCCAAGTGGGCAAGCCAAACCACAGAAGAGCAGGAAACTCCAGGGACACAGCCCTCTGGGGAAACCTTCAGCTTTCTCTTTCCCAGAGCAAACATGTAGTCACATGGTGGTTTACCTTATCATGAAAGTGGTGCCCAGCCCAGACACTAGAATGACAGAGGCTTTGTTATTATGTATACTGCACCCAAACACCACCACAATTTACCACAACCAACCATCAGTATGTTGGAACTCATCACATATGGTCTTTTAGATTGCCCAAACCTGCAATAACTTCACCAAAGTCAATATCCCATTACTGGCAAGAGAATAGCAGGGGCCTTATGGGGATGAATTTGAAATCTAAAATTCTCATGACCTATATATAACTTGAGCAGATCTCCTACTAAGAATTTCCTATTTAATCCATCACACCTTCTGTGTAACAGACTGAAACAAACCACTTCAACAATTCCTTGGCTTAGAGCACATGTGAAGATAAAGAGAATTGTCTGCAGTACATTTCCCACTATCACAGCTTACAATAGCATCTTGTCTCCTAAGGCAGCCCCTCCAGTAAAAGCCCAAGTCAGACCCCACCCCACCCAGTAATGGGAACTTCACTGACAAATGTTTCTCATCTGAACCCAATTAGTGTATTGAGTATTATACAGAGCCATGAATGTATTCCATATGCATTCCATCTCTGAAATTCTGAGGCCTCAGCTCCAAACCAAAATCATATTACTATTATTGCTGTTGTTATTTAACATCTGTTCTTTTACGCAACTGCAAAGTGCAGCACAATCATTTCATTAATGCCTTATCATCTGGGGCCCAGCCCCTGTTCACTCCAGAGACTTAATAGAGATGATTTGGAGAAATGCACTGGCATTGCTGTAGCTTTGGTATCATTCCTCCACCCAACTCATGCACCCACCCTTACCATCCAAAGGGAGGGAGCAATAGGAGGTCCACATGAGATTTTGTCAACAGAGCTGATCTTGTGCGTAACAACAGCAGTAAAGCAGAGAGAGCCCTATCCTTCCGAACGCTGTGGGAATCTGCAGTGCTCACACCTTCAAAGCCCTTGTGAGGAATGATGACAGGAAGGCACACCAGAGTGCTCTTGTTCTCCCCCAGGGAGAATGTTGCAAGTTAGAGAAAATGATGGTCGGTGAGTCTGCCTGTTGGAGAACTTCCCAAGAAGAACATGATCAACTAGGTGATTTCTGAGAGTTCAGTGGTCCACTTAAGGCATTATCCCCAACTGTTTCTAAAATTCCAGGGAAATAGTACCTTTCCACCTCCACCCCTATTCTAGCACACTCGGGCCACATTCATAGGCCCAAGAGTGTCCTTGAGCATTTCAAATTTGGTAATAACCTTAAGCAAAAGGACACAGAAGATAAATTGTTTGCCCATAAAATGGTGTGCAACATCGTTGACAGCTCAGAGGAAAGATCATTCTTTGGGACAAGCCCTCCCCCGCAAACATCTGCTTTCATCATTCATACTCAGTATTGCTCAGAATCAATAACGGTGGAGTTCTGGAAGCATGCCTTGGGGGTACACTGCTTAAATACTATCAGCTTTCCTGATGCACTAAAAAAAAAGTGAGCATACAGACTTTTCTCAATTTTTGTTCCGCCCTCAGTGCCTGTTACCACTTGCCTGTTAGCCAGAATTAGCATAAGACAAAAAAATGAATGAGTAGAAACTTTTAATGAAAAAACTCAGAAACCAATGTGCATGTGTCCTTCAACAGCTGGCTTTTTTGTGGCCCCAGGCTGCTTGTGGTTTAATAATGTGGACACAGAATATAATCATTTGTTTGCTAGGGAAATTGTTCGTTGCTCATTTGAGGAAAATCAATAGGTCATATTTTATGGTATTCTGAAAATCCCTCTTGACTTTCAAGACCTCAGCCCCCTGCCTGGGTAGACTTGGTGGCGGGCACAGGATTTTGAGCTTACTCTGGTTCCCACCCTTGGGCAAGTTCTTTAACCCGATTTCTCCAAGCTTCAGTTTCCAATTCTTTAAAATGGAAATAATATCATGTCCTCCCTGGGGAACATTTTGAGGACAGAATGTAATCATGTGTGTAATCTGCCTGGTGTAAGCTAAGTGCTCAGCAAATGGTAGTGATCGTTATCACAAGGACTAAATGAAAATACATTTTGAACATGTCCAGTCCAATTCCTCAAGTTTGCAAGGTGATCCAGAAACACCACTCCTTTCCCTTCCCTGCAATCACTTTTTGAATTCAACTTCCCGGAGGGCTGTTATTCCACATCAACTCCGTCCTCAGACTTCCCTGAGCTCTAGGAAGACACTTCTGTTCCCACTTAATACCGCTGGACTCCAGGGCTTCAGTGCCCTGTGTAACCTCCTGCCCACAAGCACCAGCTGACAGGAAGCTGAGGCTCAGGCAAAAATGAAGCTGGTGAGGGAAAGAGGTGTGCACATGTCTACAACCCAAGCAGGTCTTCTGCTCACGCACCTAGCCCCTACGGTCATCCTCTCTCAGCTTTGCCTGCATCAGGTTCAGGAGTTTCAATCCAATGAAAAAGAAAAATTGTAAATAGCTCTCCCTTAAACAAAGAAAAAGTCATCTCCATCCAGAAACAGCTAACTCTTAGAAAGACAGGGCCTGGGTGCTGCTCATGAGGTATTGAGCAGATGGCAAAAGGACCCGGATTAAAAAGGCTCTTCTGGAGAGAAAAGCTGGCTGGGCAGGAGTGCTGCCCCATAGTGGCTCCAATTTTGGCTTTCTTAAGGTGAATCTAATTGTTTAAACAAGATTAAACAAGCATGGAATTTGAAAAAGAGAAGGACGAAACTAAAAAAAAAAAGCAAGAGAATTTTTCCCCTAAAGACCCAAAACAAATCTAAACTGTAAGAATAGCTTTAAGTTAGTCATGAGAAAAAAAAAAATCTACAATGCTGAAAGTATTCAGGGGAAATTAACTTCCTCAGTTCAATATAATACAGAGGAATTACAAAGGAGCAATGAGCCCGGAGTCCCCACCTTCACTTTGCTTTAGAGAAAAGAAATGCATAGAAAGTTTCCCAACTCTAATGTGTTTCTACTGAGAACACCAGCATCGGCCACTTCATGATTTTTAAAATAAGAAAATCATGAACTCAATTAGAGCCCCAAGGACCTCACAATAGACCCACATGGAGGGATTTGAGGGCAGACTTTTAATTGATACATTCATTAATTTAGTCATTCAACAAACATTTTGTGGACATCGAGTCTGTGCAGGTACCATGACAGGCACTGGAGCTATGGCCAGGAAGCAGATAGAAATGATGCCTGTCTTCAAGGAGCCTGCAGACTCATGGAGCAGGAAGCTAATAAACCTGCTATATTGGGTGCTGTGCAAACAGGGAGAATACATGATCTGTTTTGCCCAGAGGAGTCACTGAGCTAAGGGACCACTTCAGATGAGAGGTGACATTTGCCCTGGACCTTAAACAGGGTGTAGGAGCTCTTCAGGAAGAGTAGAATCAGGAGATTTTTTAAGTGATGCATAGAGATGTCCCCAGGCATACTATGTGCTGGGGACCTAATGGGGAAGAAAGACAGCTGTGCCCAGATTGCTAAAGCCTTATCAGCCATTCTCCAGAGCTCCAACATTGTCCTATGGGTATCAGAGAATTTCAGAAAGCAGAATTACATCATAAAGAGAGCAGTGGATCAAGAGCCAACAATCCATGGGACCTGCCAATCCCTAGCTATGTTGCCTTGGGCAAGGAACTGTCCCTCTTGGGGCCTCAATTTCCAACTCTGTCAAATGAGATAATAGAGCTAAATGACTTTTTTTAATTATTCCACAAGAGTGAAGTGAAACACTTTGGGGATAGAAGCTTGGCTTAGAAACAGATTGTGAGGCTTTCTGCTTGGGAAGTTTCCCCATGGCCCAGGGCTCTTATCTGGACCATGCACAACCATAAATGTGCATTCACATGTATACACACTCATTCACACCCCACCAATCTGTCCTCCATTTGCTCACCAAAAAGGGGTAGGATTAAAACACTTCAGAAATCCAAAACCTCTGTAGGATAAAGCTGAAGCTCCTTAGCATGGAAGACAAAGCCCTTCACAGCTCTGCAGTCTCATGTCATACAACTTCATAACTAGACCTTCAGGTTCCAGCCTGACCACCCCTCTCTGGTCTCAACTCCCCTAATACATTATTTGGCCTCACATGTCTGCTCCTGGGCCCATGGTGCTTTGTCTGCCTGGAATGCCTTTTCCCTAGCCTTGCTCTTGGTAGGTCTCATTGGTAGACCACATTTACTCTTTCCAGCTTGCTCAAGAACAGCCTCTGCAGCAACGCTGTCCTCCCCTCCCATAGCCCCCTCCTTATGCATATTTCTATCCATGCTGGGACACTGGATTGTAATCACTGGTTTCCATGGCTCTGTCTTTCACAGATGATGAATGCCTCAAGAATAAGAGCGATGTCTCACTGACGTTTGTATCCCCAGCTCCTAGGGCTAGAGACATAGAATGCCTAGACTTCTATGTAGCTGGCCATGGAATGTCCCCAGCAGATGTAAAACTAACCACTTGCATTTTTATTTAACATTCTGATTGTGTGCCCCAAACTACAGGATGATCCTTCAGTGTTTTGGTGGGAACTGGAGTCTCCTAGAGCTAAATTAGCTGCCAGAAAAGAACTGTTTGCCATACACTGGAGACCCATCATCTCCTTCTGTGTTCCCAGCTTTTCATAAATGCCACTTCAGACTGTGGGATAGGCAGGTAAGAAGGTGGGCCACTCAACTTGTCCAGCAATGTCTTGTTTTCATGAAGTCATAGAACCTCAGAATTGAAGGGATCCCAGAAGCCATCACAGCCTTCCACCTAGGGCAGAACACCCCTACATTCCTTACAGATGCTCATCCAAACTCAGTAGGTCTCACCTCTTCCTGGTGAGGAAGCCTGGCCTGCTCTTGACTGGTTATTAGAAAAATGCTTCCTCATTTAACCCAGGTAATCCCAGCGTTCCATGTATTCCTGTCTCAACACAATCTCATTCAAATAAGAGTCTAACAACCTAGAGTAGGTGAAAATGCAATTCAAAACATGCTGGGAGTTCTCAAAAATAACGAAAAAGCAATCATCCTCTTACAGTCCTCTTTCCTCATGTTTCTCTTTGGATCTCCTACTCAGTGTAGAGGCTCCCAAAACTCTCCCTCTTCTGACCATTCCCAACCAAGCCCGAAAGTAGGCTGCAGCCTTTCTCCACAAGACCCCCACCCTTATCCTGCACAACTAATGATGGTAGATACTCTCAGCCTCTCTTGCTTTTTAATTTTCTATTGTTTCCTCTCTTACCCCTCTCCCCAGATTCTGCTCTACAAAAGAGATCCCAGGAGCTTCTTTAGTATTGACAACACTTATTTTTAAAATTCTTTATAACATGTTGATGCAAATAGAAGCATCTGCATGTCAGGAAGCTGTCATACTTCTCTAATGTCTTTTCTTCTCCAGTCTACACCACCCCCATTTCTTCAACTGACCCTCCAATGGCACAGCTCCCAGAGCCCCAGCACTCCGATGTGGATAATAGTAATTATCCACAATAATTCAAGCGTGGTTTCACAACACATAAGACTGTGGAACTCCATGAAAAAGAAGCTTTATGAATGAAGCTGAAAAATGCATTACTTTTTACCACATTTTCTTCAAAAAAAAATTAAAAGTACAACCCTGTTCAAAACTGGACACTAACTTTCCGAGGCCCCACCACACTCCCATAAATAGGCATGTTGTGAGTAGAACGCCGATGGACGCGTGCCCTTAGCACGACAGGCGAGGCCGAGCACTCCTAGGAAGGCCACTGTGTGGGGTGACTTGAGGGTCTCTAGGGCAACCCCATCCTTCCCATCAAAAATATCCCCACCACCAGGACACATCACTGTGCCATGTCACTCAAAGGTATTAAAAGCAGTGGTAAGTCACAACTATCTGAGCAGCAGGAAGCCACCCTCAGCAATGGACACTAATTAGGGTCTTAGCTGAAGTTATTTCAAATATTATTGGCTACCACTAAAGGAAGTAGGAAAAGTTCTGAATCTGCCATAGGTGAAGGTTGTGTACCTCCAGGGGGAGCATGAGGTGAGGTGAAGTGAGGGTAAGGCAAGGAGAAAAACAAACGGTCTGTGTGAAGAGAATGATAGCGCCTGTTAAGGGACTGGCCTGAGCCTAAGTGTGCCTGTGCAGCTTGGCTCAAGCTGCCAGCAACGGGAACCTAGCTGTTTTCACAAGGCTCCCAGGTGGAGCCGCGCTGCTGGCAGCCTCCAGTGAAGCACACGACCAGAGTGCCCTCTAGCGGGGGGAACGAGCGCTCACCACCCCTCAGGTTCAGGTATTAATAGATCAGCATGGACTTGAATTTTCCATTACCCCGCTTCAGTCATTTAGTCAACAAGCACCGGTTGAATTCCCACTATGTGCTAAACACTATGATAAACACCAGGGGGACGTGTGAATAGGCATGATCGCCACACCCAAGAGGTTTATGGCCAGACTGAGGGGATGGGACGAGTCAGGGCAGGCGTGTGCGCCAAGGATGCAGGCTTGCAAAGGCAGAAGGGGTGGATGGGCCAGGAAGGTCTTCCCAAGAGAGCTGACCCTCATGCTGAGGAGATGTTTGCTGGACAGACAAGTGGGGGGTGGGCATTAGCACAAGCTGGAGATGTTCTGACGCCACGTGGAGATAAAGAAGGTGGGGGTCATGGCCAGAAAGGAAGCTGGAGAGGGGTGTATAGGGGGAGATCATGGAGAGCCTGGCCTTCATTCTAAAGATGACAGGAAGCCACAGAGGCATCAATCAATTTTGCAGATTTATAAAAGGATCACTCTGGTAAAGGGAGCAGCAGCTGAACTGCAGGGAAGCAAAATAGATGCCAAGTTTAAAAACGAAGGCCTAAATTAGGATCAAGATGAGGGAACGGCAAGGGGGAACAGATGCGAAGGAAAGAAGGTCAGCAGGACTTGGCGCAGATTGGGTGTGGAGGGTAAAGGAAATAGAAGGGTCTCCACTGTTAGTGGAGAGGGGACTCGACTAACTCAGCGCCAGTTTGGGAGGCTAGCTTGATGGTGATGTCATTCGTCAAGCCAGGAGTAAAGGAGAAGGAGCGGGTTAAGAAGAGAGATGGTAAGTTCAATTCTGAACATGCAGAATTGCATATGCTTGCCAGGGACACCAAGAGGAAATTCTGGGAGGTAACTGGTAATTGACTGTTGGGTCTGAAGCACTGGGAACTGATCTGGGAGTTGGCAGTGACCTATGGCATTGGAAGGGAAAAGCTCTCTCAAGGTAAGTATTCAACATGAAGAGAGAAAAGAGCTGAGGACAGACCCTAAGGGAAAGCTAATGTTGAAGAGGCAATCAGAGAAAGAGCAGTCCCCATGGAGACTAAGGAGATTGAGGTGGAAAGAGAACAAGAAAAGAGCCAGAGCCAGAAAAGAGGGAGCCGCAAGAAGAAGGGTATGACCAACCTCATGAAATGGCTACCAAGACAATGTCTTGCAATGAGTTGAGTTAATGGGCATGAGAGAGGGAGTTTTGTCTTGCCGGCATTCAGCTTTGTGATCTTTTCAATTTGGATTCTTAAAATGTCAGTTTTGTTTCCCTCTACCACTCTCTGTTCAGGACACTCAGTTAAACTATTTCTTAGGGCATGCAAACCCTTGGTTTGGTAACACCTGTCACAAGACTATGAGAAGGATTCAATAGGATCATTTACATAAAGCACCTAGAAAATTGCCCAGCACATAGTAGGCACTCAAAGTTAGCTTCCTCCCCCACTGAAATAACATACTTAGGAAAGTAAATTTAATAGAATACAGATGCACGTTAGATTAGCTGGTCTCCAGGCTGACCGGGTCAGTGGTTCCACCACTGAACCAGGTAACCAAGAATGGTGTCAGGTCAGTACATAAACTCCACCAAGTGGGCGCTGTCATCAGGTGGCTTATGTGTTTGCTGGGGGTCAGAAATTAGATCCTGATATTCAGATTGATTACTAACCTTAATGACGCATTACAGTACTGTAAAGATGGATACTATTATTCCCTATTTACAGGTGAGGACACTGGACTTACAGAGGTTCTATAACTAGCTCATTGTCACACATTCTGTCTTGCAAAATGGGGTCCCTTTTTAAACTGTGTCATCTTCAGGGTGTCCCTTTGGAAGATTTAGGATCAGAGGGAACGTGCGAGTGTGCACGTGTGCACACACACATACACACACAGAGTACTGGATAGCAGCCACTCTGAGCCAAAGCCCAGTTTGTTCTCAGCCCTGCAGCTAGCTCATTATCTCATCCTTACTAAGCTTCTCTCATTGCTCAGTGCCTCAGTTTCTCTGTTTGGAAAATGAGACAGAATAGTCCTGTGCTTCCCCACTTCCTTCTAAGGAGTGGCCTTGATGAGATCATGTCTGGGCTGCAGGATCCATGGAAATAGGTGAAGCCAGAAAGTGACACTGAGCTGTTTGGCTTAGACAGAGGGGAGGCCCGTCCTCTGTCTCACTTTAAGTGGATGTGCGCATTCAGAAGTCCTGGACCAATGTTATGATGCCTAATGATCAATTACTCACTTCTGAGGCCTAGAACAAATAGGAACCTGGGTGTTTCAACAATTTTTCACAATGAGAAGCAAGTAAATAAAAGCTATTTAATGATAAACCTTCAAACCAAACGGTGCTAGGCCAAGTCTAAACTAAAATGGCGTGAGGTCTGTAAATTGTTATATGGATTTTGGGACCTGGTTTCTTTACCCTGCCCACATTCCTAACCTTATCCCTCCCTCTGATTTTAAACTAGCCCCATTTCCAAGTGCCAAATCCAAACAAAGAAGCTGAGGACCACTTTATTGGATAGTGTAAAGAAATCTCTACAGGGCTCCTCCAAAACATCTCACACCTGAAGGTTATCAGTCTTACATTTTCTTCATCACCCCCAGCAGGTCCCCCTTTCCTCTCTCCCACCCTTCTTATCTGTCCCTTGCCCTCCTCTTCCCTATGTCTATACACACACACACACACACACACACCCCTCTAGCCATTCCAAGCTGTCAAGAGGGGCAAACCACCCTGAAGGTATCTTGCCCCCATAGCCTACGGAGGACACTCATGTGTCTGGACTGTTCCCTGGGCACCTGTTCACCAAGCCCATTCTGCCCTCTTGTCTACCTGCTCCTGAAAACCTACTTCCTCTGGAAGGGCTTCTTAGATTAATTAGATAAAAGCAGCTTCCCCAACCCCACCTGCCTCTATCTGTATCTTAAAGCTGTTTCCACAAACCACTTTCCTATCTCAATTACTCATTCATCACTTTTTCTAACCTCCAAAATGCACTTACCCTTTTTGTGTAACTGATGTTTATTCTCTACTGGTCAGTTATGTAACTTTCTGATGTCTTCCCATGTTCATGAGTGTCCCAGACTTATCTAATGTCAGCATGGGAAGACAATGAGTTCTCTGGCAGCAACAAAACGGCATTAATAAAGAATTTGTAAAGATGAGAACAACGATGATCACATTCTACAATTATTTATTGAGCTCCTCCTATTTGCTCAGCAGTGTGTTATCTTGGGGTTGTGATTTGAGACAGCCATTAAAAATCTATGAAGTACAGTCCTTACAAGAAGAAAATGTTATCAGTTTCTCACTGAACACTACAAATCAGAATTTACAAAGCTTTCTCCAACATTGGCATTGGACCTTCATTTCTGTTAGATAAGTTGGCCATTGTTGCTTGTCATCAGATGTCATCATTCCCATCTCACAGGTGAGGAAATAAAAGTGTGGGGACATCCGTGGCTTGTCGAAGTTCACACAACACAGAGTGTCGGAGCAGGGACTCCTGAGTATGGATCCAGGGTCAGGGGAAGCAAAGAAAGCAAGACACCCCCAGACACAAACACGAGCCTCTAAGGGAAGTAACCAAAACTGTAGGTGGTGGTGGCCAAAAGAATACGTGTAGATGACACACGTTACAGGCATTCAAAGAATCACGACGAAGAGTCAGCCACACGGAGAGTCTCAAGCAGACAAAAGATAAACACTGCCCAGAAACGGCCTTGGAGGACGGCACAGAGTTACTGCCGTTTGGGTCAATATCCTCTGCTCTGAAACAGCATCACACTGCCTCTTGTCGGGCACAGAAAACAACATCAGCATTCTCTAGTGAATCATTTTCTGGGCACCAGTATTAGGAAATAGTTTGACTTTAAATGGCATCTATATCCTAAAGGAAACTAAAAGGAGTACTTTCTACTGCTGTGACCTGTGAGTTCTTCCAACTGGACTCTCCAGGAAGCGGAGGCAGTTTTCCTCCCTGATCCCTCGGTCTCCCCGCACTTGGCACTCGCCCCACCTCCCCCTCCCCGCCATGCTTGCCCCACACTCACAGGACTTCTGGGTTGCGGTGGAGTCTGCAGATCCATTTACACTGAGATACTCACATGTGTGTGTGCCTGGGGACATTCCACTGACTTTCATTCTCCAGGTCTCTAAGAAATGACTTAGGCTAGCATAAATTCTGTTTGCATAAGACTGAGACTAACCAATCTTTCCTCTTGTCGTGGGGGTTTCTTGAAGGATGCAAGGACCCAGGCACCCAGAGAAAGCCAAAAGGCCTGGCATTGCAGGGTGGGAGCAGCACGCAGAAGCTGGCTCTAGATCTGCAGTAGCCCTCAGGCCCTCAATAGTGGGACTTTGTACATTTCCACCTAATGTTCTGCATTGACAGATAACGACTTTTTCTGTCCCTTCCTTAGCACTGAACGGCTCTTTGATTCCCCATACTCTCTGTTGCTTTCCCCCACCTCATAGCTCCTGCTTCTCAGGGCACCTGCTCTTCCACGTGCCCATCCGGGCTGCACTCTCTGCAACATCGTGATCTTGCAGCGTCAGTCCCAGTGCTGTCCATTCTCTCAGTGTTTTCTGGTTCAGAGACTTAGTGGGGAATCTGGCTTGGCCAGGCTCCTCTTTTCAAATGAGCCATGCCACTGGCAAGCCTGTGGATTAGTGGCACTTGAGTCAGATGCCCTGACCAATCCAGGGCCAGTCTTGGGCAAAAATAAAAGCTTCGGGCTATTTTCCAGAGCTAGGAGCTGTGAGTGAAAAGTTGGGCAGATAAGACAATGACTGCCAAGTCCCTGCACTCAGATGTATCTCTCCTTTTCCCTTCCACAATGACTTTAGGTTAGGCTTTTTTACTTCACACCTGGAATTCCAAAATAGCCTTCAGCTGAATCCCTGCTTCCCACTCTGAGCCAGGCTTTAAACCCTATTTTTGCTAAAGTACTGTTTCTCTTTCTGTGTCTTTGGATTATTCTCTGGTGCTTCCATTTGTCTATTTCCATTGTCTAGTTGACTCATTAACTAGACTACAAAATTATCAGGACCAGGGGTGATCTCACATTTCCTGTATATGACAAAGCACTGAGGATAATATTTCATGCAGGCCAGCAGCATGAATGAAGAAATACATTAATTTAGGGAGAAAAAAAAAAGACTGACTGACCCTCACTCTCTAAAGCAAGACAGCCCTGCAGATTCCTGGGCAAATGGTCACCTGCCCACTCTGGCCATGCTCCTCTGCCCTGGTCTTCCCTCAGGGATGCAGGAGTCTGCATCGGGGCCCACTGCTCTAATTCCCCAGGGCATTCACATGATGGGCGTCTGAGCTCTCCGCTACCCCAGACGCCCAGGCCAGGCAGGTTCTGGGAAAATCCTTCCAGATAATGCTACCACATGGAAAGCTGAGTCATCTGGGCTCAAGCCAAGCCCAGAACAAAGGGGCTCAGGAGCACATGATGAAAGAATGCTCAGGAAGGGGTGAGAAGGAGGGTCATCCAGGAAAGCCTTCCACTAAATCCACAAACTGATCCCCTGTTCTAGGTCTGGTCTTGTTACTACGGCCAGCTGTGTGTCCTTGGGAAGTCTCTCATCAACTGCGGCCATGTACTTCATCAGTCCTCCCTACCTCCCAGAGGTACTTCGAAAGTCAAATGCAATCACAAATGTAAACCGGTGTTGTTGTTATCATCATCCTCATCATTGCGAGGCAGATAATTGTGCTTTGGGCCACTCAGAATGCCTCAGGGCTGGCCATGTAGGACAGACACACCCAGACACACATGATGGAAACACAGACAGTGGGGAGAAATTCAAACAAGACAAAACACTCATGTGGGTGTATAGATCATGTATCAAATGAAGCTATGTGGCTGTTTATTTTTAAATGTGGGCTTGGTTCCAGTGTGGAGTCCATACCCTGAGCACACAATTGACTTGAAATGAAGAGGGGAGAATTATAAGAGAGGCAGCGTAGCTCCAGGTGCTGTGTCATGGATTCCTCACGGGAGTCCTGCAAAGTTGATATTATTTTCCTCTTTCTTCTTTGCAGAGAAGGAAACCAGGTATGTGGGGAAATTGAGACTTGAACTCAGGTCTGGCAGACTGCAAAGCTGACACCTGTCTGCTACAAGCAGATTCCCCTTCGCATCTCAGGTCAGGAAACTTAGAGATTATTCAGGCCAACCATCCTTCTGCGCGGTCAGTGAAAATTCCAGCTGGTGTCTCCCGTGATGGGCAGCTTACTGTCTCCCGCGGCAGCACAGAACACATTTGGACACCTGAGACCATTAGAAATGTGGCCGTTCACTAGCGCTGAGGAGAGGCAGCATCACTTCCCATCGAAGTGCTGCTGCTGAGATCCTCCTCAACACCCTTGTCAAAAGGGGCCCACCTGGACACCTGCAGAAACCTTAACAACTCAATGATTTCACAATTGTCATTCATATACCAAGCAGGATGTTCTATTCTGTGAATGTATCTGTGTTTTAAAGAATAAGGACACCAGCGATATAAATGCTTAAATGAAAAGTACATGGGGGAGGATGGGTGGCCCAGAGCCACAAGATCTAATAGTCCTGCTGATAGCCAAAGGGAGGCTGGTAATGTGCAAATCAGTCTCCATTTCAGGGCCTGAGCATGACGAAGTCATCACAATCACAAACTAGGCTCTGGGCCTTTTCAAAGATCTAGAGCCTAAAGCCCATGCTCTACTCCTTAATGAAGTCAGGCATCCTGCAGTGGCTATGTGAGCCTAGTTGTGGAGGACAGTGCAAAGTGGAAAGTGGGTGATACAATTTAGATCTGTGTCCCCACCAAAATCTCATGTCCAATTATAATTCCCAGTGTTGGAGGCGGGGCCTAGTGGAAGGTGATTGGATTATGAGGGTGGGTTTCTTATAAATGGTTTAGCACCATCCTCTTGGTGCTGTTCTCATGATAGTGAGTGAGTTCTCATGAGATCTGGTTGTTTAGAAATGTGTGACACCTCCCCACACCCCACTCCTGCTCCCACAATGTGACGTGCCTTCTCCCTTTTCACCTTCCACCGTGATTGTAAGTTTCTTGAGGCTTCCGCAGAAGCTAAGCAAATGCCAGCATCATGCTTCCTGTACAGCCTGCAGAACCATGAGCCAATTAAACCTCTTTTCTTTATTAATTACCCAGTCTCGGTTATTTATTTACAGCAATGCAAGAATGAACTAATATAGTGGGAGTCCAAGAGGATGTTGGAAATGCCAGAGAAATGAACTTCTAAGGACAGCAAGGGGGCAGCAGTTGGGACCTCACAGCAGGGCTGAAGGATACTCAATTCAGATGTGGTCCGGTGAGTTGTGGTGTTCCTGCTGTTTATAATCAACAAATCCATTTTTGTGGAGTTGGTTTGTTTTTGCTCAGTGGACCAACATCTCATACTTTTCAAGTATGTGGAAAATAATGAAAAGAGCTTTAATAACGGGGTGGCCTTTTCACCATGGCTTCCCCTGAAGAGCAGATGTCCACAACCCACAGAGGATGCTCAGAGAGAAAACAAAAGGGATCCCACGCAGGACCAAGCTGCAAGACAGCCTACCCTCTCCGAGAATCTGGCAGGCCCACTCAGGCCCCCAGCCTGCTCCCCTTGAGTGACCCAGGCAGAGGAACTTTCCATCAAGACAGAGCCTGACTCAACCTCTCCCAAGCAAACCAGACACCAGCCACCAAACTGCCAGCACAAGAGTTTCCATAATGGGAAGCTTCCAGGAAAGCCCCATAAAACCTTTACTGTAAATTCAATAAACTGATTTCCAACATGGTGGCTGGGCTGAGAAGTCTGGAGCCACAACACCCCCACCCCTCTCCACCATCTCCACACAACAGAAGTAGGCCATTCCAGCCCGGAGATGTGGCCCCACCCTCATCCCAGTGCCAGATTCTCCTTGTTCCCCAAGTCAGCCTCTACATTCTCTCCCCAAACCACTGGCACCACCAGACCAACCCTGGTTAGCCATGCGTGGCCATGTTGATGGAACCTCCAGACAATGCTCAGCCATCCACAGGGTGGAAAACCAAGCCCTCAGACCCCCTCAGGCTAACCCAGCACTCGTGGACTCCGGTCCCTGACCCTTGTCAGAGCTCTCCCTGCCTTTTCTATCCTCCGTACCATTAGTCCAATCATGGAACACTCAGCCATCTAAGACCAGAAAAAGGAAATGCACCCTCTGAATCATCCATTCCAGATCCAGAAGACAGCCTAGAATGACAGAGTCACAGCATTTTCCCCTCTTCTAGTTAAAAAGCCTCACCTCCACCACCCACCATTTCTTAGTCTCTCGCCATGATCCGCATCCTAAATACCTCACCCCCAACCCCAACACTGAGATCCTGATGTTTCTGTACCCATGATTTTCATCCACACATTTCAGTGTCTCACCCAAATACCAGCCTCACTTCATCCTTCCATGGCTGGACTGTGCAAGAGATCAAAGACTCTGCTAAGCATTTTGTTTGGACAACCCAGCCTGGGCACTGTGTGGAGATGCAGGACAGAGCAAGCCTTGGCCTGGCAGACCCTGCACTCCACTCACTCCACTAGGGCAAGGTGGGTATCAGGAAAGGCCATGTCAGAGAGTCTGTGCTGGGAAACGAGGATGAGTGGACTGAGGAGAAAGGAACAGCTTCTTTGGCAGGGCCTAGGAAGTTTGGATTGAATCAAAAAATACAGATACTTAAAACTGGAACCAGATAGGGCTTGGATGTCAGAGGTTATCCACTCAACACTTGCATTGTGCAGATGAGGAAACCAAACCAAAGAAAGGTAAAGTCACTTGCCCAAGGTCACGCGTTTACTCATACAATCAGTAGCCAACCATGGGCCAAGCACAGTGCCACAGAAAGTCAGGCCTACTGACTGAAGACCAGTGCTCACTCCCCGTACTTCTTGCTTCTAAAACAACAGCTGCAGGTACAAGATTATGGGACATGCCATAGTCTAGCGGCAAGGAACCAGGATTCAGAGGAGACCCAGGTCTGTATGATCCTAAGCAGACAACTTCCCTCTCTGTACCCTAGGCTCCCCTTTTGTACAATAAACCCAATAATACCCATCTATTATATCTCACTTTCTCATTTGCTGCCAAGTGTCAAATGAGATCATAAGTAAACCTGTGAATTACTACATGAGGTGGGAAGAGAAGGGGGTATAATAAAGAGTAGGTTAGAACTGGAAGGCCTGGGAGACCTTAGCGTCCACGAGGAAATAGTTGTGTGTTCCACATCTCCATTGAGCTCTCCCGGGGATCAGACAGGTATCCTGACTTATGCATGTGCTGAACCTCTGGCATGTGGAGCTGACTCTCAGGAGGCTGCGATTCCCCAGCATGATTTGTAGCCCTGACCCCTTCCTTCCCAGAGTGGCCAGAAAGTGAAAGGCATACTGTGCATTGCCCCCCGAGTGATAGGGTTTCACATTCCTTCCCTGCCTCTTTGCAGGAGGACCGCAGAATCTTCAGCTGCAAGCCTGTCTAGGAGGAGGCTTCCCACCCCACTCTACGCAGACACTTGGGTTGTGGATATTTTCCACATTTTTTAAACTGCTTTTTTGGGAAACTATTTTCCTTCAGCCTTGGACCAAGGACAAAAGAGTCATTACTTGCAGTTGGTGAGTCCAGAGGGCAGCGCAGCATTTGCCTGAAGGCTTGAGGGGCACCAGCGCTGCCTGTACTTTTCCATCAATGGAAGGGAGGGGCAGCAGCAGGGTCAGCTTCCCTGGGAGTGCGGCCTGGTGGCCTGGCCTCCTGGGGATTTTCCCAGCCAGCTTTGGGGAAGTTATTCCAACCTGATCCAGCTGTGGCAGAGGCCATGATGGATGTGGGATGATTCGGACTTTCGCCCTGATCTTAAAGCACAAGCTGGTCCAGCTTCCTCTCTTCATGGGGTTCTGCACGGTAGTTCTAGCCTGGGTTTCTAGCACTTGGCTCTCTACCCTCCAAGCACCTGCCCATTATTCACATGTCTTAAATATCCCAAGCTTTGGGGCTGGTCAGCTTCACCTATAATTTGTGGCCATCCTTCAGTCCAGCGCAAGCCTGGGGTCAGAGGGAAAGTAGTGAACATTTGCCTCCAACAAAGCAGAAAAATGTGGGAGGGTTTCAAGGGACATATTCTGTATGAAGAAGCAGTTAAACACATGGAATTTGGGTCTGACATGCTCAAGTTCAACTGATTCTGCCACTTACATTTGATCTTAACCAAAAGGCCCAGAAGTGATGGCTCTGACACTTTACAGCTGTTCTTTCTCTGGCTTCAGTTTCCTCACCAGTGAAGGTAAGGAGTAATACCACTTACTCAGAGGCTGTAGGAGGATTCACTGAAGTAACGCATGTGAAAAGTGCTTGTGGCCATGCCTGATACAAAGCTGGTAATTTATTGTGTGTATAAACAGGTGGAGCCATCTGAGGCCTATAACCTACCCATCTCCTCATCCCAGATTTACGACCTCCTGAAGGCAGAAAGGAAGATGAGTACAAGAGAAGCTGCAGAGCAGCACAGCAGGACAGTCTCTCCTCTGCCTGAGTGGCACAGGACAGCTGCTTTGTGTGGGTAAGTCCTACGGGGAAGGAGAGGTATTGGCGCTAGTCTTTTCCTTGGAGAACTCAGAGAAAATGGAATCTTCAGAGAGCTCACATGTGGCTCAAAAGCAGCTTTCCAAAGTGACAACCTAAACCCATGTCCCAGACACGACCTGTCTTCCTGCTGGACTAATTCTTCTGAAACAAGAGCTTCTTTCTGTCCTCCCATCCCACACCCCACATCACTAATGTACATTTCTTCCTGAAAAATCTTGGATCAAAACTACCATATGATACTGTGTATCTCCTAGATGGTAGTTGAAAAACAATAGGTGCAGCATAATTCTAACTGTGCTATGATGCAAATACTTATCAATGACTGGAAGACTATATTCTGAGGTTAACAGTGACTCTCTGTTGTTTGCAGGGTGTGGCATTAGAGGTGATTTTTATTTTCCAGTTGGTGCTTTTCTGTGTTTTCCAAATGAGCATATATAAGTTTTATAATCATAAAATAGAATTTTTAAAATGCCATCACTGGCTTTTCAAAATGTAGATATCATGAACTTTTCTGATTAAATATGTTTTATTGTTTCCCATGCTATGTAGAATAAAATTCAAACTCTCTTCCATGGCCTACAAGGCTGGACATGACACAGACCCTCCACACAGCTCCAGCCTGATCTCCTGCCATTTTTGCCATCACTTACCAGCTCCAACCGCAATGGCCTCCTCCTAGATATGAGCCACAGCTCTACTACTTAGCTGTGTGACCTTGGGCACATTACTTAACCTCTCTGCGCCTTGGATTCCAATTCTGAAAGAAAAAAAAGAGACTTAATAATGGTATTCACTTCACAGGATTGTTGTGAGGATTCATTCTAAGAATGTCTGGCTTATAGTAAGCACTGTGTTTTCATTATTATCATTTTCTCCTTCACAGCTTTGCACATGCTGTTCCCTGTGCCGAGCATGAACCTAATAACATTTCTCACCTGGCTGACTTTTTCCCCATCTTGGTTTTGGCTTAAGTATCCCTTGTTCAGAGAGGCCTTCCTGACTGCCCACTCTTAACTCTTCCCATCCCGTTATTCTCCCACAGCATCATATTCTTTTCCTTCCAAGCACTTATCAGAATTTATAATTACATATTTACATGTTGGATAATGTGGTTTAATGTTTGCCTCTGCACTAGACTATAAGCTTCATGAGTAGCATGGCAGGTTTGTCCAACTATGAATAGCCTGGACTCAAAAGAACCTAGCACACAAAAGGTGCTTAATAGATGTTGGTTTAAAGACTGAATAAAGTAAATAAATGAATGAATGCATTTGGGCTACTCAGATGGATTTCAAACGCTTACTTTTGTTTTTAGAAACTCTTGAGCACTTAGGTGTTCACTTTTAAATCTGCATGTTGAAACATGGCTATATAGAGCTATTCTGCGGACAGGGTGTGTATGCGTTCCTCTTGACCTTGTGATGGGAAGCGACAAAAACCCAGCTTTCTCTTTAGGCCAGGATAAAAGGGAAAGCAACCAAAGGGACTATAAGAATGTAGCTGAATGCAACTGGACCAGCTCACCATTGTCTTCTCGCCCCTGCTTTTCTCTGCCTGCTGCCTCATTCCCTTCTGCTGACTGACCATCTCCCTGGGAAGTCACCTGGTGGCCAAGGATTGCAGAGCCTCATAACTTTTGGCTTCCACTGCCAGAGAGAGGCTGAATCCCTTTTCTCAATTCCAGCTTGGACAAATTTTGAGAAATAATTAATACGCCTAACTTAGTCAGATGGCCATCCCTGTGGTCATGGTCAGGGCATTCTCTGATAAACACAGACCATGAAGCACAGACAGGGTCACCTGGAACCCACCTCTGCTAGTCCCAGAAGAGAAAGAATGGTTATGAGCCAAGCAGCACTCCAGTGCAATCTACTGTGGTGAGGCATTAATCTCTCTAAAGAGAGCCCTTGTATCTCTGAAACACTCCCAGGAAGTGGCTCCTGGGTGCCCCCAAAATGCCATTGACTATTTCATTAACTAAAACTATTATTTGTCCTCTTTTAATTTGTGTATTTATTTTTCCTTTCTTGTATTTATTTTCTATTGTTACTTTCAGATAATATATTAACTTATATTATAGTAAACATCTGTGAACCACCCCCAGGATGGTCACATTGCACAATTCTGGGAGTCCCACTCACATTGTAATTCATAATGGTTCCTGGAGTTGTTTGAATCCCAGCCTGTACAGCGATACTAGATGACCTTGCTTACCACCCATTCCAGAACTAGACTACTAATCAAAACACACATGTACTCCTTCCCATCTTGTCCTTCTGCCTCTTCTTTCCTAAAGAGCTAACCACAACCTTCTTTTTAAATATAGTTTACATATATATGTCTGCTGTGGCAGGTGATATTTTCCAAAGATGACCTCAACAATATTTCCCACTTATAAGCTCATCTTTCCAAAGGACTTTAATACTTCTCACATCAAAGTAGGGGGTCTATGTCTTCTCTTTGAATCTGTGCAGTCCTTTGTGACTGCATCTATTAGTATGAAGGAGCTTATGTTGTGTAATCTCCAAGGCTAAGTCAAAAAGTGCTGTGCACTTTTATCTTGCTTTCCTGGGGTGCCCTCTCTAAGGGAAGGAGGCAGACATTTAAGCAGTCTATCTACTTATTCAATCTCCTTACTTGCTATCTTTAGTTAGCTTGGGCTGCTGTAACAAAAATGTCATAGGTGGTATGGCTTAAATAACAAACATTTCTCACACTTTCGGAAACTGGGAAGTCTAAGATCAAATACCAGCTGATTTGGTTCCTGGTGAAGACCCTTTTCCTAGTTGGCAGGTAGATCCCTTCTTGTACCTTCACATGATGTGGCAGAAAGTGAGTGTTGGTCCCTTCATCTCCTTATAAGGGTACTAATATCATCTTAGGGGCTCCATGCTCATGACCTCATCCAAACCCAATACCTCCCAAAGGCCCTATCTCCAAATGTCAACACACTGGGGTTTAGGGCTTCAACATACACATTTGGGGAGAATACAAGCATTCAGTCTTTAACACTTGCTATAGGTTTATTTAGATTCTGTATTTATTGTTGAGTCAGCTTTAGTAGTTTGTGTCCTTCTAGGAATTTTCCCATTTCATTTAGTTATCTAATTTGTTGGCATATAATTGTTAAGTATAATTGTTAAGTGTGAGTATTGTTGTTAAGTATAAGCACTCCCTTATAATCCTTTCTATTTGTGTAAGGTCAGTGGTAATGTCCCCTCTTTCATTCCTGATTTTTATTTGTGTAAGGTCAGTGGTGATGTCCCCTCTTTCATTCCTGATTTTAGAAACTTGGGTCTTCCCTTTTTTTCTTGGTCAGTGTAGCTAAAAATTTACCTACATAGTAACCTTCAACAATGCTCTTCATTTCTTTACATGGAGTCAAGCTATTGCAACAGTCCTTTCATTTCTACCTGAAAGAACTCCTATTAGTATTTCTAATAGAGAAGTTCTTCCAGTTATTTTTCATTAATTTTTTTTGTTTATCTTGAAATGTTTAAATTTCTCCTTTTTTTTTTTTTTTTTGAGACGGAGTCTTGCTCTATCACCAGGCTGGAGTGCAGTGGTGCTATCTCAGCTCACTGCAGCCTCTGCCCCTTGTGTTCAAGCGATTCTCCTGCCTCAACCTCCTGAGTAGCTGGGACTACAGGTGCATGCCACCACGTCCGGCTAATTTTTTGTGTGTTTTTAGTAGAGAAGGGGTTTCAACATGTTGGCCAAGATGGTCTCAATCTCTTAACCTCATGATCCGCCCGCCTCTGCCTCCCGAAGTGCTGGGATTACAGGCGTGAGCCACCATGCCCAACCTCTCCTTCATTTTTGAAGGATAGTTTTGCTTAATATAAAATTCATGGTTGACAGCCTTATTCTTTCAGGATTTTCAATTTGTCATCTCACTGCCTTCTGATGTAAAGGTAGCTATTAGTCTCATTAATGAGCCCCTGCATGATTAGTTGTTTTTCTGTTGCAACTTTTTATATTCTCTCTTTGTCTTTGACTTTTAGCAATTTGATGATAATGTGTTTCGAGCTCTTTGAGTTTATCCTACTTCAAGCTTATGAGTTTCTTAGATGGGAAGATTATTTTTCATTAGCTTTTGGAAGTCTTTATCCAATATTTCTTTAAATATTCTTTCCGTTCCTTTCTCTCTCCTCTCTCTCTCTCTGTGAGTCCCATTACGCACATGTTGGCATGTTTAATGGAGACCCACACATCTCTGAGCTTCAGTTCTTTTTTCTTTCTATTACTTAGATTGAATAATCTCAATTAACCTACCTTTAAGGTTGCGGATTTTTTCTTTTGCCAGCTTAAATTTGCTGGTGAGACTGTCTAGTGACTTTTTAATTTCAGTTTTTGTACTTTTCAACTTCAGAATTTCTATTTGTTTCCTTTTATAATTTCTGACTCATCAATAGTCTCTATTTGTGTGAGACATTGTTGCAATATTTTAAACATAATTTTTAGACATAATTAATTTTTAGATATAATTTTCTTTAATTATGTTATTTGAATATATTCATAATAGCCGATTTAAATTCTCTGATAAATTCAACATATGGGCTTCCTCTGGGAGAGTTTCTGTCAACTGCATATCCATGTGTAGGGGCCATACGGTCATCTTTCTTTGCATAGCTTTTAGTCTTTTATTTAAAACTGGACATTTTAAATAATAAAATGTGGCAACTCTGAAAGTGAGATCCTCCTTTCCTCCCACCCATCCTCTCCAAGTTTGTTATTTTTGCTGTTGTTTGCTTAGTGAACTAAGTGCTGCTGTTTGTTTCCTAGAATAATTCTGTAGTCTATAATCTTTGTCATGTGCAGCCTGTATTCAACTAGCTTGGTGATTGGCTAATAACTGGAAAGAGGTTTATTTAAATGCCTTGAAGCAATTAATCTCCCATCCTATGCCAAGGGTTCTATGTTTGTTGGGACATATCTTCAGTTTCCAGCAGTTTACACCTCTGTTAACCCTTCACTTCTTGCTGTGCAGAGCCTCAACGTCAGCCAGAGATGAGAGATGTGGACTTTCTCACGTCTTTCCTGGGCATATGCATATTGCCCATATATGCTCATGTCCTAGACCACAGGAATATGTTATACTTTTAAGAAGATCCCTGTGGATATTTCATTCCTTAGATTTTTTTAAGTTTCTTGGCTAGCCACTTGCCCTAGGTGGTATCACTGACTCAAGCAGCTTGATGTGAAACAGTTGCAGCTGATTACTTTTTGAAAAACACCCTAGGAGTAGGGCTTTTCTGAGTGAACTGAGTCAGGCAAATAAAGATAAGTCCTGTGAATAAGGCTTTTCCAGGGAGGTCAGAGAGTGATAATTCTCTGGAGATGGAGCTTTTAGGGGGCACTCCAAGCCCATCCTGCCCCTCTCCAGTTAGTTTTGGCAAGACGGTTAATTATCACAGATATCAGGGCTCCAAGGCTGTTGATTTTCAAGGCTACCACAGAGCTGGGGCAAGGGGAATGAGAATTGAGAAATAAAAATGTCACAAATCTTGCTTTTTCTTGCCAAGATTAACCCAATTTTTTAAAATAAACACTCCTCGAACTTTTACAAGCTTTTGGTTAATTTCCAGAGTTATGGAAATAATTGAGAAATGCTATTTTTGCCAATGTTCCAGTTGCTTTTACAGAGGAGTAGATATTCAGAGATCTTTACTCTGTCAGTCTGAAGGGCTTTCTCCCTTATAAGAATATGAAGGGCATGGCTTGCAGATCCTCTCTATTAAAAAATAGAACTTCAGGCCGGGTGCAGTGGCTCACACCTGTAATTCCAGCACTTTTGGATGCCGAGGTGGGTGGATCACTTATGGTCCAGGAGTTCAAGACCAGCCTGGCTGAGCAGCATGGGTGAGAGAAAACCTGCGTTTCTACTAAAAATACAAATTAGCTGGGTGTGGTGGCATGCACCTGTAATTCCCAACTGGTCACAGGAGGCTGAGACAGGGTAGCTTGAACCCAGGAGGCGGAGGTTGCAGTGAGCTGAGATCACGCCACTACACTCCAGCCTGGGCAACAGAGCAAGGCTCCATCTCAAAAAGAACTTCTTAAAATCTTAGGGCATTGTCCCAGAGCCTCACTGGGTGCCAAAGGTAGAGAAGGCCTTGTCTCTCAGATCATCATGAATGTGGCTTTGGATTAATGAAGTGGATATAAATTGAGACATAAAAATCACACAAAGTTTTAAAATGATTTTTCCAGTTTAGATTGAAGGGGACAGTACAAAATGAAAAGGACTTTAGACTCAAACCCTCTACAAGAAGAGAACAGAATTAGAAAATCACTCAGCTATAAACATGAGCTGTTTTATATATGAAAAGAAGAATAACTCAGAAGGCAACACCAAGAGCCCAAGAGCCCAGAGGGGAAAGTGAAGAGATACTCAGAACAACTTCCAAAGAGTAGAATTAAACCTAATTATAACTGGCAATATGAACCCAGATAGATTTCAGAATTGCTATGGACCAGTGACTGCTATATGCCTCTTTATGAACTGAAGTGTCTATAACTTATATATGCCTAACCCGCCATTGTATGTTGGATGTGTGGGGGCAAGAAATCTTACCTCTTTAATTCACAGTTCTTCAGATCAAGAGGAACATATTAAAGTTTATCCTTGAAGACCACACCTGAGCATCCTCATTAACACCTGGACCTGATTTAAGTTATGATACCTACTCTTCAAGCTGATACCATAATAGGCTAAGCCTTAGGAGTCTTGAAGACAAGTACATTTTGTATATGAGAAGGATGTGAGTTGTTGTGGCCAGAGGGTGGACTGTGGCAAGTTATATTTTTCAAAAATAATCAGAACAATATATTTTATCCTATATGCTTTTCTTACAACATTACCTTATGACGTGGTTTAGATCTGTGTCCCCACCCAAATCTCATGTCAAATTGTAATCCCCATTGTTGGAGGTGGGGCCTGATGGGAGGTGATTGGATCACCTCCCACCAGGGGGTGGATTCTGGTGGGAGTGGGTCCTTCATGAAGGGTTTAGCATCATCCCCTTGGTGTTGTCTTGTGATAGCGTTCTCATGATGTCTGGTTGTTTAAAAGTATGTAGCACCTCCCTGCCCCCACTTGGTCCTGCTCCTGCCATGTGAGACACCTGCTACTTCTTTGCCTTCCACCATGAGTAAAAGCTCCCTGTAACCTCCCCAGAAGCAGATGCTGCCATGCTTGTGTACGGCCTGTGGAACCATGAGCCAATTAAACCTCTTTTCTTTATAAGTTACCCAGTCTTAGGTAGTTTTTTATAGCAGTGCAAGAAAGGACTAATACAGAAAATTGGTACTAAGGAGTGGGGCATTGCTATAAACATACTCAAAAATGTGGAAGTAGCTTTGGAACTGGGTAACAGGCAGAGGTTAGAACAGTTCAAAGGGCTTAGAAGACAGGAAGATTAAGGAAAGTTTGGAACTTCCTAAAGACTTGTTAATTTGTTGTAACCAAAATGCTGATAGTGATATGGACAGTGAAGTCCAGGCTGAGGAGGTCTCAGATGGAAATTAGAAACTTATTGGGACCTGGAGTAAAGGTCACTTTTGCTATGCTTTAGCAAAGAACTTGGAGGCATTGTGCCCCTGCTCTAGGGATCTGTGAAGCTTTGAACTTGAGAGTGATGATTTAGTGCATCTGGCAGAAGAAACTTCTAAGCAGCAAAGCATTCAAGATACGATCTGGCTGCTTCTAACAACCTCATATGCATGAGCAAAGAAATAATCTAAATCTAAAGCTTATATTTAAAAGGGAAGCAGAGCATAAAAGTTTGAAAATTTTGCAGCCTGGCCATGTGGTAGAAAAGAAAAACCCATTTTCTGGGGAGAAATTCCAACTGGCTGCAGAAATTTGCTTAAGTAAAGAAGCACCAAATGTTAATGGTCAAAATCATGGAAGAAATGCCTTGAAGGCATTTCAGAGACCTTCAAGGCAACCCTTCCTATCACAGGCCCAGATGCCCACAAAGGAAGAATGATTTTGTAGGCTAGACCCAGAGCCCTGCCGCCCATTGCAACCTTGGGACACTGCTGCCTGCATCCCAGCTGCTCCAACTCCAGCTGTGGCTCAAAGGGGCCCAGGTACTGCTCAGGCCACTGCTCTGGAGAGTACAAGCCATAAGTTTTGGCAGTTTCCACATGGTATTAAAGGCTGTGAGTGTGCAGAGTGCAAGACTTGAGTCTTGGGAGCCTCCACCTAGATTTCAGAGGATGTATGGAAAAGCCTGGATATCCAGGCAAAAGACTAATGCAGGGATGGAGCCCTCATGGAGAACCTCTATTAGGGCATTTCAGAGGGGAAATGTGGGGTTAAAATCCCCACACAGAGTCCCCACTGGGGCAGTGCCTAGTGAAGCTGTGAGAATAGGGCCATTGTCCTCCAGACCCCAGAATGGTAGATACAGCAACAGCTTGCACCCATCACTTGGAAAAGCTGAAGGTACTCAGCACCAGCCCATGAGAGCAGCCACAAGTTCTGGAAAGCCAAGAGCTGCCCAAGGCTTTGGGAGACCACCCCTTGCACCAGTGTGCCCTGGATGTGAGATGTGGGGTCCAAGAAGATTATTTTGAAGCTTTAAGATTTAATAACTCCCTCTGGGTTTCAGATTTGCACAGGGCCTGTAGCCCCTTTCTTTTAACTTATTTCTCCCTTTTGGAAAGTGAGTATTTACCCAATGCCTATACCCCCATTTGTCTTGAAACAACTAATTTGTTTTTGATTTTACAGGCTCATAGGAGGAAGGGACCTGTCTTGTAGACTTTGAAATTTGAGCTTTTGAGTAATGCTGGAAGGACTTTAGGGGACTGTTGGGAAGGCATGATTCTATTTTGCAATGTAAGAAGGACATGAGATTTGGGAGAGGTTGGGGCAGAATGATATGGTTTGGATCTGTGTCCCTGCCCAAATCTCATATCAAACTATAATCCACAATGTTGGAGGTGGGACCTGGTGGGAGGTAACTGGATCATTAGGGTGGATATTTCATGAATGGTTTAGCATCATCCCATTGGCACTGTCTCATGGAAGAGTTCTCGTGGGATCTGGTGGTTTAAAAGTGTGCGGCACCTCCCCCAACCCCTTGGTCCTGCTCCTACCATGTAAGACTCCTGCTCTTGCTTTGCCTTCCACAATGAGTAAAACCTCCCTGAGGCCTCCCCAGAAGCAGATGCTGCCATGCTTCCTGTACAGCCTGTGGAACCATGAGACAATTAAAACTCTTTTCTTTATAAATTACCCAGTCTTGGGTATTTCTTTATAGCAGTGTAAGAACAGAGTGATACATCTTGACATTCTTCCCATTGAGTGCTGGTGTCTGTGTTCCCTCCCCTTGAACATAGGTGGGCCTTGTGTCTGCCTCTACCAATAAAATAAGAAAAAAATGACACTACACCACATGGAGAAGCCACATGTACGTTTTCCTGTCAACAGCTGAGTTGAGATCATAACCAATAGGCAGCATCAACCACAAAACATATGACTCCTTACATTTCCAGATAGTTGTAAACCATAGATGTTGAGTCACCCCTGCAGTCTTCAAGTCTTCCCAGATGAGCCCCCAGGTGTAATAATGGAGATAAGCCATCTCTTCTATGGCCCGTCCAAATTTCTGGTTTCCCACAGAAACCATAAAGGATTCTTAATGATTGTTGTTGTTTTCAGTCACTAAAGTTTGGGATTATTTGTTATGCACAATAGACAATTGAAACATGCCTAAACAATATGGTTTAAACCTTTTATGCCTGGACCTTTGAGTTGCTTAATTTTTGAACATTGCTGCTATGAATATTCTTGCACATTTCCCCTGGTACACATGTTAACAGTGTCCTTTGGCTATGTACTTAAGAGTAGAACTGCCGTTTAAGAGATATTCAAATTTACAAGATAATGCCAATTGATTTTCAAAGAGGTTGTACTAAGTTACATTCCCTTCAACAAGGTGTAAGAAATCCTGTTGATCTCTCACCTTAGGGCGGTCACACAGGCTGTCCCTTCTGCCTGGAATGTTCTTCCCCTAGGCATTTGCACAAGCCACTTCCTCATGCCCTTCAAGTCTTTCTCCAGTGTCACACTCTAAATAAGGTACATCCTGAATGCTCCATTTAATTGGAAAATTATCCCACTATCACTCTCAGTTGTTCTTTTTCTCCTATATATTTCCCCTTCTAGCATAAGATAAAACTCACCTAATTATTACATTTATTGTCTATTTTCTATCTCCTCCCGAAAGAATGTAAGCTATCACAAGAACTGGGATTTTTATCTTCTTTGTTTGTTGCCATATCCTGAGCACCTGAGAGAATCCAGTGTATCAACAAAAAGAGTCAAATTCTATAAAATCTTTGAAGAGATTTATTCTAAGCCAAATATGAGTGACCAATGGTCCATGACACAGCCCTCAGGAGATCTTGAGAACATGTGCCTGAGGTGGTCAGGGTACGGCTTGGTTTTTGTACATTTTAGGGAGACATGATACACCACTAAATACATGTAAGATGTACACTGGTTCATTCTAGAAAGGTGGGACAACTGGATGTGGGGGGCTTCCAAGTAACAGGCAGATTCAAAGTTTTTCTGATTGGCAATTGGTTGAGTTATTATCAGTAGAAAGGAACATCTGGGTTATAATAAGGGGTTGTGGAGATCAAGGTTTTATCATGCGGATGACACCTCCAGGTAGCAAGCTTCAGAAAGAATAAATTGTATCAGACTTAAAGAGTCTGTTCTATCAGTAATTCCAAAAGAGAGGACGGTGTAATGAGGCATGTCTGGCTCCCCCTTCCTACCATGGCCTAAAACTAGTTTTTGAGACTAACTTTGGAATGTCCTTGGCCAAGAGAAGGCGTCCATTCAGATGGGTGAGTGGGGCCTTAGATTTTTATTTTTGGTTTACAAGTGCAAAGTAGGGGTCAATACATTTTTATCAAATATATAGGTGACTCTCTAATTGTTTCCAATTCCCTATGTTAACAAGCTGTAATATTTGCCAATTGAATAGATATATGTTAATTCACTATTGTCTTTATTTTTCCTAGAAAACTAATGAGGTTGAATATCTCTTCATGTGTTTATTCACCATATATATTTCCTTTTCTGTGAAACCCTTGTTTGTGTCATTTATCCATTTCCTTATTGAGTTGTTTGATCTCTTTTCATTGAATTATGGTAGTTCTTATATATAATATGAACTGAACCTTTGCAACTTACATGCATCCCAAATATTTTCTCCTAATATGCAACTTGTCTTTAAGATGTCAAATAAACAAATTTGTTACTGTAATATAATCAATGTTATGGTAAATATTTTGTGTGTGCCTTGTTTAAGAATAAACTATTCTTCTTGTGTCAAAGCATCAAGGCTGTAGAGACAGTCCTTTCTAAAACTTTCATTTTAGTTAAAACATTTTTAAATGTAATTTATTGACCACAGAGGAATCTGTGCATGAAATCCCAGGTACTAAAAGGACCTCAGGGCCCCTCCAGAGAGACAAGCCCACCCACTCAAGACCCAGGGCCCTCTCCCTTTCATTCAGCCTCCTCACCTTCTCCCCTCTGGCAATGTAATGAGAGACTACCCCATTAATCACTCCTAAGAGCTGCCAGGTTGACAAGAGGTTGGGGGAAGAGTTTGCCCCAGGGAAAAGGGTTCCAGTTGAAAAATCTCAACTGCAGAAGTACCCGTCTCCTGTCAGAGACCGTGGGCAAGTCCCAACAGAGGATTCTAAGGGGGGTTGATATATAGCAAAAAGGATGATAATGATGTGGGTGGGGGAAAGATAATATACTAAGGAGAGCTCAGGCAAAAGCAGAAAAGCCTGCCCTTTTGAGAAAGAGACACCCTTGCAGGTAGGACCCAGTAACCTCTATGCCTCTAACACAGTAACATCTGGAGTGGCCCATGCACATTGCAAGAGTTTCCAGAAATGAGTGGAGAGCTAAGGACAGGGGAAGAGAAGGCAATGGATCCTGTGAGCCCAGGGGCAATCTACAGGAGTGTTCAGTCCTTGGCATTGTCACTAACTGAGCACAGCTTCCAGAGGCCTCCTCGGCTTCACCACCCAAGGACAAAGTTTATTTTCCTTTATGGAGGAAAAAAAGGGAAATTTCAAAACACAAACACCAGAAGCTCTTCCTGTCTATCTCCCTAAAATTAGTTAGGCTATCAGTGTATAACCTGTGGGGACTTCCCTTCAACCATATGATTCACCACATCTTATTTGAAGTGTTCAGACTCTGCCTCCAGTGAATATTCGGTTTTGACACTCTCTGTCATCACGGCTGAGAACAGAAGCAATAACCAGTTGCTGCTGCCAGGGCTCAGGGCTCCAGTAAACGTCCTGCCTCAGGTCCTTGTTGCCCATAGAAAGCCTTGTGCTGAGCACTGGACTGGGAACCAAAAGAACTTATCCTGGTCCCAATTCTTCCCTTAATTTGATTGGTGTCTGGGCAAATTATTTCCCCTCATCTATATAAGGAGTCAGCCCTTTGTTCTGAGATGAGGCAAGAAATTGAGAGGCCATCGGGCGGAGAAAACAGGGTCCAGGCCTGCCCATGATCTCACATCATATGCGGCAGAAAGGGTAAAATGCACCTCTGTATCTGGCAAAATGACATGAGGCTCCCACAGGAAGCCCACCTTGCTCAGTGCACATTCCCCAGCCCAGCAGCTGTCACAGGACATGTGATCCCAGGGAATTTCTTCTCAAGGCTCCCTGCCGCTCACCAGCCCTGTGCCATTTCAGGAACTATGGTCCCTTGAGCAGGCAAACAGCACCAAGGTCCCTGGGGTTTTGGCCCCAATGGGACCTACATTGTTTACAAAGTGCTGAGCCCCTTAGCCCTAGTTCAAGCATCTAAGGTGTGGCAGTGGGAGGGGACACAAGTCCTACCTTCAAGGAGCCCCCAGTCTGAGGAAGAAATCATCCATTATGATTCTTCTAAACAGGGGGGTTAAGTCCCTGCAGTCAGGCTGGAAGCCTCCCCGAGAAAGTAAGTTCCTGAGTTCAGGAAGGGCCCCTCTGATGGGAGACATGAGAACAGGGTTGCCAAGTTTACTGAATAAAAATACAGGACACCCAGTTAACTGTGAATAGAAATTTAGTGAATAAAAATATAGGGCATTCAGTTAAATTTGAACTTCAGATAAACAAGGAATCATTTTTTAAGATGAGCATAACTCATGCAATATTTGGGGCATACTCAAACTTAAAAAGCAATATTTGGGACATACTTACACTTAAAAAAATGATTCCTTATCTATCTGAAATTCAAATTTAACTGTACATCTTGCGTTTTATCTGGCAACCCTAGGACAAAACAAAGTCACAAGGCGAAAACCTAAGATAACATACGTGAGCAGGTAAAAAAGTCACACACTGAGTCATAATGCTGATGGGGACAGGAAATAAAGGCTCACTCAATGTCTGCAGAGTGCTGCTGGGGTCTGGCAAGCTGCCCAGGAAAGCACAGGTCGCCTGGAAGGCCTCAGACTCAGCCTCAGCCTCACACTGCTGCTGGCTCCATCTCTGTGTGGGTGGCAGAGTCTGGGACCCTGGGGCATTCCAGGGGCTTGGCATTCCAGCTGCAACCTCTCCAGCCAGAGGTGAGGCAAGGCCTACTGTGGGACAGGATCACAGCAGGGCCCATGAGGGAGTGGGTGCCAAGACCTGGGAGTACAGATGGGCACCCAAGGAATGGTGTGTGCTTTCAAAATAGAGTGATGAGACGTTTTCTTTCTTGCCAGGAAATAAACCTCTGTGAGACTGCTGCTAAGGGTGCTGGTGACTGGGGGACCTGAGAACTAGGGAAACTACAAAACAGGGCACGGGTGCAATCCAGAGATGAAGGCCCATATTCCAAAGGTCTCGGCTCCCCAGGAAACTGGAGGACCGAGGCCCAGATCCAGGCTGTCTCATCCCAGAAGTCTGGCACCAAGAGGTACCCAGACAGCACTTCACCCCCACACCCACGATTCCCTAGCACCCAGCATGTGAAGGAAGGCTGAGAATGTCTGAACGGCCCAGTACGTTCAGACCAGCTCTCACCACTACTAAGAGGTGGCCAGTGCAGCCCAGCTTTGAGGAGCTTGAGGAGGATGGGGGGGGTGACCCTAACAACAAGAATTACCACTGCTATTCTCACTAGTAACCCAGCTCTAACTGTATGTCAGGCACTGCTAAGCACTCCATACACACTGTCTCATTTAACGCACAAACAGCCCTGTGCAGTGGGCACCGTTGACTTCATTTTACAGACAGGGACTTGGAGCCACGGTTATCTACCAGTCTGGACAGTTAACACTCAGGACAAGTCAGGTAGAGTTAACACTCAGGACAAGTCCCACTGGTAGAGAGCAGTGAGACTAGCCCATATCAGACTTTGGAAATCATCATCCATTGGGGTTAAATCCGTGATTCTTGGGAGCACAGTAAAAGGCTCCCAAGGTCCCAGACCCTGCCACCCACACTAGGAAGCAGCCAGCAGCAGCGTGGGGCTGGGGCACTCAGAGGCATTCCAGATGACCTGTGCTTTCCTGGGCAGCCCACCAAGCCCAGCAATACCCTGAGGACATTGAGCGACCCTTTGTTTTCTGTCCCCATCAGCATCATGATGGTTTGTGAGCCTGGCTCCAAGTCCTTGCAAAGCTGCTGTCTGACAGCAGGGGGCGCCAATGTCTGGGAAAAATCTACCTGCCACAGAAAATCCAGACAATTGGTGCTGAGGAATGTAAATGCCCAAAGGAAAAGATGGGCAAATTATGATCCCCTGGGCTTGACAGGCCCCAGGAAAGAAATTCAAAACAAAATTGTCTTGTGGTGCGGGTACTCAGCCCCAGATTTAGTCAGTGTTAGATCGTATGTTATTGAGCCTCCTTATCGGCATCCCAGAGCTCAGCAAATGTCCCTTGGGGAAAACCTGTCTTACCTTTAGGGCTCCTCTGATTTCTAGTCTGTCATGCCAGCCCCGAAAGACTGCCACAACCTCTATTTCCTCTCTCTCTGTCTTCAGAGTCTCTGCTGGCTTAGGTCAAGCCCTCACCCAAGCTCAGAAAAGGCAAATGCCCCCAGAAAAAAAATGAGGCGGGATGAGGGCTTAGGAAGGACGCTTCCTTCTCTAGTTCAGTTGTCCTGCTCATTGCTTCCACTGGTCTCCATTGTCTTTAAACATGGGATTTTCACAATTGATCCACTTTTCTCTATTATTGCAATAGTAGCAGTGGGGGCCTGTTGCAGCTTTCTGTATCCTATCCAGGGGCGACAGTGCAGGCTTACACTCTAAGCTTCTGTTTCCTCATTTGTGAAATGACGATAATATGTAAACATTAAGTGAGGGGAAGTACGTGTATCAGCCTGCTTAGTGCCCAGAACATAAGAGGCCCTCAGTAAAGTATAACTTTTGGTCTGCCCCGGAAAGGATGTGCAGGGTAAGGGCAACTGTGTGAACCCTGGTGAACAGCGATGCCCTTGGAGTCAGTGGCTTATACTTGAATCCCAGCTCCCCAGTCTGTAAGCTGTGTGGCCTTGAATAAGTCGCTTAACCTCTTCTAGCCTCATTTTGTCCTCAGTCAAATGAGAAAAACTAATGTCAGTTCTATAATATTGCAAGTATCCGTGGAAGCAGCACATGCGAAGCCCTTAGCTCCGTGCCTGGCTCTTGGTAGGTACTCAGGGTAACTAGTAGTACATCTTATTTCACTGAATACCTGAAATAAGTGCAGCTACACTAAAGCACTATAGCATTTGGAGAGTGCCTACCAGAAACCAAATCTTACTATGAATATCAGAAAGGTATTGTCTCAGTACACTCCGGCTCTCAACAAAATATCGTAAACTGTATAGCTTTTAAACAATAGAAATTTATTTCTCGAAGTCCTAGAGGCTGGAAAGTGCAGGATCAAGGTGCTGGCAGATTCAGTGTGTGAGGGCCTGATTTCTGTTTCATGGATGGTGCCTTCTGTGTCTTCACACGGTGAAAGGGGAAGGGGTTTTCTTTCAGACCTCTCTTATATGGGCACTCATCCCATTCGTGAGGGCTCCACCCCATAACCTAATAACCTCCCAAAGGCCCCATCTCCTAATACTATCATCTTGGGGGTTTAGATTTTAACATGTGAATTTTGGGGGGACACAAACATTTAGACCACAGCAGGTGTAAAGTAATGATAAATACTTCTTACATTATATGTTAATTTAGCAACTTTCTGAAGTGCCTTGATATTCATTATCTCTTTGCATTCACAGGTTCAACCTTTTCTTTTAAAAAATGGATGTGTCTGTACCAAACATTTTTTCTTGTCATCATTTCCTAAACAATACAGTGTAACAATTATTTACATAACATTTACATTGTATTAGGTATTTTAAGTAATCTAAAGAGTGTTTGAAGTATACGGGATGATGTGTGTAAGTTATATGCACATACTACACCATTTTACATAAGGGACTTGAGCATCTGTGGGTTGGGGTGTCTGCAGGCAGTCCTGTAGCTGCTCCACCATGGACATCAAGGGACAGCTATATTTAGTGGAACAGATATTATCCCCATTTTTAAAATGAGTAAATTAAGTTTCAGTGAAATTAAATGAATTAGCCAATGTCCACCCAGCTACAATGGGGCAGAACCAGGAAAAGAGTTAGCCTTTAACCCCCTAGTTCTTGCTTTCAAGAATGTAACCATTCTATCACAAAATAGGCCTCAGTAGGAGAACATAATCAAGTGGTAGGAGGTCAACATTAGACAGGAGTACAATAGGAAACCAGAGAAAGAACTGCAGGAAAGCGTGTTAGCAAAAACCATGCTTATGTATTCTATTAAACTATTCCAGCCGTAAAATGCTAATGCAGACCAGAGCCCTAAAGGCAGCAGAGGAAGCTCAGAAATCTTATTGTGAGAAGGCTGGGAACACAGGTTCATCTCTCAGGTGGTCTGACAAGGTCAGACTTCACTTTCTAAAACGTATTAATTCCACAAAAATTTTTTGGCATTGGGTATACATAGAGATGAGAACAACAGACACTGAGGACTTCAAAAATAAGGGAAGGAGGCAGGGGGCAAGGGTCTAAAAACTACCTATTGGGTACTATGTTCACTATTTGGGTGACAAGTCCAGTTGAAGCCCAAACCTCGCTATCACACAATATATCCATGTAACAAACCTGCATATGTACCCATGAACCTATAATTAAGAAATTTAGGCTGGGCGCAATGGCTCACACCTGTAATCCCAGCACTTTGGGAGACCGAGGTGGGCAGATCACGAGGTCAAGAGATCAAGACCATCCTGGCCAATATGTTGAAACCCCATCTCTACAAAACATACAAAAATTAGCTCAGCGTAGTGGTACGTGCCTGTAGTCCCAGCTACTCAGGAGGCTGAGGGAGGAAAATCGCTCAAATCCGGTAAGCAGAGGTTGCAGTGAGCCGAGATGATGCCACTGCACTCCAGCCTGGTGACAGAGTGAGACTCCGTCTTAAAAAAAAAAAAAAAATTTGAAAGATGTTTTGGGTTTTTCATATGTACATCTGTTGCAAACACCAGAATATAATCATGGACAGAAGCATAGTTCCTGTCCTCATGAAGCTTAGAGTCTACTGAGGGAGATAAGCAATAATCAAATAATCAACATGTAGATATCCAATTACAAATTGAGGTGAGTGCCATGATGCAGGAGTACCAGGTGCATTAAGAAAGCCCCTAACCTAATCAACCCTGCCAAGGGCATGTGGAGGGCATGGGAAGGCAGATTGAAGAGCACTGCAGGCAGAGGGGAGCGGCTGTGAAATCCCTGTGATGAGAGAGCAGGGAGCACCCAAAGAAATGAGAGAAAGTGGGTAGGGTGGAAGAGGGAGCCAAGGAGAAGTCAGGGTGGGAGGGTGGGCAGAGAAGTCCCCATGGGCCAGACAGCCAGACAGGGCTGGGCCTTACAGATTGTGGTTGAGACTTGGGTCTTATTCTCATAGAAATGTGAAGCCATTTTCTGTCATCTGAATATTTGTGTCCCCTCAAAATTCACATATTGAAACCTAATCTCAATGTGATGGTATTCGGAGGGGGACTTTTAGGGGTTGATTAGGCCATGAGGGTTCTGGGTTGTGATGGGATTAGTGCCCTTATAAAAAGAGGCCTGGAAGGCTCCTCTACCCCTTCCTCCACAAGAGGACACAGCTAACAGACTGTCACCGATGAAGCAGGAGGTGGGCCCTCGCTCTTCAATAAATCTGCCAGCACCTTGATTTTGGACTTTCCAGCCTCCAGAACCATGAGAAATAAATTTCTGTTTTTTATAAGGCACTGACTGTATGGTATTTTTTTATAGCAGCCCAAATGGACTAAGACACCACTAAAGAGTCTTAAGTTGGGAAGAAGCCTAGAAGACGACTAAGAAAACGAGTAGAGGATGGATTTTTCAAGTTTCTTTGATTATAAGCAACAGTAACAAAATCTGTTTTACTTCATTAAAAAAAAAAAACTAATTTACTTCAAGAAGACGAGGTAGCATCAAAGGAAAGGCTGAACAACTGGTCCTTGAGATGGAAGGAAGGAAAAAAGGTGCTGCAGATCCGGGTGGCAGGGACTGAGATACACCACCTCAGGATAAATGTGCTCCAGCCATTCTTGAACCCTGTGTCACTCTTCTCAAGATTCAAGATCCACAGAGACAGACTCTGATGGGCCACACTTGGGTCACATGCTCATTTCTTTTTGTTGTTGTTGTTGTTGTTCTTTCTTTTCTTTTCTTTTCTTTTTTTTTTTTTTTTTTTTTTTGTATTTTTAGTAGAGACAGGGTTTCACTGTGTTAGCCCGGATGGTCTCGATCTCCTGACCTCATGATCCGCCCACCTCTGCCTCCCAAAGTGCTGGGATTACAGGTGTGAGCCACCACACGTGGCCCAGTCACATGCTCATTTCTTGCCAGAAGACAACACACCTAAAGTGACAGTTCCTTGACAAAAAACAGCTTCTGAGGGGGAGGGTTGTTCCCACAGGAAAATCACAAAGAAATTGTGGTGATGTTTCCAAAGAACTGAGAGGGATTCTGGTAAAACAAACAAAATCCATCAGATATCTACTACAGGTTCCAAAGGAAAGGTGGGAGGATCATCAAGGACAAAGTGGATTTACCTGTGGTTTTGCCTAGGCAGCAACTCTTTCAGACACCATCTTTTCAGGAGGCAAGCCATATGGAGGCTTGGGAGATGGGAAGTAGATAAAGAAGCTGCTAGATGGCGCCTCAGATAAGGTCACATGTCATACAACCCTTCCCCACACCCTCTGACTTCTCTGTAGCTTTCAGAGAGATAGGGCATCACTCAACACACAAGCCACCAAAAGTAGTAAGAGGCGGCAGAGGAAACTGAGGAGTGTACTTATTCTGCTAATAAGTATGTCTAAACCTATTCATCTAAGGATGAAGGTTGACCCCGAAGTGTTCCCCTCCTTGGGAGAATGAAGGAAGGAGTAAGTGTTATCTATAGACAAGATTCTGTATGTTCAAAATGTCAAGAAAACGAATCCATAGGATCTGCCAGCAGAAAGCATCCAAGGCTTTAAGCAGAAAGCGTCCAAGAGGGACCAGAGCCACTTCTCCTGCTCCAAGAGATCCATCCGTTGAAATAGCTACGGTAATTTCCTTCCTGAATAAGCAAGATTTGCTCAAAATGTGCTAATGTAATACATAATTTCTCACAGGAAGAACATTGCAAATGTGGCTTACAGTATCTTAAGAAATCCACAGTTCTTCAAAGAAAGCAGACATCGCAAAAGGACTGAAGGTAAATATTGCACAAGAGTTTGATGTTGGGGTGGGATGAGGAGCCTTTGCTGCCTCTGTACTGCTTAGTTTCATTGGGATAGAGCTCAGGTTTCTGTGCAGTTTTGAGGCACTGGCCTGATAGTTTTTGAAAGTCTTATTTTTACCTTTTTTCCTGGAAGACTTCTCCCATTGCATTCAGATGAAAACTTTTTGATGCAAAAAGAGTGGCATTGATTCCAAGGAAAGGAGTCCAGAAATGAAACTGTGATGTGTAATGTGTCAAATCGTCAAAAGACCACTGCCAAAATCAAGAAATGTCTATTTTTCAGCAAAGCAGCAGGAGAGATTGTGGGCGCTTCTGACAGCAAGTGTCACTTCCATGTGAAACAAGCTGATACATTTACAGTGAGACCTTGAGCAAGTATAGCAACGTGTGAAGGAAAAGTAGCACAGATGCCTTATAAAGGAAACTCTTTCCACTGATGCATACCACAGTTTCCTTACTGGTATCTCTAGCTCAGGCCTCTACTTTTAAAATTTGAATCCATTTTACACCAGCTCTCAGCTTGATCTTTCTAGAGAAGCACCACTCTTTAACACTTACGGTGCCTACCCTCCTACATTTTCCTAAACTCCTTAGCCCAGTTCCCCCAAAACGTTCAGTTATTTGCATATTTCCTCAACACTTTTTGTCATATCTGTGCACCATCCATATTACTACTTCCAGTTATTGATTAAATTGCCTCGTTTTCTTGTATAGTCAGAAGCAACATTATCATTTCTTGTTTAAGTATTTTCAGTACATACTAACATAAACACCTAACTAATAAACTTTAAATGTCTACCATGTACCACCGAAAGTCATCTAGGACATCGCCTGAGGTATTGCACTTTGGGAATCATGTGTCAGCTGGTCAATCAAGACCTGGCTTTACACACCAGCGCTCTGGCCGATGTGGATCCCACCTTTCCACACACTCACAATGGTCATTTCTATCACCTAGCTGTGATAGAACGTGTGTCAAGGGGCAAGCCATATTGAAATCATAATAATCATTCAGGACCCAGCCTTCTGATACCAGCCCCACTTCCTGCAACCCTCTGTGGCCTAAAGGAATCTTTCCTGTCTGAACTGTCACTGCACTTAGAGCATTCAGGACTTCTCACATAGGACTCAATGTTCATCTCCTTGAAATACGAGGTTTTGATGGACATCTTCTTTTTCAGAACATGTGTGGGCTTCTCAAGATCTGAGATCGTATCTAGTTATCTGCATAGGGTCTTGTGCAATTAAAATTTATTTGTTAGATGAATGTGTCCACTCTGTCCAGTACTCTATCTCGTGAAACATCAATCTGAGAGGCCAGATGTGGTGGCACACACCTGTAATCCCAGCACTTTGGGAGGCCAAGGTGGGTGGATCACCTGAGCCCAAGAGTTGGAGACCAGCCTGGGCAACGTGGCAAAACCCTGTCTCTACAAAAAATAATAATAATAATAAATTAGCCCAGTGTAGTGGCGCGCACCTGTAGTCCCAGATACTCTGGAGGCTGAAGTGGGAGAATGCCTTGAGCCTGGGAGGCAGAGACTACAGTGAGCCATGATCGTGCCACAGCACTCCAGCCTGGATGGCAGAGAGATAACCTGTCTCAAAAAGCAAAACAAAACAAAGCACATAAATCTGATCATGTCATTCTCCTGTTCTTCACAAAATAAAGTTTTTACGACTTAGCAGCTATAGAGACAAGATCCTTTAAATTTGGTCTCAAATGCCATTTTATTCACTACTCCCCACCTCTTCCCACCTGCCCCCCAGCCACCTGCCCCTCCAAATGCACACTCCATGCTCTTGCCACACCCAGCTCCTTGGCATTCCCTGGATAAGACAGACCATGCCTTGGGCTAGTCTCCCTTCCAGCATCCATTAAACACACTCCCTCACTGTCTACCAAACTCCAACTCAGTTCTGACACATTAGCTAAAATGGGATGTCTTCCTGAAGCCTCACACAGCTCCCTAGGTCCCTCCTCTGTATTGCCAGAATCATGGTATACATTCTTCTATTAAAGCACTTGTTGATGACGTAACATTTTGTTTATAACTGTCACTTCCATTAGCCCATAAGCTCCCCAGGAGCAGGTATTTACTCAATATTTTCAGTGCCTAGCACAGTGCCTGACACATAACAGTTATCCAGTGTTTGGTGAATTACCAGTATGGAGTTAAGAATGCAGGCTCTTGGAACATTCAGGAGAATGTCTGCAGATCTGGAGTGATTAATCTTTTTTAATTCCTGACATGGGTTATTTGTACATTCTCTCTTCTTGATTAGTTTCAACAGAAGTTACTGATATGTTTGGGTATAAATTTATCATCTCACTGTATATTTTCAATTTATCCTGTTTGTTTTATATTTCTTCTGCTCCCTGTGATGGTTAATTTTATATGTCAACTTGACTGGGCCACGGAGAGCCCAGATATTTGGTCAAACATTATTCTAGCCAGACTTCTGAAATTCAAAACCAACCACTGTCATTGTTATCTTGGGCAAGTTACTTAACTCCTCTGTGCTTAAGTTTCACAGTTAAAAAAATGGCAATAATGCATAAGGTTGTTTGGAGAGTTAATAACTATAATGAGATTAGAATAGAGCTCTGCACATTACGTGCTTAACAAATTCTATTATTTACATTATTGCCACAGAAAAGGTACACATTTCTTCAGATCTTTTTGGTTTAGGGCCTTTAGTAACTATTGTAATGGTCCAGGCAAAAGATAATGAGGTGGGGATTGAAAGAGTGGTGTAAAGACAAGAAAGGTGGTAGACACCATATAGAATCACACTGCGTGACAAAGCCATGTCGGGGGTAAAAACAGAAAAGTCAAGGACTATCAAATTCTCAGGTAGGACCTGGAGAGATCATGGCAGAATCCACGACCACAGCCAGAGCAGGCTCCACCTGCACCAGGAATTAGGGAGTTGGTGCCACTGTGCTCAAAATCCAAGAGAGAGAACTGAACCCCAAGGAGAGTAGGAGCAAGAACCCAGGACGAGATGCCAAATCCAAGGGAAGCTTCAAACCACCAGGAGCTAAGGAGGCAATGAGCAGAGTGAAAGCCTCTGTGACAGATGAATCTCACTCAGGGCTTACATAACTGATCTGGACACCTCAGGGCACCCCAGGAATTCCCCACATCAGCAAGTGATGGTAAATTTGAGTGGCAGTGACCTATTTGCTGCTAAATTGCTAAAAAATCTTTAGAAGTTGAGTGAGAAAGAAAAAATACAGTCATTGAGATTCAATGTGAGTAGATGAAAATGACAGTTTTTCATTATACACATCTAAGATGATGAGCTTTCATGAGTTGATAGAACTCTCATGAGAATTCTGGACACCCAGAACCTGGCCCCATCTTAAGTGCTATCTAAACCATAACCTCTTTGGGCCTCAGTTTCCCCAGCTGTTTGATGAAATGATTGCTCTTTGGGATCCTTTCAAGAGCTTATATTATCTTCAAAGGAGTTTTAAAAGGCTTTCTAGTTGGTTCTCTCAAGGACTCATCCCTAAACTTCACTAAGCTACTAGATATATATGTCAGTCAAGTGTCATTTGCTAGAGTTCCTCAGTCAAACTTCCCCCTTAATATTATTTTTAAACCTACTAAGCCTCCATTCCATATTTGGTGGTATAACTTGCACTTTCTCCTCATCACCAGATCCTGCGGAAATTTCGGTACATCTTTCATCATCACCTGTTGCTCTAGTTTCTACAGATGCTTCTATTGCAACTAGCAGAAAGCCAGCTCAAACTGGCTTGAACAATAAAGGAAATTCATTGGTTCATATAACTGAAAGGTACAGTAATTAGAAAAATTTCAGGCATGATCTAATCAAACTGGATTTCATTCCATAATTCTCTTGGCTCTGCCCCTTCCCTTATATACAATTTGTCTTCAGACTGGGTTCCTCATAGTAGCAAACTGGCTGCAGCACTTTCAGGTCATATGTGTGTTTAATATTCAGCAAGAGTCCAGAACTTCAGTCTGATTGAATCAATTTAGGTTATATTGCCGTCCATGGCCAAGGAAGTGGGATTACGATGAATGGCTTAGGGCAATCAGGGCTTATCCCTGAAGGTGGATGGAATCAACCCGACTCAAAACATATGGCTGCTATACCCTAAGACATGGTGGAGGTAACCAGCATTTTCACACTGCAGTTGAGTTTATACACTCTATTCTGCCCCTCACCTGCTGCAGTATTCTCTCTGCCCCATAGCAACACAAGGAAGAAGGCAACTGTCCTTTCCTTTCAATCCTCCAGAGAAAACACCACTCTCACAGGCATTGTGGGTCAGATTCACAACAGGGCAGGTAGTTACAGAGCAGCACGGCTCAGCACATATTTTTCAATGTAACATCCGGCATCTTGCTTCTTAAAGGTTCCTGACTATCTCTATAGCTGGTATTTTCTCACTGACATTGTTTTAATCTTGGGCTCTAAGCTACCACTTTGTTGTTGACTTTAATAGACATTTCCCTGGTTTCTGGGATTGAGAACATTATCATATGTTTATTGTCCATTTGAATTTACTCTTTTGCAAAATACTCTTTCAAGTCTTTTTGCTCATTTTTATATGCAACAGGTGCATATAAAAGGTGGATGGGCTTTTATATAAAATGTCAAATTATCTTTTCTTAATTCTGTGTAGGAATTTTAAAAATATTCTTGATACTGGTTTTTTGCTAAATGGTTGCAAATATCACCTTCCATTTTATGGCAAGCTTCTTTACTCTATTAATAGTATTTTCTGATAAATGAGGATTCTTGATTTTAACATAAAAACTATTTTTCTTTATGGTGAGCAGGTACTTTTGTGACTACCTTAAAACACATTTGCCTATCTGGAAGTCATATAGCCTATATCGCCTTCTAATATTAGTTTATTGCTGCCTAACAAACATACCCAAAGCTCAGTGATGGAAAACAAAAATTAGTTTGTTCTCATTCAGGTGCCTGGGTCAGCTGGTCTAGGATGGGCTCACTTTATCTTGGCTGGGCTTGGCTCCAGGCTGGGTTTGGCTGGGGCAGCTTCACCAGAGAGCTCCACCCATGTGTCTCTGATCTCCCTTTCAGGGTCAGTGGACTGGATCAGGCATATCCTTCTCATGGGGATGGCATAAGTGGAAGAGGGCAAGCAGAGATGTCCAAGGTCCCTTGAGGCCTAGGCTCAGAATGGCACACTGTCACTTCCACCGAAGGACTTAAGCCAAACATACAGAGTCCAGGGAGGAAAAACATATTCTTCCCCTTTTGTGAGAGGAACTGCAAAGTCACCTGGGAAAGGGCATGGGCACAGGGAGGAGAGAAGAATTGGGGCCAATAAAGTAATAAACAATATTCTCTAAACTTTATATTAATAGTTTTACCTACCATTTAAGTACATACCCCAAATGGAGTTAATTTTTGTGTGCGATGTGAGGTTGGGGTTAATTGTTTTTACGTGGGGATACCCAATTGACCTAGTGTCATTTTTTGAGGACATTTTCCCACAGTGCATAGCAGTGGTACTTTCATCATAAACAAACTGTTCACATCCACAAAAGTCAGTCTCTGGGCTCTTTTTCTTTTTAGTTTTTTTGTCTATCCCAGTGCCAATACTACACTGTCTTAAATACTGTACTTGCTTATAAAACTTGATATCTAGTAGAGTGAGTCCAGCCCACCTTGTTCTTCAATGATGTTTCAGCTGTTCTTGATCCTTTGAATTTCCATATAAATTTTTCAGCATCACCCTGTCACATGCCACCATGAAAAACCTACAAACAATATCTTTGTGAAGATTTTTTTATTGTAAATGCTCTGAATCTATACATCAAATTGGAGAGAATTGACATTTTTAAAATGTCAGTTTTGCTAATTCAAACATAGCGTATCTCTCCATTCATTAACAGCTTCCTTAACATTACGCAACAAAGACTTTAATTTTTCCCTGTAAAGTTCTTACATGTCTTTTCTAGAGAGTAGATACTTCTTATGCTATTTTAAACTATGTTCTTTTAAATTTTAGTTTCTTATTCATTACTGATATAATGAAAAGATATTCTCACATTTATTTTAATCATCAGAAAATTTAGTAAGCACTCTTATTAATTCTAGTAACCTATTTTTTATGTAGAAAAGCAAAATAAACACACAATTAGATCATCTGCAAATAATGACAACTTTATTTCTTTCTTTCTAAACCTTATACATTTAATTTATCTTATTAAGCTCTGTAGTACAGTGATGAGTAGAAGTAGTTATAGCAGGAATCTGTCTTGTCACCAAAATTTTATGTTATAGCAATGAATTCCCATCTATACCTAGTTGCTTAGAATTTTTACAACAAATCGATGTTGAATTATCAAAAGATTTTTTTGTATCTACTGAGATGACCATAGAATTTTTCTCCTTTATGAATGTGGTAGATTATATTGATTGAAATGTAAATCAACATTGTATTCCTGCCCTATACAGTCACGATGTATTAGACTTTTTATGTATTACTACATATCTTTTTAAATTTGGGGGAGTACATTGTAGGTGTATATATTTACGGCATACATGAGATACTTTGATACAGGCATGCAATGTAAAATAAGCACATCATAGAAAAGGGGGTGTCCATCCCTTCAAGCATTTGTTCTTTCAGTTATAAATGATCCAGTTACACTTTTTATTTTCAAATGTACAATTAAGTTATTATTGAGTATAGTCACCCTATTGTACTATCAAATAGTTGGTCTTCTTCATTCTTTCTAATTTTTTTTTGTACTTATTAACCATCCCCACCCTCCCCTCCAACTCCCCATTCCCTTTCCCAGCCCCTGGTAACTGTCCTTCTACTCTCTGGGTCCATGAGTTCAATTGTTTTGATTTTTAGATCCCACAAATAAGTGAGATATTACTATTTTGTTGGCTATTACTTCTCTGAAGATTTTTGCATCTATGTTCATAAGTGAAATTGACCTATAATTTTCCTTTTCATTACTGTCCTGTCTTTTTCAGGTTTGGGTTTCAAGATCATGCTATGAGTCTCATAATTTTAGTATTTTTTAAACACTTCCTCCTTGTCTATTCTCTGGAAGAGTTTGCATAAGATCGGAATTATTTCATACCTAAACATTTGGCAGAATTCACCAATGAAGGACAATCTGGGCTAGACTTTTTCGTTTTTGTGAAAAGATCATATACAATTTTTTTAATGCTTACAAGACTATTCAAACTTCTAATTTTCACTGAGTCCATTCTGATGTTACTTTTCAAAGGAATCAGTCCATTTTACCTAGCTTTCAAATTTATTTGCAGTTGTTTATATTATCCTCTTATTATTATCTAAATGTCTGCAGATCTGGAGTTATTAATCTTTTTTTATTCCTGACATTGGCTATTTGTGCAATCTCTCTTTTTCTTGATTATTTTCATCAGAAGTTACTGATATATGTGGGTATAAATTTACCATCTCATTGTATGTTTTCAATTTGGGCAACTGTTTTACATTTCTTTTGTTCCCTGTGATGGTTAATTTTATATGTCAACTTGACTAGGCCATGAGGACCCCAAATATTTGGTCAAACATTATTCTGGGTATGCCTGTGAGGGTGTTTTGGATGAGATTTACATTTAAATTGGTAGACCAAGTAAAGCAGATTGCCATTCTTAAAGGGCAGCTCTCATCTGCTCAGTTGAAGGCCTGAATAGGACAAAAAGGGTGACCTTTTTGCAAGTAAAAAGGAACTCCTTCTTGAGTGCTTGACCTGGGACAAGATCTTTTCCTGTTTTTGGACTTGAACTGAAATATCAGCTCTCCTTGGATCTGGAGCCTGACAGCATTCAGACTAGAACCCCACTATTGGCTCTCCTGGGTCTCCAGCTTGCTGACTGCAGACCTCAAGACTACCAGCCTCCATAATCACATGAGCCAACTCCTTATAATAAATCTCTTATATAAATACATAATGTCTGGCTAATATAGACAATCTTGCACCTTGCTTTAGATTGTAAAAGTACTTAAGTACCTACAATTTTACTCTCAGCCTTTGGGGCCTCTGTTCAAACTTAAAGACAACAAGAAAAGTCACATTAAAATTCTGCCAGGCTATTACTCAGTAATTTTTTAAACTCTTTCCTAATTTGGATGATTCAAATGGGGATCATCTGTGAGGCACAATAAATATTCAAACGTAGACCTCAGACCTGGATGAGTTATGTTTCTCTCCTTCCCCCAACTGGCTGCACAAGTGAAAAAAAAAATGGGCTAGTTGTTCCCATAGGGTCCTATGGAAACAATCAGTTACCTTTTGAGTTTGCTCTCTTCTCCTGTTTCAAAGTCCCTTCTCTTTCTTCACTCATGTCCCCACAAGCAGGTATAAACTTTCTCTCATTAGCAAATAACAGAAACTGAAAAATGATCAAAGGAAGCTACTGCTGCCTGAATGCTGCTGGGAAAACATTGTAAAAGGAGCACCCAGCAACCTGTGACCATGGAGATGGTTTGTAATCAGCAAGCCAGGGCCCTCGCTTTCCTTCCTTCTCTGGGCATCCAATAAACGGTTGGTTTAGAAACTCTGAGCCCACAGACTATTTTCCAACAACAGCTGCATAGCAACAAGGTTCGTATGCTGTAAACCCAGCAGTCAAAACCTGTTCATGTTTGCTTATCAACACCAAAGTTATGATAGCAGGCACACCAGGCTTCCTTTTCTAGCAGTAGGGCAGATTTGATATCCTGAACTGCCTTCTCGACTGAAACTAAGACACTGGATAAAATATGTAAGAATGTAAAAATAAAACCACATTGCTGGGCTAGCACAAAAGGAAGAGAATCTACCAAGGCCAAAATGAAATGAAAGCCAGAACTCGAAGTAAGCAGGCACCAAAGCCACCTTTTGCCCTGGGTTTCTGTTTCGACAGCTGCAACGGCTTGGGGTTTGTGAAGTAAAGCCTCAAATGCCACTAACATAGACAGTGTATTAGGAGACCCCACCCAAACCTGGTACCTCCTCCCAAAGGATACACCCTCAAGGGAAGAGTAGATAAGAAATAAACCCATTGTGCGAAAGAGGACGAAGAAATGTATATGTTTTGATCTTGGTGTTGGAGTGGGGAAAATCTCCCCTGAGACCTTGTAACCACAAGCCAGCCTTCAAATGGATTTGTTGTCTGAATTAACAACACTGTGGTACTGCCTTGAGATGATTTGCAGAAGGCAAAGAAAATCGTCTCTGCAGGAATAAAATCTCAACAAAGGACTTAAAGAATTCCCACAAATTTCCAAGGAAAGTAAACGGTTTACAGCTTTAAAAAAATCACATAATACACAAGGAACAAGACACTAAAATCAATTCGTAGAAAAGTCCACAGGCAGCAAAGTCAGATCACAGAGAGTTCAGATACCAGGGTTATGAGATATATAATACAAAATGGTTCTACAACTCCACCCTTGTTTATTTTCCTTGTTTCCAAATGCAAGCCCCCATCAGTGTCTGGTTCTCAGTCCTTTTCTATTTCTTCAGAAACACTCCTCTTGCTTTTCTTCTCCTTCAACCTCTCTCTCCCCAGGCACCTTCTCCCAGAACTATGAACACATTTAAATCTTTCCCCATTAAGAAAGGAAGGAAGAAAAGAAAAAAGAAAAGGAAGCTTGCTTCCACCCATCTTGCTGCACCACTCACAACTAAGTCTCTTGAAAGAGCAATTAATTGTTCAAAATGGTATTGCCTAGGTTGTCATCCAGGGTTTCTATAGCTTGGGGTTTTACATTTAAGTCTTTAATCCATCTTGAGTTGATTTTTTTATATGTTGTAAGGAAGGGGTCCAGTTTCAATCTTCTGCATATGGCTAGCCAGTTATCCCAGCACCATTTATTGAATAGGGGAGTCTTTTCCCTATTGCTTGTTTGTGTCAGGTTTGTCAAAGATCAGATAGTTGCAGGTGTACAGCTTTATTTCTGGGTTCTCTGTTCTGTTCCATTTGTCTATGTGTCTACTTTTGTACCAATACTGTGCTGTTTTGGTTACTGTAGCCCTGTAGTATAGTTGGAAGTTAGGTAATGTGATGCATCCAGCTTTGTTATTTTTGCTTAGGATTGTCTTGACTATTTGGCCTCTTTTTTGGTTCCATATGAACTTTAAAATAATTCTTATAGTTCTGTGTAGAATGTCAATGGTAGTTTAATAGGAATAGTATTGAATATATAAATTATTTTGGGCAGTATAGCCATTTTAACAATGTTGACTTTTCCCATCCATGAGCATGGAATGTTTTCTATTCGTTTGTGTCATCTCTGATTTCTTTGAGCAGTGTTTTGTAGTTCTCCTTACAGAGATATTTCACCTTCTTTATTAGCTGTATTCCTAGGTATTTTATTTGTTTTGTGTGTGGCAATTGTGAACAGAATTGCATTTCTGATTTGGCTCTCAGCTTGACTGTTGTCAGTTTATAGAAAAGTTAGTGATTTTTGCCCGGGCGTGGTGGCTCATGCCTGTAGTCCCAGCACTTTGGGAAGCCAAGGCAGGCAGATCATGAGGTCAGGAGTTTGAGACCATCCTGACCAACTTGGTGAAACCCCATCTCTACTAAAAATCAAAAAAAAAAAAAAAAAAAAAATTTAGCTGTGCATGGTGGTGCACGCCTGTAGTCCTAGCTGTTCAGGAGCCTGAGGGAGAATTGCTTGAACCTGGGAGGTGGAGGTTGCAGGGAGCCGCGGTAGTGCCATTGCACTGCAGCCTGGGTGACACAGCAAGACTCCATCTAAAAATAATGATAATAAAGAAAAGAAAAGTTAGTGATTTCTGTACATTGATTTTGTATCCTGAGACTTAGCTGAAGTTGTTTATCACCTTAAGGAGCTTTTGGGCTGAGACAATGGGATTTTGTATATATAGGGTAATGTTGTCTGCAAGCAGAAAAAGTTTGACTTCCTCTCTTCCTATCTAGATGCCCTTTATTTTTTTCCTCTTGCCTGATTGCTCTGGCCAGGACTTCCAATACTGTGTTGAATAGAAGTGGTGAGAGAGGGCACCCTGGTCTTGTGCCGGTTTTTAAGAGGAATGTTTCCAACTTTTCCCCATCCAGTATGATGTTGGCTCTGGGTTTATCATAGATGGCTCTTTTTATTTGGAGGTATGTTCCTTCAATACCCAGTTTCTATACCTACAGAGTGGGAGAAAATGTTTGCAAACTATGCATCTGACAAAGGTCTCATCTCCAGCATCTATACAGAACTTAAACAAATTTAAAAGAAAAAAACAACCCCATTAAAAAGTGAGTAAAGGACATGAAGAGACAGTTTTCAAAAGAAAACATACATGCAGCCAACAAGGATATGAAAAAATACTCACCATCACTGATCACGAGAGAAGTGCAAATCAAAACCACAATGACATACCATCTCACACCAGTCAGAATGGTTATTATTAAGAAGTCAAAAAATAACACATGCTACCAAGGTTGCAGAGAAAAAGGAACATTTATATACTGTCGGTGGGAGTGTAAATTAGTTCAACCATTGTGGAAGGCAATGTGGTGATTCTTCAAAGAACTAAAAACAGAAATATCATTTGACCCAGCAATCTCATTACTGGGTATATCCCAAGGGAATATAAATCATTCTATTATAAAGACACATGCAAGCATATGTTCACTGTAGCACTCTTCACAATAGCAAAAACATGAAATCAACCTAAATGTCCATCAATGGTGAACTGGATAAAGAAAACGTGGTACATACACACCATGGAATACTATGCAGCCATAAAAAAGAACAAGATTATGTCCTTAGCAGGGACACAGATGGAGCTGGAGGGCATTATCCTTAGCAAACTAATGTAGGAACAGGAAACCAAATACCGTATGTTTTCAATTATAAGCTAAATGATGAGAACACATGGACACATAGGGGAGAACAACACACTCTGGGGCCTATAGGAAGGTGGAAGGTGGGAGGAGGGAGAGGATCAGGAAAAATAACTAATGGATACTGGACTTAATACCTGGGTGACAAACAATCTGTACAAATAAAGCCATGGCGCAAGTTTACCTATATCACAAACCTGCACATGTACCCATGAACTTAAAATAAAAGTTAAACAAAAAGCACATTTCTCACTTAAAAAAAAAAGAGAGAGAGAGAGAGCAATTATTATGACTTCCTCACCACTCGTTCCCTCCTAAGTTGTGTTCCAGCTTACCCAGTCCACCCCCACTTTTCTGCAGTGGCAATAGCTGAGGTTGTCAGTGTCCTAAGGTACCAAATCAGTACATGCAATGAACTCTTCTCTCACCTCACACTGCTGAGGTATTTTGCACTGTGGACACTGCCTCCATCGAGAAACTCCTCACTCAGCTTCTGTGACACCACTTCTTTCTGATTTTACTCCTATGTCTCTGGTCATTTCTTACCAGTCTCCTTTAAGTGTCACATCTCTTTTGCCCACATCTTAAAATGTTGTTGCTCTAAAGTTTCTGTTCTTGACCCTTTTCACACTCTTCCCGGGCATATCATCCATTCTTATGGCTTAAGATAGCCGTATATCTCTGAGGCATGCATGTCCTGGGATACAAGAACTCTTTGCAGAGGTGCTCCAACACAAACAGTTTTAAGAAAATCAGTTTGCCACTTGTTAATTTCCAGGTGTATTCCTTCCTAGAATCAATCTGCCTGGGAATATGCCTACAACCGAGATATCTTCCACAAGCTACTGCTCACCCATTCTGAATCGGGTATACGTCCCCAGGTTGTAGAAATCTCTTGGTCACCAATTTGCAAAGTTGCTGTAGGTGCTGAGAAAGTAAATAACTATAATATGGGTAATAAATGCCTTTGTAAGTTAGAAGGGTTCCAACTCTATGCTTTCAATAAAATTGAAGAAAGGGCCAGATGAGGTGGCTCACACCTGTAATCCCAGCACTTTGGGAGGCCAAGGCAGGGGGATCACTTGAAACCAGCCTAGGCAACATGGTGAGACCCCATCTCTACCAAAAAAAAAAGAAAAATACAAAAAGTAGCCAGATGTGGTGGTACATGGCTGTGGTCCCAGCTACTTGGGAGGCTGAGGTGGGAGGATCACTTAAGCCTGGGAGGCAGAGAGTTTGCAGTGAGTTTTGTTATGCCACTGCACTCCAGCCTGGGTACCAGAGCGAGACTCTTTCTCAAAAAAAAAAAAAAAAAAAAAATTATAATAAAAAAATAAAATTGAAGAGAGGCCAAATGGAATTGTCAGCTGATTTAATCATTTAAAATAGTTTAATAGCAAGAGTGGCAGCAAGGGTGGGAGGTGCCATGTTCTTTTAAACAACCAGATCTCACACGTGAATTCAGAGCAAGAACTCGCTCATTATAGGGAGAATGCCATCCAGCCATTCATGAGGGATCCACTCCCATGATCCAATACCTCCCACTAGGTCCCTCCTCCAACACTGGGAATTACCATATAAGCATGTATCAGTGTGTGAATTGGGGCACATAATTCAGAAGAGGTTTAAAGAATTGATTGGCATTGCTATAAAAACGTCTTCCATCTTTATCTACTTATTTGTCTAAACAGAGTTTTTCAATATTCATATCAAAACAATGAAAAACATTAAAGGAATTTATGGTGAGCCTTGTGATTCTAGCAATAATATTCATTCAGAGATATATGAACTAGTAGAAAAAAAATACCAATCCCACCAATATCATTAAGAGATGCATTTCCAGCAATATTTTACCTTTAAGTTTAGTGACTATTTATTTAAAGCTGTATTTTAAATTTAGTATACAATTTTAACCACTTGTATACCAAAAATAATTTTAACAGTAACTTAATCTAGAACAAGTTTGACCAACCCTGGGCTGCATGTGACCCAGGATGGTTTCAAATACTGCCCAACACAAATGCATAAACTTTCTTAAAATATTATGAGTATTTTGTGATTTTTTAAAATCTCATCAGCTATCATTAGTGTTAGTGTATTTTGTGTGTGTCCCAACACAATGATCCTTCTTCTAATGTGGCCCAGGGAAGCCAAAAGATTGGACACCCCTGATCTAGAAGAAATTTGTTAACACTTACAGCCTTATGGTCTCAGGGGAAAAGTTTAATTTCTTTTAATAAACATAGTAAATTTTGTTCAGACAGATATAAAAGGACATTCAAGAAAAATCTTTCAAGCATAAACATGCATTAATTTAGGATGACATTTTGTAAAATGGAAATACAAGTTCAAGAAGCAAAAGGAAAGATTAAAATTTTCACCCTGTTAAAGAGGAACTTGCTTTTTTTTTGTTGTTTTTTTTCCCAGACATGGTCTCATTCTGCCACCTAGGCTGGAGTACAATGGTGCAATGTCAGCTCACAGCAGCCTAGACCTTCCACGCTCAGGGGATCCTCCTACTTTAGCCTCTGGAGTAGCTGGGACTACAGTGAGCACCAACACACCCGGCTAATTTTGTCCATTTGTTTTGTAGAGATAGAGTCTCACTATGTTTCTCAGGCTGGTCTCAAACTCCTGGACTCAAGTGATCCTCCTGCCTTGGGCCTCCCAAAGTGCTGAGATTACAGGTGTGAGCCACCATTCCCGGCCTTGTTCATGTATTTTTTAAATGGATGATAACAGGTAGCAGATCATACTGGCATTCAGTTTCTATTGGATGTATTAAAATGAGTAATGTGGTCATTTTATTTTAAAAGTCAATATTTAAGACACACCAGAAGTGACATCTCTGAAAATATTCAAACTTATAATAAATAATTTTACATGTAACTTAAAAATGTGTGAGGGTAATACTATACAACGCCATTTATATGAAGGTTTAAAACAGGCAAATGTAATCTATAGTGAAAGAAAATCAGAACAGTGTTTGCCTGTAGGAGGGATGTGGGCAAAGATTGACTGGGAAGGGTTATATGAAAACTTGAAAGCTTCCTGGGGTGACAGTAATATTCTATATCTTAATAGGATTTGGGGTTAGAAAGGCAAAAGCATTTGTCAAGAATTATTAAATAATATACTTAAAATGTACATTTCATTGAGGTAAATTTTAGAATAAAAGTAAATAGATATTTGAACTCTAGGTAATGTTATGCATGCTCAAGAGTTTAGGGGTAAAACATATTGCCTAAAATTTATTTGGAAGTGAATCAAAAAACAAGGTAGATTGAGAAATGGACAAGTGTATAGATAAGTAATGCAACCGAAGCAAAATGTTGATTGTAGAACCTAGATGGTGAGTATATGGTGCTCCTTGCTCAACTATTTCAATTATTTTGTATGTAATAAAATATTGGGAAAAAATGCAAGAGAAAATATTTTTGTAACTATTTTAGGGCATGTGTGGGCAAAAGTTTAAAGACCACTGACTTCTATTTATCACCATTTGCTGAAGAATCTTTACCCTAAACTTACCATCCAAACCTTTCTCCAGAATCCAATCATATTTCCATGTCATCTGGATTTCCCACCATATCTAAAACTCAGCAGATCCAAAAATGAATGTATTGTCTTCCCTCTACCAGTTAGGAATATCTTTAGCTACATGCAACAGAACACAAAGTCAAACAAAAAGAGAGTTATTTTTCCTATATACTGAGAAATCTGGAGTTAGGTGGCTGCTGGTATTGGTTCAGTGGTTCCACGATGTCCTAACTGGAAGGTCTGCAATTGTCTTGCCCTTTCTTCATAGTCACAAAACATTCTAGCACTTCAAGCATCATGTCTGAGTTCAAGACAGGAAAGAAAGAAAAGGGAGCAATGCCAGTGACAGTTGAAAGGCTAACTTTCTTATTATGTCATTTAATGTAGTCCTGTACTTTCTTATAGTAATATACCCTTGAAAATGTATGGGATGCCTTTCAGGCACAATACATACATATATGTTGATAATGGCAATTCCTAATGTTGGAGATGGAACCTAGTGGGAGGTATTGGATCGGAGTGGATTTCTCATGAATGGCTGGATGCCATCCTCCCTATAATGAGTGAGTTCTCGCTCTGAGTTCACATGTGAGATCTGGTTGTTTAAGAGTGTGGCACTCCCCACTTCTTTTGCTCCCACTCTCGCTATATACACACTGGTTCCCTGTGACCTTCCACCACAGCTGAAAGCTTTCTGAGGCCTCACCAGAAGCAGACACCAGCACTATGCTTCCTGTACAGCCTGTATAACTGTGAACCAATTAAATCTCTTTTCTTTAGAGATTACCCAGTCTCAGAGACTTCTTTATAGCAACACGAGAATGGACTAACACACATGCATCCATACACATACACATACATGTACATAAAAACCTAAACCTCAATTGGCTTCAGAAATGGCTAACTCAGTTATGGTTAATGTCACCTATCACTGGTTTTTTCAGCTTCCTGCTTTGCTGTTTTCAATGTTGGATCTGTCCTCAGGCTGGTATGAAGATGGATATAGCAACTCTATGTATATTATCCAGATCCAACAGCCTCAAGAGGAAGAAGACCATCTGGCCCCTCAGTAGACACCACTCCCATCCCATTAGTCAGAGTGCTTGTCAATTTGTTTCCTGAACTAACTACAAGGCAAATGGGATTACCTTAGCTTACTCTTGTCAAGGGTCAGCTTCCCCTAAGACATATAACTTTGTGAAACGGTGACTGGGCAAGTCTATACTAAAGATCTGAAACTGTTAATGTTGACAGGCAGCCACCATCTGTCTCTAATACATATGTGCTAAAATTGTAGCATAAAAAAACAAACAATAGATGTATATGTTACAATAGGGGTTCTCTTCCCTCTATGTAATCTCTAGAAATATTTTGTCTTAGAGATGCAAAATTCAACGATATATTTAAAGTATAATATCATTATTCATTTCATTGATTTATTGAACGCCTTCTATGTACCAGACACTACTCTTTAACTTCTTTTCCTTTATACTAAAACAGAGGTGACAGATATAGAACTATAAGTGTTTGATTGAAGCTAATGATTCACTTCTCTCTGCATACCTAATGACTTCCATCTTTGTCTTTATTTCATTGTTGGAGACATGTTTATTACTAGAATCAGCACTTTCATTTTTCTGTCTTCTACTCATTTTTATAAATGAGTCGATATTCAAACAAATGTCCAAAGACACAGAGGTAGGCAAAGATGGCAACATGGTAGAAACTGAATGGTTAACTGATAAGAGTGTGATACAATAATACTAACCCTTATGCAGTACTTACTCTGTGCCAGGCACTGTTCTAGGCACTTCACAAATACTAACTCATTAATCTTCACAACTCTATGAGCGGAGTACTATTATCTCCATGTTGCACGTGGGGATACTTGGGGCCAAGGACAGTTTTGCACATTAGTCAGCCGACTGAAAGCTGTGATTTGGCCCTCCTGCCTTCCTGACTCACTCTGCCCCATCAGGCTTCACTCAGGCTAACTGCGGTTCTCAGAACTCCCTTGGAGGCCTTGTTCTCTCCAGCCCTGTGCTTTTGCACATGCCGTCTTCCTGGACTGATCTTTTCCGCCTGGGCTCCCTCTTCTAGACCAGATTAGGCCCCTCTCCTTAGCAATGCCTTTTCTGGTTAAGGCAGTCAGGCCAGGCACAGCTGTCCAGCACCCAGCCCACCTCTTCTCACCTTATTTGCTTACAGATCTGTCTGTACCACCAGAGATGTGGTTCTGGGCCTGGCTGTCTCCTCACTGTTGAGTCCCTGGGGCTTGCTACTATGTCTGGCCTATAATAGGCACTCAAAGTTTTGCTGAATTTATGCATAAGCTCTCCGAATTTTACACTTTCTTGTCTCCCCCATACTGTCTGACACCACATATTGTAGACACTTAGTCAATGGAAGTGGGAGTCTGATTTTCCTGCCAACAGCCTAACTTAATAAAAACAAAGCAAAACAAAAACCGCCCCCTTTCTCCCATCTCCACATCGTAATTAAGATCCCGAAAATCTGGGATCCTTCCAAATCTTCCGATCAGCGGAACCTGGCAGGATGTGAGAAGTCAGACTCCCTTCACTGGCCGACCGGGTTGGGGGCAACTCTCAGGACGCAGGGCGCCGCCTCCTGCGCCCTCTCCCAGTTCTTGCCTATTAAGGTAAGAGTCCCCCGAGGAGGGGGAGGGGCCGGAGGGAGGGTCCCCTAGAAGCGGCCTGTGCGCTTGCTCCTCACCGCGGAGCCGCAGCCCTGGACACTCAGCCGGGTGCCCCGCCACGGGTCCTGTCAGCTTCGGGGCAACCTCGGACCCCACTTAGTTCTTCTACCCGAGGTCACCTTCCTAGATTTCCATAGCCACGAGACCAAGTGCTGCTTATCCCTCAAGCATCGCCCGGGCCTCAAACCAGTCTCCGCACTGGGCGCTGATTAAATGGGTCCCCAGTCCCCGGTGGGCGCTCACGCCCTGCAGGTGCTCGGATAGCCACCAGCAGCGGTGCGCCCACGGGAGGGAAGGAAGGTGGTCCCTGGGTCCGGGGGAAGAGCGGACATGCTCCCTCGGGCCGCTCGATCTCCATCCCCTGGCGCCCCCACTTGTCGCCAGCCTGGCCGCTTGGGGTCCTCGCGCCCCTCCCCGCCGCGCCCCGCCCCGCCCCCCGGAGGCCCCGCCCCGGTCCTCCCCGCTCCTCCCCCTCCCCGCCGGCGCCTGCCGCTCCCGGCGCTCGCAGCGCGGGCCTGGGGACTGGGGATCCCGCCGCCGGGCCGCAGCATGGGGCGCTTCCGCGGGGGCCTGCGGTGCATCAAGTACCTGCTGCTCGGCTTCAACCTGCTCTTCTGGGTGAGACCAGGAGCCGGGAGGGCCGGGCAGGGCAGGGGGCCGGGTGGCGGGCGCGGGGCCGGGGTCCCCGGGGAGCTGACTGCGGCGTCCGAGTCGCGCTCGTGGGAGGGCAGGGTGCTCAAACGCGGAGGCGAGGAGAAGGCAAACAAAGAGGGAGGGGAGGGCTGGAGGGGAGAGAACGGGAACACAGAAGGTTGATCAATGAGAAATGGTGAGAAGGGGAGATACACCGTGTGGCCCTTTCCTGGAAGGAATACCACCTGCCTTGGTTTTTATCTCCCAGCTGGTGACCCCAGGTGCGGGAACCCAGTCTCTCCTCACCCCCGGAGGACTTGGGGCCCTGGCGGTCCCTGTTCCCCTCCAGCCTCCCGTGCACACACCCCCTTTTCACTCTGCCTACCAGCTGGAACCAGGGCCTGGCCAGGGTGTTGGGAGAGAAACGCCTGCCCTGGGGCTGCCTGGGGTGGTGCTCCATTCGAGTGTGTGGACAGAGTACCTGGCTCTGAAGGTTTTGTTTAAGAAATTGGAGATAGGAATGAACATTGTGGTGGTGGGGGGATCATCGTTTTTCTGGGCATCAGGGTAAGGGTACCGCTAGGTGAGAGGAGGTGGTGGGTGCTCTTCTGAGAAGGGGATGGGGAATGGAAGGGCTTCCAAAGGGCAGCAGCATCTCTCCACAACCCCCAGCCGCAGCCTCTGGTAAATACTAATCCTCCCAGAGATGATCTCATTCAACTTTGCAGGGTTTCATTGAACTGACAGCATTCCCAGGATTCATGGTTCACAGAGTGATAGGATCTTGACCCTTGTCTCCTATATTATCGAGACAGGGATACAGCTAGACCAAACCTACATCCCTGGATACCCTGTCCCAGGCCCTGGAGGACTGTGAGACAAGGTCTGGAAATCGTCTTTTCTGCACATTTCCTCTTGGGCTTTCTTAAGAGAATGTCAGTCAGTGTAACTGCTTAGCTAGACCCTGAGGGAAAACGTAGCTCTTGCTTTGGATAAAGAGGTTTGAGAGCAGCCAGGGCCTGGGTGCTTTGAAACTACCAGGCTGGAGGAGGTGGCTGTCCTATCTGCTCTGGGGGAAGTTGTATTCCCATGATTGCAAGTAATTAATTATTGAATGATGGGTTCCGCTTTTGTCTGTCAACCCATTAGCTCAGATGCCTGGATGACTCCAGCAACTCTAAGCTCTTCAGTATCCTTCAGCAGTGGAAGGTGTGAAGGAGGTACCTCCCAGACATCCCCTGAACTTTAAAGAGACACATGGCCTTTGTACATGTGGGGATTTACATTAAGCATACTATGGGGAGAGGGGTTTCTGAAGACCCTTTGTGTTGTATTTTTTAGGAATCTGGCTTAATTTCAGAAGCTGTTAATTATAGATGTCATGCCACAGTGACACCCTTCGTTCTCACTGCTTATGAATTCAAAAGAAGTTTTAAGCCTGAGGAGCAATTCTTCAACTGGGTTCAGTGCTTATTTAGTGCCTGATATTGTATCAGCCTTTCCAGTAATAGTTGGAAGCATTCATTGAATGTTTTCAATGCGTCAGGGACAGTGCTAAGCATATTACATTCATTATTACACATAATCCTCACAAGAGTCCTGATATACGTATACTATTATTATCCCCATTTTTTACAGATGAGGAAACAGAGGCTCAAATTGGTTAAGTTACTTGAGATGGAGTCTCGCTCTGTGGCCCAGACTGGAGTGCAGTGGCCCGATCTCCGCTCACTGCAAGCTCTGCCTCCTGGGTTCACGCCATTCACCTGCCTCAGCCTCCCAAGTAGCTGGGACTACAAGTGCCCTCCACCACGCCGGGCTAATTTTTTTGTCTTTTTAGTACAGACAGGATTTTACCGTGTTAGCCAGGATGGTCTTGGTCTTCTGACCTCGTAATCTGGCCACCTCAGCCTCCCAAAGTGCTGAGATTACAGGTATGAGCCACCGCGCCCAGCCGCCTACCTTCTCTTAAGCATTGCGGTACATTCAATTAACCAGTGGTTCTCAAATGTGGTTCCTGGGCCAGCAGCGTCAGCATATCCTGGGAATTTGTCAGAAATACACATTCTCGGGCCAGGCACGGTGGCTCATGCCTGTAATCTCAGCACTTTGGGAGGCCAAGGCAGGCGGATCACCTGAGCAGAGTCCGAGACCAGCCTGGCCAACATGATGAAACCTCATCTCTACTAAAATACAAAAATTAGCCAGGCATGGTGGTGGGTGCGTGTAATCCCAGCTACTTGGGAGACTGAAGCAGAAGAATCTCTTGAACCTGGGAGGCAGAGGTTACAGTGAGCCAAGATGGTGCCACATTGCACTACAGCCTGGGCAACAAGAGCGAAACTCCATCTCAAAAACAAACAAACAAATGAACAAAACATTCTCAGCTCATCCCAGACTTGCTGAATCAGAAACTCTGGGGGAAGGACCCAGCAATCTAATTTAACAAGCCATTCACATAATTCTGATCCATGCTCAAATTTGAGACCCACTCTATTAAACAATGATTAAACAAATAATAATGTATAAATATAAACACAGTTCCCTAAGCTGCTCATCTCACTGAGGAAACGAGACCAAGGGATATGGAACAACATAAAAACACGACAGTGTGGAATCAAGTGACAAGTATCACACTGTTGACCATAGACACAGTAAGGAAAGGAAGTAGGAGCCATGCAATGTTTGAGTGCCTGAATGTGTTAACCAGTGAGGTTAGATCTGACCTTTTCTATATGTGATCTAAGTAAGAAGTTTAGAGAAAGGATCAGAGTCATCATGAGAAGCCAGAAAATTTCTCCTTAAGGAGCTATTTAAGCTGAACCTGGAAGGACTGGTAGAATGGAGCTGGGCAAAGGCGAGGGGGTGACTGACCATCCACCAGCAGAGGAGCAGAGCAAGGGGGAGTGTGTGCCACCATCTGACTGTCAAAGCTATCAGGCTGGAGTGCAGAGGTCCCAAGCAGGGTGTGCCTGCACAAACAGGGTGTACTTGAGCAAGTTATTCTTGCTTCTAGGCTTATTTTCTCATCTGTACGACTGGAGTAACAGAAATAGTGAGAGGATTAAGAGGGAATATGTAAAGTATGTCACCTCAACTTCCTATGAGCCTAGGACATAGGAAATATGCAAAAAATGTTAACTATTATTTTTGTTATCAAGTGCCTGGCACATAGGAAGCATTTAATACATGTTAGCTCTCTTTCTCCTGATTCTTTTCATGTTGGGGAATAGTATATAAGTTTGCCAAGTGACTTGCAATTTGTCTTTATTTGAGGATAACTATACCTTATCTTGTCAATTTGTACTTGTGGATTTTCCCCCACTAGAACTTAAAACACTCTGAGAGCAGGAATTTTGTTTTTTCTGTTTTGCTCATAGCTGTATCCCCAGCGCTAGAATAGTGTGTGGCGTATAGAAGGCATGCAGTGGGAACTGAAGGACCTTCCTCTCCCCCAGTTTCATGGGGGTGGGGGCGGAGGCAGCAACCAGAGCGAAGTGGCAACTGAAACAGGCACCTCATGACTTAAGGGAAAGTAGCTGTGTGGGATAAAGTATCTAGATATTTGCCTTCACTGTAACTGAGGGAACCTGATTCCAGAAAAGCCCCACTCTAGTTTCTGAAGTTGTTTTCTCCTGGTTGGAGGGCTTTGTGGGAAGTTTGGGAAAGGGGTGGGGGATAGTTTTCCTGGAAGGCCAGGCTTTAGCTGTGACTACAGTGTAACATTTACACACACGCCCTTAGAAGCTCACATGCCTGCCCCTCTGAGTTACGGGGTTCCCTGGGTGACAGCACTTCCTTCCAGTCAGAACCTCCTCGCCAGAGGTAAGCACAGAGGCGGGGCAGGGTTCGTTTGGTGATCTGCAATTTAACAGATCAATCTGTAGCCTCCTCTGGCAGCTTGCTTTAAGTTTCCCTAGGCTGTGCTCCTGGTTTCATAAACATCCAACCAGACCCTGCCAGAGCCAGCACAGTACTCCCTGGCCCAGGGCCACTGACTGTACTCACCGCTGAATTTTTAAAAACAAAGTCAAGCCTAGCCATTAACCCCACTACATTAATTTCTCTTATCATGGTTGATGTCTAAGGTGAAACCCCTCCCAACATCTGTCATGTCTAAATTCAGACCCGCGATCAGATAGCACAGCATATTCCTGTGCCTTTCATTGAAATCACCTTTATTTTTTTCCTACGTTGCATAGCAATATAAATAAAACACTACACCCCCACCAAGCCGCATATGTTGGTTTAAAGGAAAACCTGGGCGCTGTTTATTCCTTGGTTTATTGTTGTATGGTCAGCGTTTTCCTATCATTGTGCTGCACTAGCTGCTCAGCAGTACTGACCCACAGGAAGCAGAGCTGTTCATTGTTGAAAAGCAGATTCCATATATGGCAAGTTTGAAGTTGCCCTCCTTTCCTTCTCACCATTATTAATACACCTTTGGGTTTTCACTTGGAGATGCCTAACAGGTGAGTTTAAGAAAGACCGTGTCTTGCAGGCTTGGGAGTCAAAGAAGTTTGACTCACATGAATCTTATAGAGGTCACCTTCCCCTCTTTCCCAAATTTATTTCAAACAGTAACTTCAGAGCAATCACTTGTCAGAGAGGTTGGTTTAGGAAAAAATACCTCAAGAAAGTATCCTTTGGAGACCAGCCCATAAGGCAGATAGGAATGTTCTCAGCTTCGCTGTAGGAGAATCTTCATTTCTGATTTTTGTTAAGGTGGAAAGAGAGCAACAGGGGCCAGTGTCCCCTAGTGTGGACCTAGAGAGGGACCTAGCATTGCTGGGAGGAACAGGGAGTCTACCAGAGGGGACAGTCTGAAGAAGCCACAGCTATGGTCCCAGGGTTCTGGTAGACCTCGGTCAGACCTATGCAGTGTGGCAGTTCAAATCCAGGAATCGAAAACCTGGGCAGTGGATACTGGCATCACACTGCCTGACTTTATTCCTGCCTCCATTATTTACTACCTAGGGGACTTCGGGCAAGTTGTGTAACCTCTTTGAGCCTCCATTCTCTCATCTGTATGATGGACATATTAAAGTACTAATATCAATCTATGAACTTTGTGCAGATACAATGAGTTAATATATGTAAGGTTATAAGTATGGTTCATGCATACAGTAAATAATAACATAAGATAGTAGTAGTTATTGTTTTTAAATACTAGGAGTACAAATGGGAAAGTAGAATCTAGAATCCAAGAGGTTCATAAAGGCACGATGAAGCAGGCAGGTGTTTTACATCCAACTAAGCAAGCAAGGTGGCAAGAGTCGGAGTTTATCAAGGGCGTGGAGTCAAAAGGGGAGATCACTTCCTCTACAATTCCCTGCCAAGTGCTGGGAATTCAAAGATGATTAAGACACAGTCCTTGATCTTGAGGCACTCATGCCTTTATTTAGCCTCCATTTTGCCTTTGATTAGAATTTATTCCCTGTTTAGTCTTTGCTCCTTGAGGGCAGGGACTATGTCCTTTTGGCATCCCCTTTCTCCCAGTCCCTCAGCACCTAATAGAGTTCAGCATGGCTCCAGCTAAGGGAGTTGTGTGCACTGACCTTGGAGCAGGATCTGTTTATTTCCTTTCCTGCTTCTGTGCTACTAAGTGGAGGCCAAGGAAGAGCAATGGGAAAACCTTTGGTGATCAGTGCCTCTCAGACTTTAACGTGCGTACAGATCACCTAGGGAGCTCATTCAGCTCTATTCAGATTCAGTGGGTCTGCATTTCTAACAAGCCCCCAGGTGATGCTTGTGTTGCTGGTCTGGGCACATGCTTTGAGAACCCCTGTTTTAGATGTGGTCTGAAGAGATCAGAGATTCAGCAGTGGCACTTGTTTCTGACTGAAGCAGGGTGTGCCCTACTTCTTGGCTTACTCACTTGGCTTGTTTTTGGCCGTTCTTTTAATTTCAGTTACCACTTTACCTTTATTAAGTCTCTTTTTTATGCAAATACTTGATGCTTTCATCAAGGAATTACTGGGAGGCCACCCGTCCATTGTTCATTGCATCTCACCGTGTTATTCTAGAACGTCAGCCATGAAGTATCTTTGGGTCTTCAACCATGTGTGGCAAAAGAGAACGTAACCTCTATCCCCCAACCTTGACAGTTAATATTGCGAAGCTGCTCCCTTAAAACAAGTGATGCTATACTGAGCACTGAAACAAATCATGTCATGGTTGCTAAGGAATTAAAGAGAGAATGCTGCCAGTAAGATGGAAATACCAGCTGGGCTGGGAGCACGTCTTACAGATGAATTACCTCGGGTTACCTTGGCCTGCCTTTTTCATCCTCTTTGAATTTGATTGGGAACAAAAATAACAATGCTAATTAACATTCATACGATGTTTCAGTTTACAAAGTGCTTTCATATGCATTATCCCACCTGATCATGAATCACAACAATCTCGTGAAATAGTGTAATTATTCCCATTTTACAGTTGTGAAAGCTGAAAGTCAGGCACAGTAGGTGGTATGTCCCAGGTCTTCTGACTTTAAACCCCATGCTCTTTTCATTGTTTTAATTTATTGGAACATGTAGAATATAAGGTATAAGAAATGCTACCAACTTGGAAAATGTGAAGTCTGTGATCAGGGAGATTATATTCAGTGTCAGATTTAGTCTTGATGCATTCCAGAAACACAGGTACAAAGAGATGCCTAAAATACTAAGGCATATGGGAGAAGAAGCAGGAGAGAGGTTGGGAACACTGCTGATCAGTTTCAGGCAGAGGAAAAGTAAGATGGAAATTGAGAAAGGGTATATATCAAGAGACAGTTTAAAAAATTAATTTCAGGAGCAAAAATTTGAAGAACAGTAAGCACTATATAAACACTATGTGCCGGTTGCTTTCCCAGGCACATTTTATTATTAACTAATTTAATCCTCACGACAACCCTATGAAATAGTAGCAGTTATCATCCCCAGTTTACATATGAGAAAACAGGGGTCTGAAGCATTGAAGAGACTTGCCCAGGTCTCAGAGCTGGCCAGTGGCAGAGCTGTGTCTCTGTGTGTGTCCCCAGAGTCTATACTCGTAACCACTCGAAGTTTACAGACGATCAGAGAGGAAGGTTGAAGCTCTGACGAGCTTGTGAATTCTAGACCTGCACTGTCCAATGTGAGGACTATGCTACCGATCACATGTAGCTATTTAAATTAATTAAAACTAAATGAAATGTAACCTTCATTTTCTCAGTCCCACTAGCTACATTTCAGAGCTCCATAGCCATAGGTGCCTAATGGCCACAATGCTGGACAGCACAGATATAGGACATTTACATCATTGGAGAAAGTTCTACTTGACAGCCCTAGCCTAAATATAGTTATTCTTTCACTCATAAATACATCTATTCATATTTTTCTCTTATGAGGCCTTAAAACCATTAAAGAGAGAAGACATAGTTTCCACAAAAGGCCACTGACTTTCTAGTATAGAAGATTTAAAAAACCGAAAGGAATTCCAGCTGTCATGGAAAGAGGGAGTGTAGATCTAAAATGAAAATGAGTAGAGGACGGCTGCAGCAGACCACATTATTGGAACCGTGGGAGCGATGTTTCCTGTCTTGAAGATTAAGCTTTCAGTTTGAAGGTAACATTAGCAAGTCTACCAACATAATAACACGAAGTGTGAGGCACTCACTGCTCTCAGTGTGTAACATGAACTCATTTAGTCTCTTTAGGAGGCACTATTAGTACCTTCACTTTGCAGATGAGGAAGCTGGGGTTAGAGAGGTTAAGTGGCTTGCCCAAGATTATAGGACCAGTAAGTGCCAGAGCCTGATTCAAACCCAAATGCCTAGAACCCCCATTTTTATCCACTATAACTCCTTTACACTTAAGTACTGTATGTGCGCATGTGTTTATTACCCTAAGGGCATCGTTATGCACTCTGAACACCCAGAAGAGGTGAATTTCTAGAAGAGCAGTTGGCAGATATTCCAGGATGTGTACCAAGCTCTGTCCCCCACGTTATAATGGTGATTGGGAGTCAGCTTATTAACAGAGGTGGCAGAGCAAGGCTGAGCAGGGCCAGGGGTGCATTGGAGGCTGCTGTCACTCATCCAGGGAGCTGACTTTGTCTCCCTGCTCACGCCAGAGTCTATCTAGCCCTATGTGAACGGACCAGTGCTGCACCTTCCTGACCTCAAACAGGTCCTCGTAAAATGGCTTTTAAGAAAAATCTCTATAGCGCACCAAGCTAGACTTTCACAATTTCTGCTAGATTCCACCCATGCTAACTTCTTACTAAACAAATTGTTTTGGCTTTTCTAATCTAGCCTTAGTTCTACTTGAAACATCTTTTTAACCATTGTCATTCTGTAACAACTAAAACTGGATGAAGATCATATTTATTGATCAATAATTAAGAATTCTGTTTATCTGCTCCAAAGTAGTTCTCCCAACCACTATACATAAATTGTGTTTAATGTATTGTCTTTGCTTATGTAAAGCTCTAGATAGATGAGATGTCACAGTAGTCACTGTGGCCTCCAAGAGAAGTGATTATATATGCAGAGGGCAGGCCTAGGATGACAGCCAGCTGGGTGTTCCAAAGAGGAAGTCCAGAGAACCTAGAAAAGACCATTTTTTCCTCCCTGGGCTTATCCCCTTGATGAGGTAAGTAAGGCGGACATTGAGTTCAGTTCACTTCTGTGACTTGGTAGGCTGGATTTTAGCTCTGTACATATTTGATCTTCATTTGAGTAAGCCATCTGCTCCCTGGAATCCTTAGCCAGTAGTCTATGACATTCACTTTGCTGTATAAAGAAGACTACATAGGCTGGGCATGGTGGCTCACACCTGGAATCCCAGCACTTTGGGAGGCTGAGGCAGGAGGATCACTTGGGCCCAGGAGTTCGAGACCAGTCCGGACAACAAAGTAAGGCCCCATCTCTACAAAAAAAAATAAAAAAAATTAGCTGGATATGGTTGCACATGCCTGTAGTGGGAGGAGGAGGTGGGAGGATCGCTTGAGCCTGGGAGGTCAAGACTGCAGTGAGCTGTGATCAGGCCATTGCACTCCAGCCTGGGCAACAGAGTAAGACCCTGTCTCAAAAAAATAAACAGCAAGAAAACTACACAGCCATCATCTTTCTCCTAATTCTTGATGTTCCCTAATCTCCTCCTCCTTCCCCCTATATTTTTAAGAGAAAAGACATTATGTATAATCACTGAATAAACAACACACTTTCCACTGTCTATGTGTACATTATCTGCTCTATCATTTGCAGCAAGCTTTTCATCCCAAGTTAGTTTCCTTCCCCTGAGCTTATATTTCTCCAGCACTTATAAACTGCCCCCAGCAATGTTGGTTGACCCATGCAAGTTAACTTTATAACAATTTAAACAAACTGAAGGTACATCTGGCACAAATGTGTTGCCCACTGTTCTTTCCAGAAATGAATGGAACGCTCCTGATTTTATTGTGGCCTGAATTGCAGCACCCTTCCATCAGTGCAGAGAATTAAGCATTGGTTGATTGTAAAATATACTCTTACCTGAACGAAGTCTTTCTTAGAGTGAACTTTTTCTTAGGAAATTGTATGAGGAAAATAATGGAGAGATCAGAAACACTGGTACCTAAAGAAGCTGCCATGCATTTCCAAACTAACACAGCCTTATCATCACATGCTGCCACAGTCCTGCCTCTCAGTTCCCACTCACCTGGTCCTGATGAAGGCTAAGGTAGCAAGGTCCCTCGGAGACTATTTGATGTGGATGTCGTATGGCATTCAATTCTCACATTTTTTCTGATAAAACCCTTGATTTTGAAGAAGTGCCATCTGAATCCTTGCCTTGCTTTCACTGCATAACGGAATAAAAATCTTGGGAGCCGGTTTTCCTATTTGAGAAAATTCAGATCATCTTCCAGAGCAAATGTGCTTCTGACTTTTGCCTGCTAAGAGGGTGAGACTCCATTATCCTTATGGGGTATCATAATGGGGTTTACAATCAGATCAAGAATCGTTAAGTGCTCATTATGTGATTCCAACGCGGATGAGAATTGCCACCAAGAGCAAGTATTAGCTTAAAAGCATTTAATGAAAATTCTAGGGTTGAAGCATCATTTCCAATTTTGTGACTTCATCCCAAAGAAGAGAATTGCAAATGAGTTGGTATTCACCCTGGAGAAGCCAGAATACAGAACTGATTTTGTTCATTCTTTCATTTGAGTGCAGCATGTACATGTGTGTGTGTGTGTGCGTGTGTGTGTGTCACCATAATTGTATTGTGTTCATATGCCCCTGCCAGTGGAAGGCATATATACATTGTGTAGATTTACTTTGTGTAGATTTTTTCTTTATGTCCACGGATGGTGCACAACACACATTTCTGCAGGCTTAGGAAAACACAGAACTGATACTACGTGCTCTAGTTTTGTTTTCTGTTTCTGGGGCAAGTGTTTTGCTGAACATATTCGACAATGTGTTCACACAGTGCCTTCCAAGGTATCTGTAGTGTTTCCCAGGTGCAGACGAGTTTGAAAATAGCACTTTGTGAAGTATTCCCTTGGAGACTTGTGAAGGAGGTTGTTCGCAATTGCTCCTGTCAGCCTGTCTTAATCAGCTCAAGCTGACATTAAAAAAAAAAATACCACAGAGTGGGGTAGCTGAAGCAGAAATTTATTTTTCGCAGTTCTGGAGACTAGAAGTCAGAGGTCAGATGCTAGAGGTCGGAGGTCAGGTTGGGTTCTGGCGAGGGCTCCCTGGCGAGGGCTTGTGGACAGCTACCTTCTTGCCGTGTCCTCATGTGGTGGAGAGAGAGAGAGCAAGCTTTCTGGTGTCTCTTCTTATAAGGGCACTAGTCCCTCATGAGGGCTCCACCCTCGTGACCTCATTTAAACCTAATTACCTCCCAAAGCCCCATCCCCACATACCCTCACACTGGGGATTAGGCCTCAACCTGTTAATTTTGCACGTTGGTGGGATACAATTCAGTCCATAGCATCTTTGTGAAGGTCCTCCATTCACTCATTTAGCAAATGTCTATTGGGAGCCCACTCTGCAGGGCAAAGGGGATTATGTTTGGGAAATAGCAATATAGACCCTGTCCCCGCCTTCACAGAGCTTAGACCTTAATTTACAAAAAATGGACATATTTAAGTAGAAAATATGATGTGAGATATAAAGGAAGGTACCTATGTAGGCCATGGTAGGCTTCCCTGAGGAACTGATGTTAGAGCTGTGAATGGGTGTCAGCTAGGGGGAGGGGGAGGAGGGAACAGCAAGAACAGAGACCTCCACAGGGGCAGGAAGGATCTGAAACTGTAGCTGGAGCATCTGAGGGCCAGGACCTGTGATTCCCACTTAGGTATAAGTGCACATGCTATCTAGAACTTCCCTAAATGATGTTTCTTACCCCAAAAGTGGGCTTTTTTTTTTTTGCTGGGTTTAGTCACTAGAAAGTGGATAGCAGGTATTTGCTCTTGGTGGTCTGGTTGGCTAACTTCAGGGAAAAGGAGGACAGCTGGGCAGACTGGGGGAGCCCAGAATGGGGAATGATCTTTGCATTCCTGCATCTCAGCACCACCCACTCCAACCACAGCGCCTCCCTAGGAACCATGTTTGTAATTCGTGAAACTTGTCTTTTTTAAAAATGAAAAAATATGTCCTCAAGATAGGACATCTCATCAGCAATCCCAGGAAAATGGAAGTAAGTACAGTAAAACAAAATTGAAATCTATTAGCAAGCTCTGCTTCATGCACGATGACTTGTTTTAGGCAGTTAGCCATTATTAAAGAAAACTTTTTGTCCATCCACTTTGCTTGAAATGCTTTCTAATCAGGTTTTCAGTCCTTCTTCTGTTTCTGTAGTTTTAGAACACACATTGTTTTCTCTAAAGACATATGCTTACAATTTGCAATTTTGTGTCCTCCAAACTCTCTGAAATATGGTTAGCTACTGAAAGAACTTGCCCATGACAATACATACTATAACCATATCTGATGATCCCCTATTTAATGACTCGGAATTATTGTCACTATCTGTTCCTTTCCCTGCATTCTTATCTCTTTTTTTTTTTTTTAACTATTTTTCTCATCCTCTTTTTAATAGTTGGCACACTCTTGCCCTTAAATACTATTTTATCACATTCTCTGAGTACCTCACATACAACCGGTCCTCAGAAAAGGAATGATGAAGCTGGGCGCGGTGGCTCATGCCTGTAATCCTAGTACTTTGAGAGGCTGAGGTGGGCAGATCACTTGAGTCCAGGAGTTCGAGACTAGCTTAGGCAACATGGTGAAACCCTGTCTCTACAAAAAATACAAAAATTAACTGGTGTGGTGGTGTGCGCCTGTATTCCCAGCTATTTGGAGGGCTGAGGTGGAGGATCACTAGAGCCCAGGAAGTTGGGGCTGCAGTGAGCTGTGATGGCACCACTGTACTCCAGCCTGGGTGACAAAGTGAGACCTTGTCAAAAAAAAGGGAGGGAGGATTCAAAAAATGATGCTCTCTGGCATCTTCTCGCGTGCATTCTGGTGGGCTGCTTCTGGATTGACTTCCCACCCGCAGGGTTGGATCCCCTCCTGGGCCACCCAGTGGGGATTAGCGTCTCCTTGAGCCCCAGGAGAAGGACTGGACTTTCCTCATCTCTGAAACCCTGGCTTCTGACTCATAATGGGTGTTCAATACATGTCTTTTAAAGGATTAACATCAAAGTCCAACTTTTGCTTCTGTATGAAAAAGTCCGTTTCTGAAAAACAACAACGTTTCTAGTTGTAATTGTTCCAAAGGCACGGGGATTGGCACTGGTCCTGGAAGCAGGCCAACCCTCAGCAAAGTTCTTCAATGGGTACAGTGACCTCATCGTTCTCACAGCTCTCCACATCCACTCCCCTGGTGTCCTGTCTCTGGTCCTCAGCCATTCAAGCCTTTGCCTTTGGCTCCTTGCTATGTCTAACATCCAGGTAGTATTCATGTTCCTGATGGTTTCCATCAAAATGTGGGCTTCTGTTCCTCCTCCCCTCAGGCAGACCTTGCTATGGGCTTTCCAAGATGGTAGCAAGCAAAGTAGAAGCCGAGTCATGGTCTGCCCCACACGCTCTTAAACCCGAACCTCCGACCTCCCCCAGACTCTCCTTAACAAACACAGCATCGAGGTAAGGAAATGCACGTCTGTGCTGCCATTTCTGCCTGGAGTTTGCCTCTGCTGCCAGTCCTTCCTTGCCCAGTGACTTCTCACTCATTCTTCAAGATGTAAATCAAAATTTAATGACTCCTCCTGCATGCCAGTGGCTACAGTTTGCTCCAGTCCCTTGGCAGTGTGCACGCTGTTCCTCTTCAGCGCACTTCCTGCATTATAGTGCACCCAGTACTTTATGTGACTATCTACCACATTCGACTGTGAACCGTGTCTTTTACTTCATCGTTTCCCTAACACTGAGCACAGTACCTGACCTGGACCATAGTTTATTCTTAGTAAACATGCAAAGAACAAAGACAGGGAAAGATGTGGCTAGGGGCAGAAGAAGGAACCATTAAAAAAATGGTAGCCTCTCATTTCTTATTTGTTTTAACATTGGCTGAGGTGCAATGTTATGTCTGAATGCAAAGGAGTGGTTGAGATTAAACGGAGAAGAGGGAAATGTGGGCATGAGGCAGTTTTGGCCTCATTGGGTTAACATTTAGGATTACAGAGGTTCGAAGACTTTCTTCAGGTCACTGGGGAGACCATTTCCTCCAGCTCTATGGAATACAGGGAGTGTTGAGAACTTAGTGACACTGACATGCTCACTTTGTTCCTGACTGGACTGGAACTGGTGTGAATTTTTTTCAAGCAATTTCTAGTGTGTGATAGACCAACCAAAGCCCAGTGAACACAGAGCATTCCATGAATCTTACAGGAATGGTGAGTTAAGAAGGACCAAACGGCTGTGTGGTCTGTGCCGATGCCACTTTCCAAAGCAGTGATCACCCTGTCTCTTGTCACAAGCAGCATCAGCCCTGGCCAGGTCCTTACCCACAGCATCCCTGACACAGCCGGCAGCAGCCTGCTGGGAGGATTCCCTTCCACACAGTGATGACGTTCAGCTAAGCCACAGTTTCCTCGACCCAGGAGGAAACCCGTGTGGTTTGGGGTTAGGGGCATGGATGAGCAAGCGCAGATTTTTTCCCATTGCCCTATGGCTTTAAATTGCAACCTCTCTTTTAATTTTCCATTATGCATCAAACACATCTGTGCCAGAACTGGACACATGTATTCCGTCTGGGAGGATAATCCCAGACAGCTATAAATTAAAGTTTGTGTACAGAGATTCCAAAACTGTGGCCTCGCGGTAGGGTGTCCCTGGGACCAGTCACCTCCTCCACAGTCTGCTCGGTGGCTGCTGGCTTTGGCCCGATGCCTCTGTCAATAGGTTTTGCTTTGTATTTGGAAACTCTGTCTTTCCATCAGGTCGCCACAGAGATGAGGGCGTGCAGGGCTGCCTGAGACGCTTTGCTGGGCAGACTTGTCCCAGGCAGCCTCCAAGTGCTCCTAGGAGGAACCTAGGTGCTTGACCAGGGGCATTGCTCTCTTTCCTGCACAGGAACAGCGAGGACCTCAAAGCTGGTGTCCTCCCAAGTTAAAACATGGCCCAAGAAGACTCTCCCCACTTTTTCTGGATTGAATATAGAAACTACCATGTAACACTTTAAAAATATATTTTTAAAGCCACAAGAGAAATACACACTTAATGCAGAGAACTTAGAAAATATACTGAGAAGGAAAAAAGTCACCTGAAATCCTGCCCTAAAAAGATATTGTTAGTGTTTTAGCAAGACTCCTTTCAGTATGTTTCCATGCCATGCCAGCCTTTTTTTAACGCAGACCTCTTTCAAAAGCTGATTGATCCCAGTTCCTTTAGCTGCCCCTCACATTATCCAATTAGTGCTTTCCTCTAAGTGCCGGAAACTGTTAGTTACTCCACAAGGGAGAGTCCAGCTGGTAGAATTCTGCCCCTCTGACTCCTCCTCACTGAAATCACACCTCTTTTCTGAAGAAACTGGCCGCAAAGGGAATTGGCCTTGGGGGATAGAAGGAGAAGAGGGATAGAGTCCTCATAGAAATCCAACCAGATCGTCCAGAAGGCTAGTTCTGGGTGCTTTATAAGCTGCCTGGCAAGATAGAAGTCTCCTGTGTAAAAAGAACTATGCTGTGTCTGGTGTGATTTTGCCTTTTAGACCTCTGCTCCTCTGATTTGCATCCTCCGTGCTCCTGTTCCCAGCATCTGTGTGTGCTCTGCTCTGTTTGGGCAGGGGAAGCCTCTAAATTGTTCATTTAGTGGTAGGTGAGGGCAGCCCAACAGCAACTAGATGGGCCAGCAGAATTAGGAGGCTATTTTTATATCTCTGCTTACTTTCCCATGGTGACCTGAGCCCAGAAGGTGCCCAGTAAATATCTGTTGATGGATTGATACTGTGAAATTCGAGAGCAGTGTTTGTGGGGAGGGAACACCGTGGCTAGACCCTGCTGGCACGCAGCAGTGACAGTCCTGAGATGGCAGAAAGGGCTTCCAACTTCCATGCTGAGCCTCACAAAAGCCTTCAGAGTAGGGAAGCAAAGGAAGCCGGATGATGACTCTACCAGCCGCCAGCCTGCCCAGCCACTGCTTGCGCCAGCCACTCAGCCTCTCCATGAGCCACACAGCACACAGACCATGCTTTTTCAGAAAATTATTTTTTCCTTTCTCACTTTCCATGGAAACTCAAAATAGCAACCAAAAAAAAAAAAAAAAAAAAAGACTGGGCTATCTCCCTACCAGCAAAACCATCCCCAGTCAGGGCAGTGACCATACAGGATAGGGGGAGAGGGTTACGGGTGCCCCTAAAACAGCTTTCTATTTGGAGACTGTGCACTCACGAGGTGTGGGTGGGTTCTGAGGTTGAGGTTGCTGTATTGTCTTCCCATTTAGAAAAGTGGATTTCCCTGAGGTCTTGGAGTTCATCTTGTTCTTGGTGACCTGGCAGCTGAGACGTAGTCACCTCTCGTTGTGGTGTGGGTGAAGAGATCCGACGTGCCCAGCAAGGGACAAAAAGGCAGGGGGCAGATGCCTTCCAGAGGGAATGTTATTGGAATATTGCTTTTGAGACACCTCCCTGGCTGTGCTGAGTGTGCCCCATAACCACAGCGCAGCCTGGCATCATGGAAAATCCCTGCTCTCAGAATCAGAAAAACCCAGTCCAATGTCACATCAGGGGCCTGAGGGACTTTGTGCAAGTCACTTCACCTCTCTGAGCCTTCATTTTCTCCCCTATAAAATGGGAAGGGTGGTCTAAGTGAGTTCTAAAGGGGTGACCTCGTCAGCATCCTGTGCCTGGAGCCTGCTCTCGGATCTGTGCATGCTCATTCCCCTTCCACTGTAAACACAGTGTTGTTTGCCTTCCAGCTGGCTGGATCGGCCGTCATTGCTTTTGGACTATGGTTTCGGTTCGGAGGTGCCATAAAGGAGTTATCATCAGAGGACAAGTCCCCAGAGTATTTCTATGTGGGTGAGTGACTCCAGCTTCCCTGAGTTCCAGCTCGGAGTAGATGGGGCTGTGCAAAGGCTTAGAGCAGAAGCAGCACTTAAACTTTGGTGGGAGTGGGAGGGAAGAGGGGCAGGGAAAGAGGCTGAAAGGAGCCCCCCCAAGCCCCTGTGCACTGGTTGTGTGCTGAAGAGAGGTAGAGAAGCTGTTGTGACCCCTTCCCCTTGCCTTCACGCGGCCTGTTCCTCCAGTCTCCAAAATCAAGGGAGGCTGGAGCCAGTAAGAGCAGCCTGTTGTGCTTCGTTTCAGGGAAAGTCTCAAGGAAATGCAATTAAAATTTATTTCAAAGAATGAGAAAAGTCCCTATTGCCCCTGGAGTAAAGTGGTTACACCACAAGTGTGTCATTCACTAGCCCATCTGGGGTGACACAGGACCCCTGCAGGACTTTATTTTCTGATCTTATGTTTTAAATTGTGTAGGAAAAAACATAACTCAAAATACAGGTTTGAAGGGGCTAATCTCAGTCTCTCCATGACTAGGGACTGCAGAGAGGAGAGAGAAGAAGGAGGGAAGGGAGAGATGGAGGGAGAGGAGATGAGAGGGCTACCCCTGGGAAGAGGCTCCAGCGGGAAGGGGCAATAGCTCCGCCCCTGCCACAGTAGGAAGGGGTGAGGAGTGTAGGGTAAGGTACAGCCTCCACCCGCAAGGCAGTGCTCTTAGTAGGGGCTGAGCATTATTGCCCTGGGATTAGTTGACCTACTTCTAGCATTTCCTGTGGCCTTTTCTCCTTCTCCAGCTAAATGGACTAAGACTGTAAATTTCAAAAAGCCCAAGACCATCATCATTATAGGGGACACCCCCATATGACTGGCTCTTTTAGGATCTGCACCAGCCATAGAGTAAGCTTCAGTGGCTGTGGTGACCTCTATGGCGGGGAGGAGGAGCATCCTGCACAGGTCATTTGCTCTAAATCACAAGAAGAGTAGAGTCTCTTCCAGGACAGAGAGAGTGCAGGCCCCACTCAGAGCAGGGACATCCTCCAGAAGGGCCAGCCCGCAGCTGTGCTGCCTCTTGTTACAAACACTCTTCCCACACAGCATCCTCCTGCGAGGAGAAGAGCTGTGTCAGTTAGGATACTTTTAGAGGAGAGTAGCAGAAAACCTACTAAAGATGGATAACAATAAGGACATTCCACATTTCAGGAAATCTTAGATGTGGCTCTTTGTAAAACACTCAATTATTTTAGGTTCCACTAAGAAAGGAAAAAATGCTACCAGTTTAGCTATGACATACCATAAAAGATGCATTCTAATTTCAGCATGTTAAGATATACCAAAAAATAAACCATCTCAACAGTGATGAAATATAGTAAAAGAAGTCTGGAGATGGGGATTTTCCAGAATTTGTTCAAGGCTGAACAAAGTCATCAAGGGCCCAGGTTCTTTCCCCGTCTCTGCTGTCCTCAGTGTCCTTAGACATCTCCCCTTAAAAGATAGCTGCAGTGGCTCCAAGCATCATATTCTCATACAGCAACATCCAAAAGAGAACATAGAAAATTTCGCTTCATATTGTCCCTTTTTTGAAGGAGTAAAACCTTTTTCAGAATCTGCCAACACATTTCCCCTTGCAGCTTCTTAGTCAAAATCGCATTCTGTATTCATGCCTAAGCCAATCATGGCCAAGAAGCGAATTACTATGATTGGATCTCTGACTAATTGATATTCACACCCTCCCCTGGGCCTGGGGAGGGGCCTGGGCCCCCCACAGGGCCTGTGACACTTGGACAAGATTGGGATTTTGTGACAATGAAAAAGCAGAGGAATCTGCCGTAGACATAAAACTGAAATGCTCCTTTCTACCCACATGGTTTCCAGGAAGTATGCACAGGACAAGGACATTTGAGACAAGAAAATATAACCTATCAGTATAACCTCAATATAATCCATTGGCCAGCCGTCACAGTCCTGGGCTCTGCCGTCACTCAAAATGTATAAGAATTCTGTAACTGCCCCCATGTAACTTGTAATATAAATGAAAAGACTCATAGACCTCACAATTTAAATTACAATAAAAATTAGCATGTGACTAAATGCCAACTAAGTGGTATTTGCAGTGGGTGCATTAGAGGTCATTCTAAACTGGTAAGGAAAGAAGAATTTAAGTTAGGTTTTAAAGACCAGGCTGTAATCAATGGAGAAGAGGAAAAATGGGGACTGGGAAGGCATGCACAAAGCATGACTGTGGGGAGGGATTAGCAAGCTGGGCGGGGCAGGGGGCTGTGATGGAGTCTGAGGACTGGGGCATGGTGGGCAGTAGGATTCGGACTGTTGGGGAGGGAGAGGGGACAAGTATAGAGGCCTTTGAATGTCAGGGTTAAGTTGGTAAACAGTCGAAGGATGATTTGGGGCCAGGGGTAAGGTATGATCTGCACTGCATTTTAAAGAGATTATTATGGCAGAAGTAGAATGAGAGGGGAATCCCAGAACAGAAAAAAAAAGGCAGATTATTGATACAATCAGGCCTGAGAAATTAGGATATAACCCACAGTGGTTGCAGAAGGAATTAAGAAGAAAGAAACAGAAAGACAAGAAACATTATTAAACATTTTTAAGCCTGCCTAATCAAACTCAGGGACAGAAGAAATCAAAATGGCAAAAGAGATGAGTGAGAGGCAGAGTCAAGCCTCTCAGTAATAATTCATGACTTTCTGATGGAAACCTGAGTTACAGGTGTGAGGAAGGGGTCCCTGCTCCGTCCGATGGAGGGGCCGTTGCGTGGAGCTACAGATGGAAACCTCCCCGGCAGCAGCCTCAGTCTGTGTTTCTCCAGAAACAAAAGGCTGATAGCCATTTCACAGCTGTAGATGTCAGTTCCACATACAAACCTTCATGATTGGATACATCAAAAGGTTGAATAGACTTCCACAGATGAAAGTGAGCCGTCCTTCATGTCATATTTAACCGCTATCGTGGCAAGAATCAGAATTGTGTGTTTTATTCAGGAGATTCCTGTGCTGAGCCGGAGGCTGAACTGGCTCCGCACACACATTCCTGATTTTGTTTCTAATCTAAACCAAACAATACACACACTGCCTGAGATATGAGGAATTATTCATTATGTCCTATCTTTATGGACATGTCTATCAGGACTCTTCGTATTGCAAATCACAGACACCCACTCAAATTGACTGAAGCAACACAGACCTTTATTGAGTAACATACTTGAAAGGTCAAGGGTTAATACTGGTCTCAGGGACTCAGGTGATGTGACCAGAGTTCAATCTGGAGCCATCTCTTGGCCCTGCTTTCCTTTGGCTCCATTCTTAGGCAGGTTTCTTCTCCATGTGATAAAATGGCTGCCAGTGGCTCTAGGCTCCGTTTCCAGAGTGACTCCAGAAATAGAACATGCTTCTTTCATTCCAACAGATCCATCTAACGCCCCGGGCCTAACTCTTATTGGCAATATTGGACCTCGTGCCCATCCTTGAACTTGTCATTGTGGACAGCTGCTTGTAGGCATATGCCTGGGCTTCATGCCCACCGTGGAGCTGGAGGTGAGTCAGCCCTCTCAAACCGCATGGGCTGAGAATGGAGGAGTTCCCTTTACCCAATAGAGAAAAAGAAGTGGATTCTGGGCAGGGAAAACAGCAGGCCACAGCAGGGCCTGAATCCTCCTGCTTGCCCTTGGTGTCACAGGGCATGATATGGGTTTACCCACCCTTCGTTCCTCGTCCACCACATCTCCCTTCCCTAAGGCAGCCCAGAGTGGTTGGTGGTAAAGGCACTTACGATCCATGCTCAAAGTTCAGGGAAGTGGGTCATCATAGAAACTTAGCACCATGCAGAATAAGGAAACTACAGACCGTGGATAAGCACCTGGGGCTGGCAGTCAGCCAGGGCTTCTCAGCTCCTCCTGGTGGGGTTCGGCCTGGAACCCAGGTTTGCCGACAGCCAGGTCTGTGCTTGCTCTGTCTCCCAGTGCTGCCTCTCTGGATAGTGGCAACAAGAAGTCTTTGTGAAGTCAGGTACCTTTTTTCTCCTTCAAATATGTCTTATAATATAAATAGAAAGAGCAATAGACATGTTTGTAGAAATTGACATTTTTTCCTTAGTGAATAATTTTCCAAATAAGAAAGACACCTGCTCTCCAGCAATAAAACAAGAAGAAAAATACACTAGGATACTGTTTATGGATTTGCACTGCACACAGTGTCAGGTGATAGCACTTTAGGAAACAAGCAGGCCCAGTGTTTGGAAAACCTCGCTCCATTGTCACAGGGCACCGTTCATTGGTCTGGGTATTTCCTTTTCAGAATAGGTTCCAGATAAATCAGTCCATTGAACTCTTATCACCTCTTTGTTAAGGAGTGTCCTAAACTAGCGTGGCACATTCAGGTGGTTCTTAAAGAAGTAAGCCCTTCCAGCCTTGACTCTCCTCTCTGAGAGGAACCCCAGGAAGACACATTGTTTAGGTCCCTGCTTCGAGGTAGATGACTGCCAGACTTTGTAAGGGAAATTGTCCCATCTTCTAGGGGAAGCTTTCCTTTCTGGCATCCTTGGTTCTCTCTCTTTGGGGATGGAACGAGTTTCCCTCCCTGTGATAAAGATCAGACATAACCTCCAAGCCAGGGGGTTGGTCAATCCCAGGCCAGGGCAGGAGGATCCAACTGCGGGAAGTGAGGACAGGGCAAGAGGGTGGTCTGACTGACTGCCACCTGTGTCTCTTCTCAGGGCCCTCTGCATCCAGGCCAAGGCCTGGAGGCCCTTCCAAGGTCTCTGTGTCCACTGGTTGCTTAGGGTAAAAGAGAGGACCTGGCCGGAGTGATGCTGGCAGAGGAGGACTTGAGTTGCTCAGTGTTTCCTACACCCTGTCCATGCTAGTCTCTTTCAGGGCACTTTTGGGAGAAGCCCCGTGTCTTCTAAACTCCAGCAACCTGCCCATCTGACTTCCTGTTACAGTCCCTCTCTGGAGTGGGCAGACACCCCAGGGGCTTCTTTCTAGAGTTACAGAGTAGGGAATGAGCCCCTCAGCCCTTGGAACACTGGAGAGACTGTGTGCTTGGGGCATGAAGTCATGTCTGTGAGCAGAGAATATTAACAGGTTTTCTCCAAGAAGGGGTTGCCCACACACACAGGAGCCACTGGGCTCTCCAGGATCGCAGCCTGACTGCAGCTGTCGCTCCCTGTGGAACTCAGAGTCTCCAAGCCTGGCTCTGATTGTGGTTGAATGTTACGTATAAGGAAAGCATTCCAGTGCTGAACACCAAGGGGGTGGCTTGGCTTGTTAAAAACTCTGACTCACGCTGGTCGTATTTTTTTACTTCGTTTTCACTTGTACCTGACATCCATGGTAACTGGATACCAGAGAGGTGTTGTAGCTTACATTGTTGAGCCAGTTTCTGCAGAGCATTTTTATAAGAAGTTGGAATAGACAATCATTTCCATATTGCAGCTAACAAAACTGAAGAGTAGGAGGACTTACCTAAAGCCATAGTTGGCAGGCCTGGATTTCTGGCTCCCAGCCCTGTACTTTCAGAGGAAAAACCAGGAACCGTCAATTCTAGATATCTCAAGTACTTTTCTCAAGGAAGAGGAAAAATAACTGTACTGCCATTTATAAATTGCAAAATGAACTAATTTCTAACTAAGAGCATTATTGTCCTTCAGAGTTACTGCTAAAAGGAAAGCATAGGGGTTCAGGGGGTACACTTTGGAGTAGGCTCCCCTGGGTTCAATTCCAATTTTTCCCCTCACTAGCTATGCAATCTCATATAAATTTTTTAATTTCTTGGTGTCTCAGATTCTTCAGCTGTGAAATATGAACATATTTAAGCATAGTATCTGTTTTGTGGTGAGCCCTCAGTAAATATTGGCTATTGTTACTACAGATCAAGCAACCCTAATCTGAAAATCCAAAATCCAAAATTCCCCCATATCCAAAACCTTTTGAGCACTAGTCTGACTCTCAAAGGAAATGCTCATTGGATAATTTCAGATTTTGGATTTTGGGATTAGGAATGCTCGACCAGTGTAATGCAAACATTTCAAAATGTGAAAACATCCTAAAGCTGAAACACTTGCCCTTCCCAAAAACTAAGTTGCATTCAATATTCTAGATATTTGCATTATTATATGCATTCAGGGGATACTGGAAGGGAGAGAGAGGGACATAAATGTAGGGACATAAAAATTTTTTTAGATAAAAAATGGTCATTAGCAGATTATGTAAAACCATCTGCTGCAAGAAAGCCATTAAAATTGATGACCACATCCAGTCCCTAAAAGGGGGGAACCTTTTTAAAATGAGTTTGTCCCAGTAGGCCGTTAGAAGGCTCTCTCTCATTTTTATGTTAACTAAAATGATGTTTCTAGCTTAAAAGAAGACTCTGAAACCTAAGAAAAGAGTGATGGAATTGCCTGGGAACATGTTCCAAATCTTACCCCAGCTAGAATGACTATTATCAAAGCAAGAAAGAATAACAAATGCTGGTGAGGATATGGAGAGAGGGGAAGCCTCATACACTATTGGTGGGAATGTAAAGTAGTACAGCCACTATGGAGAACAGTATGGCAGTTCCTCAAAAAATAAATTTAGAGCTATCATCCAGCATTCCCACCGCTGGGTATATATCCAAAAGAAAGGAAATCAGTAAATCGGAGAGACATCTGCACTCCCATGTTTATTTCAGCACTTTTCACAATAGCCAAGATATGGAGTCAACATAAGTGTCCATCAGCAGATGGATGGATGAAGAAAATGTGGTACATGTACACAATGGAATATTACTCAGCCATAAAAAAATGAAATCCTGTCATTTGTAGCAACATGGATGGAACTAGAGGCCATTATGTTAAGTGAAATAAGCCAAGCACAGAAAGTCAGATATCACATGATCTCACTCATGTGGGAGCTAAAGAAGTGGATCTCATGGAGGCCGAGGGTAGATTGATGGTTACTGGAAGCTGCGGAGGGTAGGGGGGTGGGGAGATAAAGAGAAACTGCTTAATGGGTACTAAAGTACGGTTAAATAGAAGGAAGAAATTCTTGTATTCTATAGAACAGTAGGGAAATTATATTTAACAATAATTTTTATGTATTTCAAAGTAGCTAGATGAGAAGAATTTTTTTAGATTTTAACTTTCCAACACAAAGATAAATGTTTGAGGTGATGGATATCCCAATGACACTGATTTGATCCTTACACATTGTATACATGCATTGAAATAGCACACGTACCACCAAAATATGTATAAATATTATCAGTAAGATATTAATAAAAAACATTTTTAATACTTTTTAAATTTTTAAAAAAGAAGGTGTCCCAGGGAAAGTACTTGTGGTAGCATGTCCCAAGATCACTGGCATCCCAAAGCTCAGCTATTCATGATGAAAATGTAATTTCAAAGTGTTTTCTATTTTTCAAATCAAAGGCAATAGGACTCGGAAAGCGTGAGGGATTCGGGAAGTAGGTCATACGTTTGTCACACCTGCTCCTGTGGGAAGGAGAGTGCTCTACAGTCACCATCTTGGAATTTAAAATGTGGCTGTAAATTAATTACATTTAGCAGCTATTTTTTGAGGGGCACACCATAAGAAGGATAAAGTATCCTTGGAAGCCACAGGTGGCCTTATGGCATGCAGAGTATTATAGCCAGATTTGGAACTGGATCCAGCGGGCCCAGGGAACCTCTCCTCTTGCAGATTTTTTCTGCTTTTCCCTTCAACTCCAGTAAGCAATGCTCATTTGGAGCTGGGCTGAGTCACAGGCCCACAGATACAAAACAGAGGCTGGCTGAGAAGAGGCCTAAAAGTTGAAGCTGCTAGGGCAGCTTCAGGTTGTTTTTGCCATGAGCTCTGGGATTCTGATGGCCTAAGAATGAAATATTGTTCACATAAGCACATTTTCCTGAAGAGCTCATTATTTCAGCAGGATAAGCATTGTTGCCTGAGGGAGCAGACAGTTTCCTTTACAGTAGGGAGCAACTCTGGCCTCCCTCAAACCTCTGTGCCCCTGTGCAGTGAGCCTCCCGCCTCCTCAGGAGCCTCCCTCTTTCCTATATTCCAGGGGTTCTCGGGGTGTGAAGCAACCATCCTCCTGTGCTTGGCTTTGGAGAGCCCAGCTATGTAGTTCCTCTGTGGATGTTTGCTAAGACGTGTTTCCAGCATGTATCTCTAAGCAAAGATGGGTGATGACAGCAAGCCAGCCTGGAACTGATTTGATTTTCTCTGTCTTATCTACTCATGCAATGCACACTGACCGAGAATTCTGCCTTGTGCAAGGCATTCTCTAGAGAGGATGAATAAGGTTTGTTTGTCGACTTGAAATCTATAATGAGAGACTAATATGAGAACCTGCAAAAGCACAAAATGGAAAAGAGCAGGTCACGGTCAGATTGTGGTGAATTCCCAGGTGGCTGGAGCATAGGATGGATAAGGATTTGGGGGGCAACTGGTCTGCAGGCTGTGACTTCATGATAGATCTGCAAATGGCATCATGTAGCAATTGTGGCAGTAGCAATGGGAGGCAGTGGCATGTTCTGTAGCAAGGTGGTCCACCAGGAGACATTCGTGAAGGAGCTGAATATGGTGGTGTTGCTGCCGCCCTGCCAGGGCATCCTGCCTGCAGCCATCTTGTCTCTCAGACCTCCATTTGTAAAACAGAAATAACAGTCCTTGCTTACCTAACCAGGTTGTTTTGAGAAGCCAATAAGATGATGGAAGTGAAAGAGCTTTGAAAACTTTGCAACACAGTGAATGACTTTTTTTTTTTCTTTTTCAACTTTCATTTTAGAATCGGGGTACATGGGCAAGTTTGTTACAAAGGTATATTGGGAGATGCCGAGATTGGGGGTGTGACTGAATCTGTCACCCAGGTAATGAATACAGTACCCAATAGTTAGTTTTTCAACCCCTGTGCCCCTCTAATAGTCCCCAGTATCTATCGTTCCCATCTTTATGTCCATGTGTACCCAATATTTAGCTCCTACTTATAAGTGAGAACATGTAGTATTTGATGTTCTGTTCCTGTGACAGTTTGCTTAGGATAATGGCCTCCAGCTGCATTCATGTTGCTGCAAAGGACATGATTTTGTTCTTTTTTAGGGCTGCATAGTATTCCATGCTGTATACGTACCACATTTTCTTTATCCAATCTACCATTGATGGGCATCTGGGTTGATTCCATACCTTTGCTATTGTGAATAGTGCTGCAGTGAACATGTGCCCTTTTGGTAGAATGATTTATTTTCCTTTGGGTATTTACCCAGCAATGGGATTGCTGGGTCGAGTGGTAGTTCAACTCAGTTGTTTGAATCATCTCCAAACTGCCCTCCGCAGTGGCTGTACTGATTCACATTCGCAGTGGTGTATAAAGTGTCCTCTTTTCTCCTAGCCTTGCCAACATCCGTTATTTTTGACTTTTTAGCAAAAGCCATTCTAACTGTTATGAGATGGTATCTCATTGTGGTTTTGATGTGCATTTCTCTGATGATTACAGATGACGAGCATTATTTCATGTTTGTTGCTCGCTTGCGTGTCTTCTTTGGAGAATTGTCTGTTTATGTCTTTTGCCCACTTTTTAATGGAGTTATTTGCTTTTTGCTTGTTGATTTAAGTTCCTTATAGATTCTGGATATTAAACCTTTGGTGAAAGACATTTTTAAAAACAGTAAAGTGTTTAAGCAGTGGGGCCAACAACACTATTATTTTTAATAGGATATCGTTTCTCGCATTACCACATCCATTCCCTCATGAAATTATTCTTTTAGAGAAAAGGGAAAGGGAGGAGGTGCCAGAGCTGGAACAGCAGGAAATAAATACCCGCCTCAGGGCTACAGAGCAGCAGGGCCTCAGGGCCCTGAAAAGAACCCTGCGGCCAGGCCCGGGTGGGGCAGGAAGCAGAGCAGCCTCGCCTGTGGCTCCTAGTAGGTCTGTGAACTGTCAGATCTGCCCACAAACCACCATCAGCAACCCAGAGGAGCCCCAGGAAGCACCCTGAATGCCAGGCCCAGGGGTTCCCCATGGAGGCGGGGCACCAGCCCCCACCCTCCCTGTTAATGGGCGTGGTTTCCAGGTGACTCATATGAGTAAAACGCAAAAAATGAAATAGAGACCATTAATATGATTCCAAGTAAGACAAGTGCCAGGTCGCACATTGTATTCTAACTTATCTCAGAATCAGAGAAGGAAATACAAAAAGGCTTGGCTTTAGTTCTCTCAGAACCAGAGCACTTCTGCCCTTTTCTTTCTCTGTCAGAAATGTACCTGGGGCTTGACTAAGTAGTAAGTGAAATCCCCACCTGAATGATGGCTGCCTCCATCACTGGAGAGGCAGGACAGAGTCGGGATGTGGGCAGCCTTTTGAGGCTCACGGCTATTTTTCTCCCGGCTCTGCCAAGCACCAGCTCTATGACCTGATGCGAACTGCTTAACCTTCTGGGACTCAGTTCCTCCGTGTTAAACACGGCAGTAAGGATAGTACCTGTGGTACTATTAGAATGCTCTGCAGTGCCCAGAGTCTTAAGCCTAGTTGGTCATGGAGGCATTCGGTTGGCTGTCAATGGTCTCCTCTGATCTCTTCCCCACAGGGCTCTATGTTCTGGTTGGAGCCGGGGCCCTGATGATGGCCGTGGGTTTCTTCGGGTGCTGTGGAGCCATGAGGGAGTCGCAATGTGTGCTTGGATCAGTAAGTGGGGCGTGGGGGTAAATGGTGGGATGGGAGTGATGGAGCCGCCTGCATCTGAAGGGAGTCAGTGCCTCTGGCCCCTGGCTGCAGCTCCTCCATGGACTCTCTGAACCCTTGGCATGCACTTTTCCTCCCTCAGTCTTGGTTTCTCCATCTCTTATATATGAATAATGTTACCTAGGGCCGGGTGCTATGACTCACACCTGTAATCACTTTGGGAGGCCGAGGCAGGAGGATCTCTGGAGCCCAGGAGTTCAAGACTAGCTTGGGCAACACAGGGAGACCCAGTCTCTACCGGGTGTGATGGCACACACCTGTGGTCCCAGCTACTCAGGAGGCTGAGGCGGGAGGATCACTTAAGCCCAGGAGTTGGGAGGCTGCAGTGAGCCATGACTGTACCACTGCACTCCAACCTGGGCGACAGAGCAAGACCTTGTCTTGAAAAAAGAAAAAAGAAAAAAAATATTATCTTTGCTCCTGCCTCATATGAGAAGTGTGAAAAGAAATGAGGTCATTGGTGTAAAGATGTTTTGGGAGTAAAAGTACTTAGTAATTGTAAGGGGTGACTATGATTGTTCTCAAAAATATGTATGTATGTGTGTGTATATATATGTATGTATACATATATGTGTATATACACATATACATATATATGTATATATATACATATATAGGTATACATTATGCATGTGTGTGTGTGTATATATATATTTCACAGTGGATGACACAGCTAAAAGGTTTCTATAGCCAGGGCAGCACTGTTATCTACGAGGAAAACATTTATGTTTGAGATCAATAACTTAACCAAAATCCCTCTTGTGGCTTATTTTAACAAGCAACCTCTGTTTAAAAAAAATCAAATAATTTCAATTAACTGCTATACATTCAATGCCAGTGTAGCCTAAGAGAAACGGAAGGGAAGAAGAGGGGCAGGAGGAGAGAAAGTGTTGATATTTCTCCACAGGGAGTCAGAAACAGCAGTTTTAAGAGGCAGCCTCTCATCTCATTACTCATTGTGATCTTTGGATTTTTAACTCTGGCCACAGCCTCTGATCTCTTGCTACATGAAATGTCTAACTTTTTTCTTTGCCATTCATTCTTTCTCTTTCTCCTACTGCTGAGCACATTTCTGTCTTGTTTATCACTGAACTAGGTTTGATCAGAGCAAATCCATAGACCAGAACAGAAATCCATCCAGAAGGACACGCCCTCACCTCTACTCCCATCTCCTCAAAGAAGACTTTCCAGACCACAGAGTCTCAAGTCACCCCCTTCCCCATGCCCAAGTTGCATCAGTGACTCTCTCTCTCCTGGCCTTATTTTATATCTTTCTAGGTCTTTTGTGTTTGTCAAGTATTTACTGAGCACATAGGTGCCAGGTGGTGTTCTAGGTGGTGGGATTTTTACATCACTATCTGAACTTACCGTATTCACTTTCTAATTTCTTTACTCAGTTATCGTATATTCCCCTGTCCAATCCAAGGTCCGTGGTAGCAGAGACATTGGAATATTATCTTGTTCACCACTGAATACTCAGCACCAAGGACAGTACCTGGTGCAGAATAGATGCCCAATAAACAATTGCTGAATGAATGAGTGAATGAATGAATGAATGAATGAACCACATGAAAGCGACTCAGCCATTACATAAGGAAACTAAGGTGCAAAATATATAAATTAAGAAGGTATTAAATTAATGAAATTAGTATTTTCTCTCCTCTACAGTTTTTTACCTGCCTCCTGGTGATATTTGCTGCTGAAGTAACCACTGGAGTATTTGCTTTTATAGGCAAGGGGGTAGTAAGTAAATTACTTATAATGTTTTTCTGTGACGGTTAAAAGTGTTAGAATATTGATACCCACAATATTATTAAGAAGCCAAATAATCTCCATTATTATAGTTTAAACAGAACTTTTTAACTTAGAAGCGGTGTGCAGAACTGAGCATATGTGTGTATGAGTGTGCAGGCATATATACATGCTCACATTTTTTTGGAGAGATAGTTCATATCTTCCATTAGACTTATGAAGTGGTCTATAATAAAACCAAAAAAACAACAAAAAAAGATCTCTAGTTTAAGATTCTTCCCCAGTTTGAAATGGGGTAAGAGTTAGAGTACAGACTTGAGAAAGAATCTAGATTCTCATCCCCTGTCAGACTGTCATTTCTTCTTAAGGATTGACCTGGACAGGGCCGTTTCATTCTCAAAGACCAGAGCCTGCCCTGCTGTGGGCTAGTGAAGCCAGTTTATATTTGCTGCCCAACTCTACATGTCCAGAATAGCTTATCAGGAGGACACACAGAGGAAGTAGCCTTTCTAGAAGGGTAAAACACACTGTGGGGTAGAAGAGAATGGAACGGAAAAGGAGAAAGAATGGAAACTTAAGTTTGCTGTATTTCACATTAACTCCTGTGTCATTAATATTATGTTTATGAACTTATTTTAGACTATAAAAACAGTAAACATGTAGAATAGTAAATGTCACCTCATTTTGAATTTTTCTAAAGTAGCTGGCTGTGTTCATAGGTTAGTTTAAATTCAGCTATATACAGAAGTAGAATGGGATCTTAGGACCTTTTGAGATTTCTGTGGATTTGAAATCACAAGCTTTTATACTAGAAAAAGCATTCTCTAAGCTTTATATGATATTTGAATGTAGAAAGTTTTCCTTGGTGATGAATATCTTTTAAACCATGTCATAAAAAGATTTGAATGCTTTTAACCAATGGGGTAACAGGAATGTATAAGTCCCGATTCTAGCTATGCATCCGAATCACCTGGGTGCAGCCCCGGAATCTGGGGCCCAGTTGATGCTGAAGCCCAACTGGGTTTGGGAACTGTCAGAAATCTTTCTAGTCCATGAAAATTGTTCTGGTTAGTCTATCCTTCCATCCTCAAAAGCATCTTAGAGACTCCAGAAACTATAATCTTCTCCATATGTGCAGAATTATCCTAAAATACCTATGGAAAGGCAGTATTTTTTTTATTTCGACAGGTTTTGTGGGGAACAGGTGGTGTTTGGTTACACGAGTAAGTTCTTTAGTGGTGATTTCAGAGATTTCAGTGCACCCATCACCTGAGCAGTGTACGCTGTACCCATGTGCAGTCTTTTATCCCTCACCCCACTCCTACCCTTTCCCTCAGGTCCCCAGAGTCCACTGTATCATTCTTATGAGAAAGGCAGTATTTTTGAAAGATGTGGAAGCAGGGATTTTCCTTGATGAAAGGAGAATGTTTGAAACTTCCCACTCAGTAGTCCCTCATTTTTCCTGGTATTTTTTCAGGCTATCCGCCATGTTCAGACCATGTATGAAGAGGCTTATAATGATTACCTTAAAGACAGGGGAAAAGGCAATGGGACGCTCATCACCTTCCACTCAACAGTGAGTAACTTCACTTCTTCCTTCAAATCGCAGCTTCTGAAGATTATGTCTGAGCCAGGTTCTCACCAATCACCAGGATGAAAAATAAAAATAAATTCAGTAAAGCCAAGTAGCACCCCCTATTTTAGCCCTTTCGAGGGCCATAGTTTGCATTATGTGTGGAACCCTTGAAGGGAAAGATGCCTGTCACACAGAGTTCACAAGAGGGACAGAAGAGCATGAACCCAAAAGACACATGCCCCAAAGAGACAAAAGAGCACAAACAAGGTTACGGAGAAAGGAGCCCAAATAAATAGCAGGCTGTGTCAGAGGGCAGCATTGTGGTGTAACAGAAACAAGTGTGATCTTTAAGTCAGAAAAGCTAATTTCTAGCTGCCGCTCTGCCACTTCACAGCCTCGTGACCTTGAGCGAGTTACTTGGCCTCCCTGATACCCACTCAACTCTCTCATTTGGAAAATGAAGGGTCATGGGAGATAGCTACACTCCCTTCTGGAACATTCAGTGGGACTGTACTGTCCATGGAGTGCTCAGAGCTACATGCAGTTAATCACGGAAGGCTTGCAGAGGAGATGGGCCAGGCCAGAGTCATTCTCATTTTTTAGACACTGTGATATGGAGAAGTAGCTGTGAATTCCTGGGTCAGGTGTTTTCAGGTACCTAGTTCTCGTCTAGGACAGGTTATGTCCTGGAAAGTGGCTACCATTTATACATTTACACAGTTTCACCTCAGCTGCCCTCCGGACCTGAGGCAGCACACAGGTTCTTTTGTCTTAAAGGGCCAGCTAGCCTTAGGCAGGATACCTGTTTGCTGGCCAATCTTCAAATCTGGTCTTTCGGACCCTGGAATTTCCTGCAGCCACTTCTCCCCTCTTTCCCAGACTATTCCCAGCTAATGAGTCCTTCCTGAAGCTCTTAAAACTTGAGCTCCTCAGCAGGTTAAATGACCCCCAGTCTGAAAGAAGGAATCTAAAGCCCCAACCCCTTTCTAAAAAGCAACAATTTACACAGACACTGTCAATTAGCTTCTTGCCTTGTTTGGGTTGCCTTGAGTCACTTCCCATCATAAACTCAGATGGCTTTAGCGAAGTCATTTTCTTGTTTTGCCAGCATGATTGTGTGATTCTTCGCTCTCCTTCCAGAAATAGCAGTCTGGGTTGCAGTGACTGGGCTTCGGAGCTGCTTTGCCGCCTTGGCACCCCAGTCCTTAGCAGGGTGCCCAGACTTGTAGCTGCTGCTCCTCCTTCCTGGCCCTGAAGTCTCTTTTCTGACTCTCTAGTTTCAGTGCTGTGGGAAGGAAAGCTCCGAACAGGTTCAGCCTACATGCCCAAAGGAGCTTCTAGGACACAAGGTAAGCTTCTACCAAGGTTCCTGCTCTACCTGTACTGTGAGGCGTTTTTGCCTTCAGGGTAGGGCTAGGGGCTCAGTTCCTACCTCAGGGATTCTGGGAAGCCCTCTCTCAGTGGCTTCTGTGGCTTGGCCTCATTCCATGTGAAATAAGTGAAGCAATGCGGTGTCACAGTCCCCCGATGCCCTGGGGAAAGATGGTATGCCAACTTCCAGTAGTGATGCCACCTGCTTATGGTATTAATTAAGGTCACCAGGGCTGAAGTTTGTGCACAAGAATGTTGTCCCACACCTCTCCAAGCACTGATAAATGCTTCCTTTATTCAGTTCTGTGCATCAGACACTATGCCAGTTTCTGGGAACTCTGAGATGAAAAAGACATGGTCCCTGTGCTCAGCAGCCTCACAGACTTAGTCGAGGGCAGTAGTGCTATGTAAGAAGTCTGAACAGGGAGCCCTAAAGCAGCAGATTTAGGAAAGGTTCATAGAGGAGTGGGTCCCCGAGCTGAGTTCTAACAAAGGAAGGTCATTCCAAGCCCAGGAAGCAGCAGGAACACAGACACGGCCACCTGAAAAACTCCAGGACTGCAGGAGAACAGGGAGCCCACAGAGAGCGCTGGGTAACATGTTGAGAAAAGCAGGCAAAGGCAGGATTTTACACCTGGAAGTTTGAGGAAGCCATTGATTTTAGTAGAGAATGCGCAAATCCGCTTTGAGTTGTAGAGAGTATTTTCAGGCCGCTGGGGTGTGAAGGATAGAATAGGGTTGGAGAGTAATGGAGGAAGACCACTTAGGTGGCACTTGTGGTCACCCTGATAAGAGAGGATGAGCGGCCACAGCAAGTCAGAAACAGTAGGGATGGAAAGGACGTGACAGTTGAAGAGACGTTCAGGAGGCAAAATCAACAGGCCTGGGTGACTTAGTGGGTATAAGTGGTGAGTGAATGGAAGGAAGGGGGCTAAGATTTCCAGACTTCGGCTTGGGTGGCTGGGTGGGTAGAGGTTCCACTCCCTGAATATAGGGAAAGGGGCAGATCCTGGAGACAGATGACAACTCTGGTTTTGGTCAAGTTTGTACTTTAGGTGCCTGTCGACTTACGGGTAGGCTGAGATGAAGACACGGTGTGGGAAACTGAGCAGTTTGGCCGTAGCTGAAGCCCTCGGAGTGAACGAGAGCACCAGGGAGAGTGAACAGAACAAGGAAGGAGCAGGGGCTCCCTCATTTCAGGGGCAGACTGAGGCCAAGAAGCCAGCATAAGAGACTGTGAAGGAGGAGTCAGAGTCTACTTTGGAAGCCAAGGTGGAGATGGTTCACCCATAAAGTCAAATGCTGGGAAGAGACAAGTAAATGAAGACCAAAAATAGTTTGTTGGATTTGTTGGTTAGAATATCATTAATGACTTTTGTCATACAGTGTCAGCAAAGTAATTGGGGAAAAATACAATGTGGGAACGAGAGAGGGAACTATGAGACTATGGAGACAATAATGTAGATGTTCTTAGATCCTCGGCTGTGAATGGGGTGGATGAGATTTTAACTCCAGCTTGTGTCCCGAATTGCCCATTTAACACTGGTTGGGTCTTTCTGAGTTGGATGAAATGAACAAGACAGCACTGCCCTCAAAGCGCTCACGTCTGGCAGGGGAGACCCGCACAGGACCCATGTACAGCACGTGGGCTGAGTTAAGGCTATGCAGGACAGTGCAGCAGACAAACCGGGCATAGGATTCCAGGGTCCACAGGCACTTCCCTGATGTGATTCTCAGGATGAATTTTGAAGGATGACTAGGAGTTCAGTAAGCAAGCAAAAAATATTTTTTTTGGGGATGGGATATTTCTGGCAGAAACACAGGGCAAAGGCATGGAGGAGAGAAAAGGTAGCTGTCTGCAGGCGAGTGCCAGCAGCAGAAGTGTCTGAAAGCCCAGGTTGCCCGTGGGACATGAGTACTTCAGAAAGGAGGGACCCGTACTCAAAGGGCCAAGGGCACTCTTGTGAGACCAAAAGTCTAGCCTTCATGCTGCTAGCTTAGGAAGCCATTGAAGGTAGAATCTGGGATGGGATCTGCATTTTACCAAATTTGCTCTAGTGGCAGCATAGAGGATTGATGGAAAATGAATAGCGTTGAGCTGAGAGACCCATTGGGAAGGCTGCTGCCCTTGTTGTTAGCAAGAGATGTTAAAGAGGGTCTTTTAGAAAGTGACGTCTATAGGAGTGGTGACCAGTTAAAAATCAGAGAAGAGAGGAGAATCCACCACTGGGTTTTTGGCTTCACCACCTACGTAGATGATGGTGTCATTTACGGAGCTGAGGGAGAGAGGAAAAGGAGCCAGTTGTGGAGAAAAATGAGCTTTGTGTTTAACATGGTGATTTTGAGGAACCAGTGGCACTTCCAAGTGGAAATATCCAGTAGGCAGTTGGAAAATCTGGTTTGTCGCTCAGGAAAGAGGTCTGAGTGTCAGCACTTGATGGGAAACTTAAAGCTATAAATACGGATTTGATTCATTAGACTTGGAAGAAAAGAAGGATGAGGATAGAGCACTGGGGAACAACCACATTTAAGGGTGGGCAAAAGAAGAGGTGCCAAAGAAGGAAACTGGGAGGGGCAGCCAGACACAAGTGAGGAGACACTGCAGGAAGGAGAGGGAATGGTCACCAGGCCCATATGCTGCTGTTGAGGGCAATTCCGTATTGATCAGCTGCCTACCTTATGTTCGGCACTGTGGATGCAAAGGGGAAGGAGAAAAGGTTCCTACTCCCAAGGAGCTTGCATTGCAGTCTAGTAGGAGGGATGAACATGAAGTCCGTACAGTGCAGTGATTAGGCATGCATGGAATGTGCATCATGCTCCGAAAGCACAGAGGGAAAGACACTTAGGAGAGGCCAGAGGCTGGGGGATGGGGAAGGCTGACTGGAGGTAATGCTGTCTCAGCTAAATCTTCAAGAATGGAAAGTAATTATGCTAGCATTGGGCAGGAAGCAGGAGGGGGAGGCCTGCCTGCAGAGAGACCAGGGTAAACAACAGCACAGAGGTAGAAATGCCATGGTTTGTGTGGGGAACTAAAAGCCTAAGAAGGTCCACTAATAACTACTGAAAAGCTGGCAGGATTTAGCATGTAAGGAACCAACTGGTGCGTGCTGTGAGGGATGGAGTGAGGACAGAGCCCAGGTTTCAGAGAGCAAGATGTGAGGAGAGAGAGCATCCTTTCAAGAAGTTTGGATTTGAGCCAAGGACACAAAAAGAAAGTTTACAAAAGCCAAAGTCCACATTACCATTAAACATATAGAAAATATAGGAAATTAAAAGTAATATTTAAAATTAATAGCACATTAAAATGAAGAGATGCTGTTGTTTAACCTATGAAATTGACCAAGTTTTTTTTTTCCCCTTAATAATACACAGTTTTGGTAAGAGTGATGTGATGAGCATGTTCAGAGAAAATAGTAAATAGTTTTAAAGATCAGTATGACTGTGTAAGACTGGAGGATGAAATGTGTTTATGCCCTTCTATCCAGAAATTCCACTTCTCGGAGTTTATTCTAAGGAAAACGAATCAGAAATGCAGACAGACATTTTTGTGCAAACCATTTTGTTCATTACATGTTATTCATAAGAACAAAACGCTGGATAGGCTGTTAATATATGGCAGTAGGGGATTGTTTAGATAAATTGTGGTCTATTCATATGATGAAATGTTTTACCACCATTAAGGATCATGATTTCGTCTGTAATCCCAGCATTTAGGGAGGCAGAGGGAGGTGAATTGCCTGAGCTGAGGAGTTCAAGACCACCCTGGGCAACAACGGTGAAATCCTGTCTCTACTAAAAATACAAAAATTAGCCGGGCATGGTGGCATGTGCCTGTAATCCCAGCTACTCAGGAGGCTGAGGCAGGAGAATCACTTGAACCTGGGAGGCAGAGGTTGCAGTGAGCTGAGATTGCGCCACTGCACTACAGCCTGGGTGACAGAGCAAGACTCTGTCTCCAAAAAAAAAGAATCATGATTTCGAAGAATTTTTTAGTGAAACAAGGCATTTTTGAAGTTGTTAAGTTAAAAAAGCACACTGTTGAATATAAAGAATGACCTAAGGGTGTAGGTGTGTTTGTGTGTGTAAGTATCACCAACAAATTTATTACCTTTTGTGGTGAGAGTACAGATGCTTCTTTTTTAAAAAAAATCTCTTTTCTAGATTTCTACAAGAAGCATGTATTCCTTTTGTGACTAAAGCCAATATATCTTTTGTACATTTGGTTTTTACAAAAAGAAACTGGCAATGAAGGGAAGGAGGGCCTAATGGCAGAACTAGAGGAGGACAATCTTGAGTGTTGTTTTGTTTGTTTTGATTGAAGAACTTGAGCATGGTAATAGGATAAGTGGAAATGTCAATGGATAAGGAGAGGCTGAATGTATAGGAAGGAAAAAAAGTAACTGGCAGCACAGGCTTCCTGAGGAGCTGAGGGAGAGACCCAAAGCAGGATATGAGGTTAACTTTATTTTATTTTTATTTATGTATTTGTTTATTGAGACGGAGTCTCAGTCTGCTGCCCAGGCTGGAGTGTAGTGGCAAAATCTTGGCTTACCGCAACCTCCACCTCCCAGGTTCCAGTGATCCTCCTGCCTCAGCCCCACTAGTAGCTGGGATTACAGGCAGGTGCCACCATGCCAAGCTAATTTTTGTATTTTTAGCAGAGATGGGGTTTTGCCATGTTGACCAGGCTGATCTCGAACTCCTGACCTCAGGTGAACCACCCACCTCGGCCTCCCAAAGTTCTGGGATTACAGGTGTAAGCCACCACACCCAGCCACGAGGTTAACTTTCAACAGAGAAGGGTACCTCTTTGGCTCTGATCAGAGAAAAAGGAGTCAGGAGTGTGCTTGCTACCTACAGCAATGCCTGGCACTGAAGGAAGGGAGCATCTAAGTGTATAGGAGAAGGAGAGGAAGAGTGAAAGAATTGCTATAGGTTGACTCTTATTTTTTCTACTAAGTAAGGGAGCCACTCTATAGAACAGTAGTTTTCATACTTTTGTCAGAATGTATTATAGCTTTCTCTTGTGGATCTGTGTCCTTCTCTAAACTGTGAATTCCCAGAAAGCAGGAGAAACCATATCCTATTGTCTCTGCATCTGCCACCCCTCTTCCAGTGACTAACGCAAGGTAGATGCTCAAGAAATGTTTGTTGAATGAATGAAGTGTGATCGGAAATACAAAGAGAGAAGTGAGGGTTTCACATAGCTCAGATGGTATCAGAAGGAACCAACCAGTGACAAGCGAACAGATCTGAACAGTAACCCGGGGATACTGTTGGATTGAGAGCATCCGGCTATTTAAGAGCACTCCAAATAGGAGTGTTTGAAGTTGGGGAAACTAATAATAGTTACAGGTGATCTATTTGGCTTTCTGTCTAAGTTTCCCCACATCCATGAAGGCCCTTTGAATCTATGCTACACAGGTCTCTTATGGGCACAGATGAAAGGATAGGAACCCACCCAGCCCAGCCCAGCCACCACAGAAAAGAATGGTCTTTAGAGCTCCCAAGACTTGGCTTTTCTAATTCTTGGCTTTCCTTTGTTTAACTTGAACCTGTTAAGACTTTTTAGTTTCTTAATAGGTCATGCCTACCTTGCATAGTAAATTGGATCAAAGACATAGAAAGTATTTTAAACTGTAAATGACAATATGAAAACAAAGAGTTATTGTTTTAAGGGCATTTTACTTATTTGCTACAAGTAAGAAGTGGCTCCAAATTTTTAGATTCCTTGGAACCAGACAAATAGCTTCCTCCAGTTATATTTCAGGGCTCTGAAGAAGCCAATGTCCTAAACATGAAAATCTCACCCAAAAGAGAGACTTCTATTTTTTTCCCCAAACTGCATTTTTGCGTTAAGTTTATCTAGATGATGTTACCAAAGATGAATTGTTGAAACACGAGTAGAAGCTGGCGTGGATTGACTCTCATAGAATGAACTGTAGGGATGGAAAGGATTGGATCAGGGTAATGATTGACACATACAAACAGTTTTTATTCCTGGCTTTTTTTCCTCAAAACAGAATTGCATCGATGAAATTGAGACCATAATCAGTGTTAAGCTCCAGCTCATTGGAATTGTCGGTATTGGAATTGCAGGTCTCACGGTGAGAAAGTTCTAGAACTTACCTTTTTTGCCCTCTAAAAGCCTTGAAACTTTGCATCTTATTTCTCTTCAAGTGTGATAGTATCTTAAGAGAGAATTCTCATAAAGAAAAAAGACCTTTGTTCACAATGTGTTATATCTTCTAAGAACAAAGCTCATTAAATATATTAATAGTTTGTCCTCTAAAATATAATACAAATTTCAACTTTAACTCATTATGACCTTGAGTGTACCATTGTTATTAACTTCCCATTTTAAGGCTACCATCCGTAACCCAGATAAGTGATTTTCAGTTCTGGGTCTCTTTCTACTGTTACAAATTCAATGCAACATATCAGGTTAATCTCTCTCATCTATGATTTTAAGAGGCAGCAGAGCATAGAGATTAATAGGGCGAGCTCTGGCATCACATAGTTTGGATTTAACTCTAGACTCCACCACTTGCAAACTCTGGGATCATAGGAAAGTTTCTTAACTTCTCTACACCTCAATTTCCTCATCTTGTTCATATATAAACCTCATAAGACTGCCGTGAAAATTAAATGGGATACTACATATAAAGTAGTATTACAAATTATTACAGGTAAAGTGTCTGGGACATATAGCACTCAACAAATGCCAGCTCTCTGAATAATCTACCAGGCAAAGGCAATGCCATAGAAGGTATTAAGCGTAGTGCATCCAGGCCACCACCAGGTGGCTCTGTACTTCTAAAGTACAAAAGAAGAGTGTGTGGGAAGAACGGAGAGCAGGGGACAGGTATGGCAGGAGTTGCGAGAGATGGTAATGGAGAGAGTGTTGCGTCTACATCATTGAGGTCTTTGCATGCCCCTTTGAAAGGGTGGGCTTCATCCTTAAGGAGAGGGGAGTCACCAAGGGTTGGAAGAACCTGTGGTAGAGGATAGAGGAAAGGTTGGAGGGAGGCAAGATTGGATTTGGGAGGCTGGTTAAAGGGTGATTTCCATTTTCCAGGGGTTGGGTGATGATAGCTAATACTGAGATGGCACTTAGTCTCTAGCCCTCTATGTAGATTAATTCATGGCCTAAACTAAGGCCAGGGCTGTGGGAATTGTGAGGAAATCAGTGAATTTGCAGTTATCAGGGGACACACAAGCGCCTTCCCCTTTTCTGTATTTAGAGCACAGAGGGGTGGGGAAGTGGCTGGAAATACTCGGCTGAGGCCCTCCAAATCAAGGGACAGCTCTCAGGTCCTCCCCACCTGCTCTGGGGATAGCCTGGCTGCAGTTCCGCAGCTCCCCAAAGGACAATCCTGAGGCAGGTCTGAGCATGTGCTACATAATGGAGAGTTTCACAATCTCAGCAAATGAGCAGCCTAGAAGCATTCACCCCTGACTCGTGTCAGCAGTAGGCTGAGACTGAAGAAGTCTCACTGAAGCCAGGATGGGGTAGAGATTACATCCAACCTTATGGCAGTGGTAAAAGGGAAATGCCCATAGCAAGTCTATCTTGAGTCGGCACCTCCAGGTTTCTTCGTTAGTTCTTTTCTCTGTAAAGTGAGAGTTGCACAATGTAATCAGTTAACTAAATGTCCATTGGGTGTCTCCTGTGCTACATACTGGTACTTAGTCCTGTTATCCAGAAGCTTGAAATCCTGTTCCTGGCCATACCCTTACCTGCTTCTGTCCCTCCCTTTTCAAAACAACTGATCATTCATCTTATTGAATTTAACATTTACAGATCTTAGTCTGACCTAGGATGGAATTGAGGAGAGAACCAGAAAGTTATAGTACCCATTTTTTAAAATAAGCATTGACAGTAGTTTATAGAATGGTGCCTACAGATAGGGTTTCATGGGCTCTACAAAATTGTAGGGGAAATAACTGCAGACAAGAAGAATCTTTGGCATTCTTCTATTTAAACCATGGAAGTGGATATTGATTTCAATCAAGTATTTGACTTCTCAGAGAACTATCCAAAAGGTAAAAGTCAATAATATCATAGTATAAACACTAGTTTATGCTTTGCTAAAACTGTTGAATTAAACAGTGAAGCATCATTTGCCCTTAAAAATGGACCAAAAATGAAGTGATGCTCCACTTTTTTTTTCTTTTTTTGTGAGACAGGTTCTCTGTCACCAGGGAGTGAATTGGTGCGATCATAGCTCACTGCAGCCTCGACCTCCTGGGCTCAAGCGATCCTCCCGCCTCAGCTTGCCAAGCACCTGGGACTGTAGGGACACACTACCGTGCTCAGCTAATTTTTGTATTTTTTGTAGTGACAGGGTTTCACCATGTTTCCCAGGCTGGTCTAGAACTCTTGAGCTCAAGCGATCCTCCCACCACAGCCTCCCAAAGTGCTGGGATTACAGGCATGAGCCACTGCACCCAGCTGATACTCCATTTTTTTATATACAGACACTGTTGTAAAAAATCAGAGCTTTTCCAACAATAGAAAATTATTTAGACCACAAGCATATCTAAACAACAAATGGTTATGAACACAATTTTCAAAATAAACTTATAAAAGAGATCTGGGATTAACCTGAAATATAAAATTCCAAAGCCAGTATTGTATCTGTCTTTCACAAGTATTCAGAACGGTTCTATAATTCTAAAGCAGGGTAGGTTCCTTTAAAGCAGAGTCTTGTTACTTGTTAACAATAATCATATACATTTAAACAGTTAATCTGGAAATCTTTACCCCATAGCCAACCTTAAGTAACATACTAAAATGTCATTTGTAACTGGTAATAATTGGTTATAATTATTTGTTAACTTGAGTTAGACACACAGAAAATCTGCTGAACATTTTACCAATCAGTACCCATTTCAAAGTCACTGATGAGTGTTTCCTTCTGTTTCAGATCTTTGGCATGATATTCAGTATGGTCCTCTGCTGTGCGATACGAAACTCACGAGATGTGATATGAAGCTACTTCTACATGAAAACTGCAATCTAAAGCTTTCATACCAAATGTCACAGGAGCTGTCTCCCAGCTCATTTTTAATACTGAAATGACATTAGTATCTAAAATAATTTGCTGTCAATTGTACATTTGCATGAGTACATATGTTTGACTCATTACTGGTTTACCCCTTGAGTGAATGCCTGTGAATGTTGACTGAGAGCATATTCATGTGTGGTCTGTGTGTTTCTGAAATATGCTTTATACATAATGAAATCTGTTTGCTGGGAATTCCTGATTCTTGTTATATAAGAGAAACAACCTATTTCACTCCCAGAAAAAAAGATCAAAGAGCTTTCAGAAACTTTGAGAACTTGGTTATTTAGAAAAAGTGATAATGGGTCAGTTTCTCAGACTGTAGCCATCGAAAATTAGATGCAGAGAATTCAGAGATTTCTTCTTAATGGAAGCAATAAGCTGTAAGAATTGAGAGATCACAGTGGAGTGTTAAAACTGACTGTATCTAAGTTGGTTGTAAGAGTGTCCTGGGTTTTTTTTTATATACATGCTCTCCCCAGAATACAGTAAACCACAGTTTTAGAACTAAACACATCTGTAAAACTAAATATAGCATGGAAAATCTAATTTGAATAAGTCATGCTTTCCTAGAATTTAAAAATAAAAAAGTCTTCCTCTGGAAAGAGAAGTCACACAGACAATCATGTGCCCTATAAAAGTGAGTGTTTATAGGACTAAAAACCTTTTAACAACTTTTTAAGGAAATATTTTTGTTCTTATACAAAAACACGTAAATATTGCTTTATTACTTTCCTTTTCTGACCCTGCTGTAAACTACTGCAACCCTCACATCCTCAAAGGGACTTTTATCTCAAACTCTTCTGTTTCTCCAAATATAAGGACAAAAAGACTAAAGCAAGAGATCTGGCAGTTGAAAATTGTGGGAAAGAGAATTTTTACTGGCACTGTATCTTTGAAATACCTCATAACTTATGTTTACATGTTTTCCCAATTTTTTGTATTTTTCTTATATCTCCACCTGGATAATTCTTTATAGTTAAGAACTACAGTTTTCACCACTTAAAATAAGTAAAACAAAGTCCTTCATAATTTAACCATTAGCATCTTTGGCCAAACCAAAATAAAGAAAAGCATCTTCTAGTTGTGTGCAGACAACAGAAACAAGTTAAGGAAAGAAAAATGCTTATATACACACAGGACAAAAATATGTTCTTTTTGTGCAAATCCCCTGTGAAAATAAAATTTTCAAATTTTTTTTTGGTCTTAATGCTTCATTTTAAGTTAGTAAACCTAAATTTAGGATTTACATTGGCAAATTTTTCAGTAATTTTTAACATGTTACATTTAGTAAACCATAGATTTTTTTAAAACTGCGTTTTATAAGACCACACTTAAGTGAAAATACGGGAGGCTTTGGAAACCCCCAAGTGAACTTCTATACATGTGAAAACACAAGTCTTTGAGTGTGCACTAAAAGTGTCACACTCCCAAAAAACCTCACAAAACATTTTGCTAAAAAGATATAACTGCTTGAAATAGTCTCTCTCCCATGGAGAACCACATTTCTCTTTCTGCCATACTTGCTACTGCTACTGATTTTGGAGGAAAATTTTCCAGAAGAACAAAGGTCATATTTGAGGCAAGCTAAAAACTTAATTATACGTAGCTACTTTACTGTGTCTATAGCTAAAGAAAAATTATTTTACAAAAATTACTTCATGAAATATAGTTTGTACCCCAGTAGTTCAGAAATGTGACCTTTTAGGCAAAGAACAGACAGTCCATCTCTCTTAGCTTTAGTTTATCTCTTTGCCTGAAGACAGGAAACAGGCCCAAGTGCATACTCAGGTTCTTTCCAACTCAGAATTATCTCTGATTCCACAAAAGTGAGTTTAATTTCCTATCTGAATTAACAACTTGAAAGGAGGCTGCAATAGTTGAAAGTGGAAGAATAGAAATAAATAAATTTAAAAAGAAATGAATTAAAGTAGAAGAGAAGGGTTCTGTTCCATGTACGGTTAATGTGCCCCTTTGGGGGTAAGCTTTCCAAAATATGTGTGTGAGAAAAATTAGAAAATTCCACCACTAAGCTACAATAGATTTTATATGTGTGTGTCTGTGTATATAGTGTATACACATGTATATACATGTATATATACAGATACACACAGGAAGATACATATATCTGTATAAATAGACACATATAGTATATCTATATATAGATATATAATCCCTATATATCTTGATTCTACAAATATCTTTATACATATATAATTTGAATATATACATGTATATATAGATATGTGTGTGTGTATATATGTGTGTGTATACACACACACATATACATAAATTTTCAGTTATTTCTGTTCCCCTGAACTAATTTGAGATTAGACCCCAATATGCTTTTAAACGTCTCATGCCAAGGCACTGAACTAAAACTTCTTAATGTTGAAATATTTTAAGTGATTTCATATTAAATTTTCTATATACTGAAATTGCTTGCTTGATTTATCTTAAAGTCCTATAGTATCTTTCTACAAACCTTCACCCAACTTATCTAAATGTCTAACTACCAATCAAATAATGTGATTAAAAAAAAACAGAGTGGTAACCCTTCTATAATTTGCTATTGATAGTTGACTTAAAAGCAACACCCTAAGGACTGTTATTGCATATACAGTCATCTCTCAGTATTCATAGGACAATGGTTCCAGGATCCCCTGTGGATACCAAAATCCACAGATGTCCAAGCCCCTTATATAAAATTGTGTGGTATTTGCATATAACCTATGCATATCCTCTCATATACTTTATTTTTTTAATTTTTATTTTTTATTACATAATAGTTGTACATATTTATGGGATATATGTGATATTTTGATATTAGCATACAATGTGTAATAATCACATCAGGGTAATTGGGAAATCTATTACATGAAATATTTATCATTTCTTTGTGTTGGGAACATTCCAGATCTCCTAGGCCTTTTAAAATATATAATAAATTATTGTTAACTATAGTCACCTTATTGTGCTACCAAATATTAGAACTTATTCATTTTATCTAACTGTATTTTTGTACCCAGTAATCAACCCCTCTTCATCCCTCCCTGCCTGCTCTCGTTTCCAGCTTCTGGTAAGCACCATTGTATTTACTACCTCCATGAGATCAATTTTTATAGCTCCCACATGTGACTGAGAACATGATTTATCTTGATGATATTTGTCTTTCTGTGCCTGGTTTATCTCACTTAATATCCTCCAATTCTATCCATGTTGCTGCAATTGACAGGATTTTATTCATTAATCAGCCATTGTCATGGCTGAGTAATATTTCCTCGTGTGTATATAGCACATTTTCTTTATCCATCTGTTGATGGACACTTGGATTAATTCTGCATCTTGGCTATTGTGAATAGTGCTGTAATAAATATGAACATGCAGACATCTCTTTGATATACTGATTTTCTATCTTTTGGATATATACTCAGCAGTAGGATTGCTGAGTCATATGGTAGTACTATTTTTAGTTTTTTGAGGAACCTTCAAACTGTTTTGCATAGTGACTGTTGATTGCTTCCTGTGTTGTGCAGAAACTTTTTAGCTTGATGTAATCCCATTTGTCAATTTTTACTTTGGTTGCCTGTGCTTTTGAGGTTTTACCCCAAAAATATTTGCCCACACCAGTGTCCTGAAGCATTTTCCCAGTGTTTTCTTCTAGTAGTTTCATAGTTTCAGGTCTTACATTTAAGTCTTTAATACATTTGAATTTTGTGTAGGGTGAGAAATAGGGGTCTGGTCTCATTTTTCTGCATGTAGATAACCAGTTTTCTCAGCACTATTTGTTGAAGAGACTGTTCTTTTCCCAGTGTAAGTTCTTGGTGCCTTTGTCAAAAAAATAAATGCATGGATTTATTTCTGGGTTCTCTGTTCTGTTCCATTGGTCTATGTGTTTGTTTTTATGCCAATACCATTCTCTTTTGGTTACTATAGCTTTGCAGTGTATTTTGAAGATAGGTAGTGTGATGCCTTCAGCTTTTATTCTTTCTGCTGAGGATTGCTTTGACTATTTGGGTTTTTGTGTGTGTGTGTGGTTCCACGTGAATTTTAGCATTTTTTTTTTATTTTTGTGAAAAAAAGTCATTGGTATTTTGATAGGGATTGCATTGAATCTGTGGAACACTTTGGGTAGTATGGTCATTTTAACAATATCAAGTCTTCCAACCATGAACATGGAATATTTTTCCATTTTTTTCTGTCCTCTTCAATTTATTTCATTAGCATTTCATAGCTTTCATTATAGAGACCTTTCACTTCTTTGGTTAAATTTATTCCTACTTTTTTTTGTAGTTATTGTAAATGGGATTGCTTTCTTGATTTCTTTTTCAGATTGTTCACTGCTGGCATATAAAAATACTACTGATTTTTTTATTTTGATTTTATATCCTGCAACTCTACTGAATTCATTTATCAGTTCTAACAATTTTTTTGGTGGAATCTGTAGGTTTTTCTAAATATAAAATATGTCTTCTGCAAACAAGGATGACTTGACTTCTTTCTTTCCAATTTGGATGCCCTTTTTTTCTCTCGATGAATTGCTCTGGATAGGACTTCCAGTTCTATGTTGAATAGAAGTGGTGAAGGTGGTGGGCATTATTGTCTTTTTCCACATCTTTTAATTTTTGGCCAGGCACAGTGGCTAACGCTGATAATCCCAGCACTTTGGGAGGCCGAGGCAGGTGGATCACGAGGTCAGGAGTTTGAGATCACCTTGGCCAACATGGTGAAACCCCGTCTCTACTAAAAATACAAAAATTAGCAGGACATGGTAGCGCATGCCTGTAATCCCAGCTACTTGGGAGGCTGAGGCATGAGAATTGCTTGAGCCTTGGAGGCAGAGGTTGCAGTGAGCTGAGATCACGCCATTGCACTCCAGCCTGGGTGAGAGAGTGAGACCCTGTCTCAAAAGAAAAAAAAAAAAAAAAAAGAAAGAAAGACTTTTAATTTTTTTTATTTTTCCCTGTTCAATATGATGTTAGCTGTGGGTTTATCTTATATGGCTTTTAATGTTTTGTATTATGTTCCTTCTATCACCAGTTTGTTGAGGGTTTTTATCATAAAGGATACTGAATTTTATCGAATGCCTTTTCAGTATGTATTCAAATGTTCATATGGTTTTTGTCCTTGTTACTATTAATGTTTATTGATTTGTGTATGTTGAACCATCCTTGTATCCCTGAAATGAATCCCAATTAATTGATCATGGTGAATGACCTTTTTAATGTGTTGTTGAATTCTGTTTGCTAGTATTTTGTTGAGTATTTTTGCATCTATGTTCATCGGGAATATTGGTCTGTCATTTTCTTTGTTGTATTTTTGTTTGGTCTGGCTATCAGGGTAATGCTGGGCTCATTGAATTAGCTCTTCAGTTTTGGGGAATAGTTTTAGTAGAATTGGTGTTCTTTAAATATTTGATAAAATTTGGCAGTAAAGCCATCAGGTCCTGGGATTTTCTTTGATGGGTGGCTTTTATTACGGCTTTTATCTTATTACTTGTTATTAATCTATTCAGGTTTTCTACTTCTTTGTGGTTCAATCATGGTAAATTGTATGTATTTAGAAATTTATTCATTTTTTTCTAGGTTTTTCAATTTATTGGCATATAGTTCAAAAGTCTCTAATAATCTTTTGTATTACTGTGGTATCAATTTTAATGTCTCCTTTTTTGTCTCTTATTTACTTAGGTCTTTCTTTTTTCCTAATTAATCTAGCTAAAATTTTGTCATATTTTTATCTTTTAAAAAATTTCATTTTTCATTTTGTTGCCCTTTTGCATTGTTTTTTAGTGTCCATTTTATCTCTACTCTCATTTTTATTATTTATTTTCTTCTACTAGTTTGGGATTTGGTTTGTTCTTACTTCTCTAGTTCTTTAGGGTACATCATTTGTTTGTCTATTTGAAGTCTTTTTACTTTTTTGATATATGCATTTATTACTATAAACTTCCTTCTTAATACTGCTTTTGCTGTATTCCATTGGTTTGGTATGCTGTATTTCTAATTTCATTTGTTTCAAGAATTTTTAAAATATTTTTAATTTCTTCATTGACCCATTGGTCATTGAGGAGCATATTGTTTAATATTCATGTATTTGTTCAATTTTCAATGTTCTTCTTGTTATTGATTTCTAGATTTTATTCCATTGCAGCCTGAATATTTAATATTATTTCAATTTTTTGAGTTTAAGACTTGTTTTGTGACCTTGCATATTGTCTTTTCTGAAGAATGTTTTTATGTGCTGGCAAGAAGAATGTGTATTCTGCAGCAGTAGGATGAATGTTCTGAAAATGTCAGTTATGTCCATTTGGTCTAGAGTGTAGTTTACTTTTCGTGTTTCCTTTTTTTGTTAATTTTCTCTCTGTATGATCTATTTATTGGCAAAAGTTGGGTTTTGAGGTTCCCTACTATTATTGTACTGGAATCTAGCTCTCTTTTTGTGCTCTGATGTTGGGTACTATTATATTTACAGTTATATCCTCTTACAGAATGATCCCTTTACCATTATATAATGACCTTCTTTGTCTCCTTTTACAGTTTCTGACTTAAAAAGAGACAAAGTGTTGGGTCTTGTTTTTTCATTCATTCAGTCACCCTGTGTCTTTTAAATTGGAGAATTTGGTCCATGTTTACATTCAATGTAATTAATGATGGGTAAACACTACTGCCATTTTGTTATTTGTTTTCTGGTTCGTAAGTCCTTTATTTTATTCTTACTGTCTTTCTCTGTGGTTATTGTCCCTCGTATTACATTTTAATTCCTTGCTTTTTATTTTTACTGTATCTATTGTAGGTTTTTGCTTTGTGGCTGTTATGAGACAAAAAAATCTTATAGTTATAATAACTTGTTTTAAACAGATAACTTTGGTCACAAAGAAAAGAAGCAAACAAGCATTTTACAATTTAACTCCGTCTTCCCCAACTTTTTGACTTTTTATTGTCTCTATTTATAACTTTTTTTGTTGTTTATCTCTCTCTCTCTCTCTTTTTTTTTTTTTTTTTTTTTTTTTTTTTGAGACGTAATCTCACTTTGTCACACAGACTGGAGTTCAATGGCGTAATCTCAGCTCACTGCAACTTCTGCGTCCTGCGTTCGAGCTATTCTCCTGCCTCAGCCTCCCTAGTAGCTGGGATTACAGGCGCCTGCCGCCACACCCAGATAATTTTTTATATTTTTAGTAGAGCCAGGGTTTCAGCCAGGCTGGTCTTGAACTCCTGACCTCTAGTAACCCACCCGCCTCGGCCTCCCAAAGTGCTGGGATTACAGGCATGAGCCACCACATCCAGCCTTATGTCTCTTATCTCTTAACAAAATGTTGTAGTTATTATTTTCGATAGATTTGTCTTTTAGTCTTCATACCAAAGATATGAGTGGTTTACTCACCACAATTATTGTATGAGAATATTCTGAATGTGTATTTACTTTTACCAATAAGCTTTATACCTTCTGATGATTTCTTGTCACACTTTAACATTCTATTCTTTTAGATTAAAGAACTGCCTTTAGCATCTTTGGTAAGTCAGATCTGGTGCTCATCAATTCCCTCAGCTTTTGTTTGTCTGGCAAAGTCTTTGTTTCTCCTTTATGTTTGGAGGATAGCTTTTTTGGGTACAGTGTTCTCAGTTGAAAGTTGTTTCCTTCAGCACTTTGAATATGTCATCCCACTTCCTCCTGGCCTGTAAGGTTTCTGCAGACATATTGGGGCTCCTTTATATGTTATTTGTTTCAAAAGAAAAGCAGCCCTTGCTGCTTTTAGAATCCTTTCTTTATCCTTTACCTTTGAGAGTATAATTATTATATACCTTGGGGTAGTCTCATTTGGGTTGAAGGTGCTTGGTGTTTTCTAACCTCATTGTGCCTGGATATTCATAACTTTCTTTAGGTTTAGAAAGTGATCTGTTATTTCTTTGAATAAATTTTCTACCCCGTCTTTTTCTCTACTTCCTCTTTAGGCCAGTAACTCTTAGATTAGTCCTTTTGAGGCTATTTTCCAGATCTCGTAATGTACTTCAATCTTTTTTCTTTTTTCTCCTCTGACTTTGTATTTTCAAATAGCCTGTCTTTGAAATCACTCATTCTTTCTTCTGCTTGATCAGTTCTGCTGTTGAGACACTCTGATTATGCATTTTTCAGTTAATCAGTTATACTTTTCAGCTGCAGGATTTCTATTTCTTTTTTATTATTATTTCAATCTCTTTTTTAAATGTCTTTAATAAACTTCTGAATTTTTTCTGTCTGTTTTCTTAAAGTTCATCGAGCTTCCTTAAAACATCTATTTTGAATTTCCTGTCTGAGATATCACATATTTCCACCACTCTAATGTTGGTCATTGGCCCCTTATTTAGTCGTTTGGTGAGGTCATATTTTCCTGAAGTTTTGTACTAGATGCTTTTGGATGCTCATTGATGTCTTGGCATTGAAGAGTTAGGTATTTATTCCAGTCTTCATAGTCTGGCCTTGTTTACCCTCATCCTTCTTCAGAAGGCCTTCCAAGAATTCTGAAGAGTTTTGAGTTCAGTAAGCCTGTGTCATTACAGTTATTTCAGCACTAGAGGGTGTCCAAAGTCCACGTACACTAAGATTCTTTGCAGATTCCTGGATACCCATCCCTGATGGACTTGAGGAAAAAAAGGGAATTTCCTGGATACCCAGGAAAAGTCCCTCACTCTCTTCCCTCTCTTTCCCCCAAGCAGGAGTCCTTCTCTGGGGTTGGCCACCTGGTGTTGTGGGAAGGGTGACTCAAGCACTCTGTGGCCATTGCAGCTGGCAGTGCACTGAGTTGCATCTGATACCTATGACCTCCGAAACCAGCATAGGACTGGGATACTCAAGGCCCATGGCTGCTACTGTCTAACTGCACTGATGTTTATTCAAGGCCCAAGGCCACTTTTGTCAACAGGTGATAAAGCCAGCCAAGAATTGGGTCTGCCCTGCCAGGGCAGTGGATTCCCTCCTGGTCTGGAGTGGGTTTAGAAGTGTGGTCCAGGAGCAGTGGCCTAGAAATAGGGGCTTCAGGATTCTTCTAGGTGCTTTGTTTTACTGTGGCTGGGCTGGTACTCAGTTGCAAGACAAAGAGTAACCTCTTGTTCCCCCAAGTAGAAAGAGTCTCCCTCCTTGCTGCATTGCCTGGAGTTGGGGTGGGGTGACACCAGCACTCTCATGGCTGCTGCAGCTGGTGTTTGCACCAGGTCACATCCCAATCCCACTGCCTCCAAGACCGATGCAAAACCAAGGTTTGCCCGAAGATGAGCGTCACTATGGCTTGACTGTCACTTGAATTTATTTGGAGCCCCAGACCACTTTAGTCAGCCTGTAGTGAAGCCAGCTGTGACTTGTGTTCCTCCTCCTGCTGCAAAAGATGCCCCTCTGTCCCAGGACTGGTTGAAATGCTCCCTTCTTGAGCATCAGAGAAATTCTGCCTGGTGGTGTGTTCTATGTCAGAACAGCTCTGAGTTCCAGTGCAAAATCCCTCATATTTTGCTCTCCCTCCACTAAGCACACATTCTCTCTCTGTGCTGCACTGCCTGGGGTTGGGAATGGGGTGGTATAGGCAATGCAATACTGTCCTTCCTACCCTCTTTAATGCATCTTTCCTTGTTGTTTTATCAAAACCAAGTGCTGTGATCTCTCACCTGATTTTTTAGTTCTTTCGAAGGTGCTTTATTTTATAGATAGTTGTTCAATTTGATGTTCCTGCGGGTAGGGGCACTGTCACTGCAGGGTTCTATTCCGGCATCTTGCTCCACTTCCTAGCTCCTCCTGTATATTTTAAATCATTTCTAGATTACTCATTTACTTAATTCAAAGTAAATGCTATGTAAATACTTGTTATACTTTATTGTTTAGGGAATAATGACAAGAGAAAATTTTATACATGTTCAGTACAGATGCAACCATTTTTTTTTTTGGTCCAAATTATTTTAATCTGTAGTCAGTTAAATCTACAGATGCAGAACCCACAGATACTGAGGATCAACTATAGTTGTATTTTAATTAATATTTTTATGTAAATTATACCTCTTTTCTGCAGAATTGATCCTTTGTTATCCGTGGTTCAAGCTATAAAATTGCACACTGATGCAGGGTCCAATGTGTTTCCCTATGCAGTCAGCAACAATAATTGTTCTCCTTACCCTGTGAACAGTGTTTATAGATTTGACTGGGTGAGAATAAGGCTGGTGGGAAGATGGCAGTGAAGGAGATAGCATGTTTTCCCTTCTGAAACAAGTTTATCAAAGATGAAAAGGAAGAGGTACCCTTCTGTCATGGGTAAAATGCAGTTTCCATGGCCACTGAGAAAGCCACTGGACCTTTAATAGGTGCACCACACCCCAGCTTTCCTGGTTCATGGCCCCTTTGATATCCTCTTTGACCACCAGCTCCTCAATTTCAACAACTTCATTTTCCCCATCCCTGGGGAGAACACTCATGGGCCTTCAAAGCTAGTAGATTAACTGCATCATCTTAGTTCAGGCTCATCCAAATCAAATTTATGTTGTTATATTTTAAGAGGGACAAAAGGTTTCTACTTTTTTTCAGCATGATCCTTCATTTTTTACTATAACATGTACCTGTAAGGTATTATATGTAAGTTTCTTTTGAAACGTAAAAAGACTTCACCAATGCAAAATGATTTTTTAAAATATCCTGATTATAACAACAAAGGGTAAATACATTCCAGGAATCCACTGTTCATATGGCTTATCTCCTGGGGATAACACTTACTTGAATAACTGCCATCAAAACTGTCTTTAATGGGTATAAGTCCTTAGGATATCCAAGGCTGAATTAATACAAACCCAAGTTTCTCATATGCTCCAAATGTCAATATGAATGCCCAAAGTGTCAATATGACACATAAAGTTATCTCCACACTGGCCTTCCTTTCACAAAGTTTGGAATCTTCGTCACTACAGAATCAAGCAAAATCACCAAGCAAAAGTACAGTCCAGACCTACATTACTGTTGCCTGCTAAAGACCATGGCATAGCTTTTGAGTCCTCTTGGAGAAGGAGAGTAGAAAGAAAACATGAAAAAAGAAGAAAATGTGGATTTCATCTTGATTAAGACTGGTTATAAATGCCATAATGAGGAAAAAGGGAGAAAGGAACCAGTTAGGCACATAGGTAGGATAAGTCCTCCATAGGATTCCTTTTGTCTAACAAAGGAACGGCCTGAAAGATCAGACTGCAAGCATAGATAAGGAGCTAAGCTCCACTAGGAAGATGCCTTCTGTGTAATTAGCAAGGGTCACTTATACACAGTAGGCTTCAGTGAGCACATTCCTTTCCTTTTTGAACATATTCAGATAAGGGAGTTTGCACAGGGGAGGGAGGGGGGGCTTGCTTGAAACATGCCCAAGAGCAGTAACACAGAACCTGGCAAGTCCACAATGGAGAATTCTGCCCCCTTACACATGCATAGTAAGGGAAACTAAGTAACATAGAGTAACTTAGGCTAAGAGGCCACATGCATACCAAAAGGACAGGGAGGAGCTGTCAGAAATTTGTGTCTTATGCAAATGAAACACCTAGTCCTAACAATTTTTTCACACCTTATGTAAATGAAATATCTTGCCCTACTAGCCTGTTTATAAAAGCCCTTGTATTCCACTGTAGAATGGCAACCCTCTTTCAGGTCCCAGCTCCTCTAAAGGAGAGCTTTCTCCTTTCGCTTATTAAACTTTCGCTTCATCCTCACCCTAGTGTTCATGTTCCTTAATTTTCTTGGTGGTAAGACAAAGAACTCTGGGTCCTACTTAAAAACAACAAAACTAAAACATCCTGGTGCATTGGCAAGGCTGCTAGGATAAGATGTATTGCATTGTGAATCCAGATATGTGAGGACCACTGGGCCCTCTAGGGAAGAAGGGAGATCAGGGCAGATTGGGACTAACACTTGTCCTGCATATTGGCCCATTAGCAAGTCATTGTTGACCTTGCTGAAAACAATTTCAAGAGGGGACAATAGTGGAAGCCAAATTGTAATGACTGTGAAGAGAATGAGAAGCGAGGAAGTAGCTGGTTAGTGTAGTGGGCTCTTTCACACACACACACACACAAAAACTTGAAATAAGAACTCAAGGAGAGAGGGGGCAAATAACTAGATGGTTGCAGAGGATCAAGAGAGGGTTTTTTTTTTTTTTGCTTTTGCTTTTTTTATGATGGGAAGAGATTTAAGGATGCTTCGTACTGAAAAGAAATGAAAAAGGAAGCAAGAGAAAACACAAGAGCAAACAGCAAAGTCCTGGGGGAGATGAGGAATGGAATTAGGAGCATCTTCTGAAACTAGTGGGAAAGATGCTGAATTCATCAGAACTTCTCAGTTGCACAAGTGTCAGAAACCTAACTCTAACTGGGCAGAAAAGGGAAGTTATGGTTTCTCTTAAGGGGTGAAGCCAGCTTCAGGTTAGGCTCAAATGATAACAATAGGCCTCTCTCTCCTCAGTCTCTCTTGCTCTCCATTGGACTGGAGAGCTAGCTGTTTCCAAGGGATGCCAAAGATGGCCAGCAGCAACTCCAGGCTCACATTTTATCAGTTTAGGAACCCCAACAGGCCAATTACTTGTCTTTCTAATAGTCCAGGTTTGGTTGAGCCTAGCAGCATACCCACCCTCATCATCCCCACTGAAACCACTTGAACTCAAACTGGAAGTGAAGAGAACGCCAGAGGGAAATCAAGGTGCAGCTACCGGAAAAAGAGACATGGATGCTAAGCAGGCAGAAACATCAGGTAGAAGGAGGGTGGCAGAAGTAGAGAAAGTGAGCTAGAGTTGTCTTATAAGTGGGAATTAACCAGGAGAGATGAGCAAGTAGGGAAGAACCCAGCAGTGAACAGCAGAGTGGAAGTTACCTTTATAAAAGAATTTTTATTACACTTAGACTCAGTTCAAATCCTTGAAAAAACTTTTTCAGAATCCATGAAGGCATTCGTGACTAGTGCCAGTTAGATTTGAACATTAGACTTTGTATTTATTAATCAAAGATCTATATTTGACATACAGTTTTAAGTGGTATGCAGCTTTAAATGTCCATGTTATCAGCTGATATGAGAACCCCAAACCCTAGATTAATATGTGGAGACCACACAAATATCAACTTCAGATATTAAAGTAAAATAATGTGGGTTCTGACTTTTGTATGTAAATACACATCTATTCCCTCCCCATTGTACTAATCCATCTACAGGACCCCACCACTACTACCACCACCCTCCTCACCCCCACCCCCCGTGCACTATCAGCATACAGACATCTACAGTATGCCTAGCTGAATTTAACTGGTGGCTGTAGAATACAGCAAAGGCAACTGGCCCTGCTGAAAACTGTTTTTTGCCTTGGTGGGGGCAGTGTGAATGAAAAGGAATGGACAAGTAGAGGATATATCATCTTTTTGAGATCAAGTCTACAGGGCACTAGGTCTGTCTCATGTCAGTTACCTGTTGAAACCAAATTCTCATGAAAGAGTATCTAAGGAAGGAGAAGAAAAATAAACAGCTGCTTACCAAGCACATTTACCAGAAAACAGTGTTTCAATATTGATGAAGGTTTAGATTAAAATTTAGGATAATTCCACTCTCTCAAATCCCTTTGCACTCTCCCCCATCCCTAAAACCTTTTACAGTCATACTAGTTTTTCATTACATTAAAAGTCAAAACAGCCCCAGTTGCTTTTGGTATAAATGCTGAAAAGCATCTCCTATTACTTGAAGGACTACGAAGGATTTATACTTTCACATGTAAAGTGATCGTGGCCTCTTTTCTAGGCTTTGTAAACTGACTTTTTGGGGTATAACTTTTATAGGTCAGTTGGTGCACCAGAGTAATTAATTAAAGAAAATAGGCCGGGCGCGGTGGCTCAGGCCTGTAATCCCAGCACTTTGGGAGGCCAAGGCGGGTGGATCATGAGGTCAGGAGATCGAGACCATCCTGGCCAACATGGTGAAACACCATCTCTACTAAAAATACAAAAAACTTAGCCGAGCATGGTGGTGGGCACCTATAGTCCCAGCTACTCGGGAGGCTGAGGCAGGAGAATGGCGTGAACCCAGGAGGCGGAGCTTGCAGTGAGCCGAGATCGCACCACTGCACTCCAGCCTGGGCAACAGAGTAAGATTCCATCTCCCCTACTCCAAAAAAAAAAAAAAATTTATCCAGTGCATTTGAATGACCAGGAATAAAGCACTACATTGTAGATTCCACATGCTCCTTACTCCCCACCTCCATGCCAGCCCTGCTTCTAGCCTTTTGAAGTAGATGTCTCCAGTATTCTGACACCATGTGTTCCTTCAGCTTTTGATCACATTACTCTTCATAACTCTGTAGTCATCCCACATTCACATTCTATATCACAGAAACCTCCTGGCCCTCTGTTAGGAGAGACTGCTCAAGGCGAGTTTTTTGGCATTTCATATCCCTGTTCTCCATTTTACCTCCACTCTGCTCTTTCACGTGAAAACCATCCTTCGACTGAACCCAGAAGTCCCACTCATTGAACTTTTCTTCTAAAACCGCTTAAGCTCTCTAACGCCTGTGTAGGTATGGGTATGGATTAAATAATTCTCAAAATGAACATAAGATATTGTGAAACATAATATTTTTGTTAGCTTTATTTCAGGCAAGCACATTTAACCAAATTGCAAATTGTATCACTATTAGACAGAAAATCCTACCAGATAAGACTTCTGAGGTTTGGTACAGTAGTTTGTCTTGATGGCCTCATGTATACAGTCGCTATAGTCAGTATTGCACTTGCCACACTTACAGCTTAAAGCAACAGGATAGGAAAAATAGGGAGCAACATGGAGTGGGCATCCTGGTATTTCTACAGTCCTGTAGATGAAGTCTCTATATGTGCAAACATCCTGGGACAGAGCATATTTGGGAAGAAACAGTTTGCCATTGATATCCTGAGGAAAGAACAGAAAACAGAACATAATGTGACAGGACTTTAGGAAACATATAGAAATAGAAACATAAAAATAAATTCACTTATATTCCTTCATCACAAATACAACTGGGAAAGAATTCTTTAGCCCCATTCTCCAATACCAACTTAACCACGCTGAATTCTACAGAGATAAAAGTGACACCCTCCTCTCTTTTATCATTGATCATGGGAACAAGATAAGGTTTAAGTAAATCTGGGACATAAAACTGTTATAAAATTATCTGCATCCATTGTGCTGAGTAGATTCACGTAATATTGTAACCTGTGTACTCTGCTTCTAAGGAGTCAATAACCGTTAGATTTGGGAAACGAGGCTGTGATTTATTTCATTTCCTTTCTATATAGGAACGGACTTCTTAAAGGCTTATATAATTTACAGCCAAAAGAAGTAACATGAACTACATACCCGTGTCATACAATATCCAGCACAGATGGTGGTGTTGATGGTTAGGCAATAAGCACACTCTCTCCTTTCGATGTGCATTGTATACTCAGTTGGAATACAAAAAGACATCGCTTGTCCACATGCAAGGCCAAAAAGCATGGACATCAGAAAGACAGCCGTCATGCTAAATCAAAGACAAAATTAAAGAACCTATTGGTTAAAATCAGAAAGGACAAATAAGCCAAGAAAAAGTATAACCAAACCTCAATACCATCCCAATGCATATAATCATGCTTATAATTCTACCATTTGGTCAAGGAAGACGCCAGAAAGATAAAGTCCAAAAAAGGTCAGCTAAAATTACTACTGGCGTTAAGGGGCTAACTCAGAAATCTAGGAACCCCCTGATCCCACTTCCAAACCCTTAGGATATCCCTTTAAGGTTGAAATATGTACAGTTGGAACAAATAAAAGATTATTTTACACAGAAAGAGGTATGTAATTTGTTCTCAAAAAGATTAACAGGCAAAAAAGAAAAAAAAAGATCGACACAATTAGAAGAATACAATCAAGGATGACAGCTCCATTATGGGTTAGCCAGGAATATTAAATAATTTTTGGATGCATGGAAGAAAATAGAGGATCCACAGTGCCTCAGGCAGAAACAGAACATGCATCTCAATAGAGCTTGCGTGATGAAGAACTTGTTCAATATCAATTGGATGTCATTATCAATATGTATTGATCGGATATAGTTATATATATGATATATTGGATATATCATATCAATATGACATTGATATGATATTGATATCATTATACCTCTGGATAATGTTATGACATAATTATTTTAGTTCTACTACTGAGGAAGGGTAATTAAATTTCAGACTTTTGGATGTAAGTTGATCACCTTGAAGATTTAAGAAGTTTTTTTTAATCTTACAAATATTGTACAGCTAGCTAGATGTGTCTGGATTTTTTTCATTCTCAAGTATCATTGTCAGTAGAGAAAATATATACCTTAATGGAGTATTATTGTTGTCTATGAACATAAACTTGTTTGCTTGTTCTATTAAATAAATTATAATTTACAAAATATTTTGTTCAATAATCAGAAGTACCAAGATTTCCCCAAATCTGTCAGTTATACCTAAACAGCATCTTTAAGCTATATACACTAAAACCTACGTTAACTGAAACCTCATAGGTTCAGCCTCAGTTAACCAGGATTTTTTTTTCAATCAACTTATAAGAAACCATGAAAACCACATTACACAGGTTACCAGGGATTTATTTTAAATGCCAGATTCCAGAGATTAGTGGTCATTTCAATCAACCTTCTATTCCTAGAATGAGAATTGCAGATACATTAGATAAACATATATTGGGCGTCTGAACCAGGCACTGACAGACACAAATGGAAAAGATACGGTCCTTTACCTAAAGGGGTGACTGTCCAGTGGAGGAGCTAATATGAACACAAATAATAAAAATACAGATTGTTCTAGTGCTCTGAAAGAGTCCAGATTATGACTTTAAGACCTACAATTATCAAAGATTTATGTTTACTATATTTCTTATTACAAAAGAAAGTAACCCATTTTAGGAAGACTTAACTTTTAAAGGTTAAAATAACAGGGCTTTTTCTCACAAATTCTTTTAAATGAAATGTTGCATATTCAAACATTCTATGGAGGGTTTTTTTTTTGGTATTTGAGTTAAGGAGCAAAAAGCATACAAATTCCTTACTCATGGAACCTGGCTTCCTCAAGCGCTTCTCAAATGTCAGCTCCCTCTATGGTCCAGAGTTGGTCCCAGTATTTTAGAGATACAGACCTTGAGGATCCTCTGTAGGAGCTTAACATTACTAACTACTAAATTATGTAAAATGCTTACCCATCATGGTCATTATCGTTCTGGCTTGTTTAGACAGCCAGCTACTGAGTTTTTTCTATAGGAAACAATTAACTTCACATATTTTACCTTTTAGCTCTATGATTCTGTATAAAATCGATGTGGTGACCTGGTGATGAAAATATTGGTCTAAAAATTAAGAAACAGAATTCTTCCATAAATCTATGAGAACTTGACTAAAATGTATAATCTGTTTGGGTGTTATTTCCCCATCTGCAAAACAGAAAGTGACAAGTACACCCGACCCTTTTTAAAATGTAGGATGAAAATTTGTTTTGGTTTTCCTGTTATTGTCATACTTTCTATGGATACTCTATATTTTTTTAAGTTTCTCCTATAAACGTAGAACTCTAAAGTAACAAAAGTAGAAAATGAAAGTGCTGAATTACCAGCCACAGTAGCTGTACAACTTTGTGGGCATAAAGAAAGCAAGAACTGTACCTTTTCCTTTACTTCTTTATTGCAAATAGTAAAACTTCACCCACAGAATCTTTCTGGGCCTCAACTTTCTCATCTATAAAAGGAAGGCTTAGAACCAGAAGATGATCATGAAAATCTTCGCAGCACAAATAGTCTGTAATTCTATATAATAAATTAGTGTCAGATCTGATTGATTGATTAAGAGTTAGTGATCTAAATTCTACTTCAGGATTTAATTGCAGTTGTGTGCAACTGAGTAATTTAATGTCTTTGTGCCTTCATTTTTCCATATGTCCCTTCCTAAAGTCATAAAAAGAATAAAACAATACACGTGAAACACTTGGCACTCTATATAAGAAAGATCGTATAGCTATATAACACTGTACAAATCAGCGTTAGTTAATCCCTTCCTCTGTGATACGCCACAATTTCTTCTTCATCGTCATCTGGGTTCTCATCTTTGCCACTTAATCATCTGAAATCATCATAAATAATTTGTTGGGTACCTAAACATAGAAGGCATGGTTTCAGGCAGGGCCTAAATAATGAGATGCCTTCTTCAGATGCATGACCATATATGTGCCTACTTTCAACATATTTTCTTATTTCAAGATATGTTCTTTCCTTTGCCCCTTTCCTCTCTTTTTTCCTCCTATTTTTGCTCCCAATGCTTCATTCTTAATAAACACTTTCCTCTCTGCTCTGCCAATTTCCTTCATTAATTTTTACACTCCAAATCCCTTACTATGAAAAGAACTAATTGCCCATCCTATGAATAATCCTGGAACTTCATTAAAGCAGCATATTTTTCTAGAAAGCAAAATGTGCTATACAGCAGGTGTGTGTGTGTTGAACACTATCAAAGGTGGTTTAACTGTTAAATAACTAAAAAGAACTTATAATACAGAGCACATTACCCCTGCAGGTACTCAAAAATGAATTTGCTCTAACATTTCCAGAAGCATATTTTCATAAAAGATGACCATTAGTACAGGAATTGAGAGGATTTAATACACAGATCATTAAATTGACAACAATATTTAAATCAAAATGAAAACAGAAGAAAGCCATGAATATCAAATATCCTTCATTAGGGAACTAACCAGTTGCTTCTCTTTCTTTAAGTCAATGAATTTTTTCCTTATTCTTATGTATGTAGTTCACTCACCTTCATCTACTGCTAAACAATTTGGAGCAATAATTTAAAATATTAGAGCCTATTGAAGCAAATTATCTTTTAGCATTTTCCACTTTCTAAAAAATGGTAAAATGGTGAAAATGAAAAAAAATAGCTTAAGAACATTTCATTTCACAGAGCCTTCTTACTATAGACACCTACCTTACTTTGCATTGGTGAGCAGATGCTGTGATGACCCAAACTAAAAGCTCTTGGTTCATTTTATACCCTTCAGGATAATCCCCTCTGATCTTCCTGTTTATATAATTGCATTTGATTTACTGCTTTTTTATCTGAAAAGCATCTATTGAAAATTCATACTGAACTCCAAATAAAATGTATTTAGACAAACAAGCTCACCATATCTTTCCCTGGAAGCTGACATTATTGAAGCATGCATTTTCCTCTCTCCTGTTTCAAAATAAATTACCTTTTAAATTTATTCTTTATTAATATTTATTTATTAATATTAATAAAAGATAGATACAGAATGGGAAAAGCCAAATTCAAAAAACACTCTAACATCATCTAAGTAAGTCTTGGGAATAAAAATTTATTTGGGGCTTGAGTGCTTCAAGTTTTACCTAAATGTTCATGTAAAGATATATAAAATTATTCCTCATCTAAAAATTTTGTTTAGAACAAAATGTGTAGTTCAAAATATTTTGGGGGAGATTTTAAGATATTAAGTAAAATTTACACGTGCGAAAGAATGACTGTCTGAGGAACATGGCCACATCTGACAGGATGTCAAGCTGACCTGAGATAAAATTTTGGCCCTGCCATTTGCTTGCTATATGACATTGGCATGCTTAACCGCTTTAGTTTCTATGAAAAGGTAATATCACTTCTCTAACAATTTTTGGTGTTGAGCATTTTTTCATATGCTTATTGGCCATGTATATATCTTCTTTTGAAAAGTGTCTGTTTATGTCTTTTGCCCACTTTTTAACAGGGTTCTTCAGTTTTTGCTTATAAATTTGTTTAAGCTTCTTATGGATTCTGGGTATTAGACCTTTGTCAGATGCATAGTTTGCAAATATTTTCTCCCATTCTATAGGTTGTGTGTTTATTCTGTTGATAGTTTCTTTTGCTGTTATACCAGGTAACAAAAGTACAGGATCCTAGAGAGATGGGAAGCAGACAGGGAGAAACAGACTGGAGAAAGTTTCTGGGCCATAATGCAGAAGCTCTTTAGTTAAAGCTCTTTAGTTTAAAAAAAAGGTCAATTTTTGTTTTTGTTGAAGTTGCATTTGTCATCTTTGTCATGAAATCTTTGCCTGGTCCTACATCTGGAATGATATTTCCGAGGTTATCCTCCAGAGTTTTTAGTTTTAGGTTTTACATTTAAGGCTTTAATCCATGTTGAGTTGATTTTTCTATACAGTGTAGGGAAGGGATCCAGTTTCAATCTTCTGCATATGGCTAGCCAGTTATCTCAGCACCATTTGTTGAATAGGGAATCCTTTCCCCATTGCTTGTTTTTGTCAGTTTAATTGAGCAAAGAACGATTGTTGAATCAGGCAGCCCTCAGAATCAGAAGAGATTCACAGAACTCTGCTCCTCAATGTGGGCAGACAGCATTTATGAACAGAAAGTAGAAATGAGGTACTGAAACAGCTTGATTTCATTATAGATCAGCACTTGCCTTACTTGGACAAAGTCTGATCAGCTGGCTGCCTATAATTGATTGAAGCTCAGCTGCTGTGATGAGCTGAAACTCAGCTGTTTGTTACCAAAGTATACTCCTAAGTTAGGCTTTCAGTTAGTTTACATACTAAGTTAGGTTGCAGTTCATTATGTAGGAACTCACAACACAGAGGTATCCTCAGGCCATATTTCCTTTAACAGATATATACCGAGAAATGGCCATGCCAGGGGCTCCAAAGTCTTGGGAATGTGAGCTACTATGTAATAAGATAATTTTGAAAACAGGGAAACTGGAAATGAGGGTGCCAATCTAATTTCAGACAAGATGCTAACACAAGAGTATGATAAATGGAAGAATATTAGATATGTGTTTCTAATGGAATGAGTGCCTCCTTTGTATATAAAGCATTGATTCAGGAGCTCATTTTCTAGTGGATTTATATACCTATCCCTGGGAGATATATATATGTATGTGTGTGTGTACATATGTAATGGGCAACTATAAAAACACTTGGCCTGTTACTAGAAGAACTATAATAAATATCATGCATTTGGGTAGTGATTTTCTTGCTAAAGAGGCCTTAATGTATATGATCTCATACTGTTAAAAGAATCCAGGCATGTTGAATTTGTGCTTCTGATCCAGGTTTACTTTCTCACCCAAAATAATTATAAAACAGTACAAAATATATAAAATAATGTCTCTATACATATTGGACATCAGGAAACAAAAGTACGTGATCTGAGAGACATAGGAAACAAACAGGAAGAAACTGCCTGGAGAAAGTTTCTGAGCCATAGGGCAGGAAAGGTTACCAAGGCAGAGGCCAGAAGCATCACCAAATTGAAGAGATAGACCTGGGAGTCCATGGATCCCCAAGGCAGACAGAGTTCACAAGAAAGACATTATCAAAAACGAAAACCACAAACTAATAACCCTCATGAAATGAACATAGATACAAAAATTATTCACAAAATTTAGCAAAACAAAATAAGCAATACATAAAAAGAATAATACGTCATGGTCAAAGTGGAATTTATTTCAGGAATGCAAGTTTAGTTTGCATTCAATTAAGAAAATTCACCATACTAACAGACTAAAAAATAAAAGGCTTACAATGATCTCAATGGAAACACACACACACATACACACACACACAACCACATACACAAAAGCATTTGACAAAATCCAACATACATTCCTGAAAAAATTTTCAGGAAACTTGGAATAGAAGAAAACTTCCTAACTTAATAAAAGGCATCAGCAAAAATTTATGATTAATATCATACTTAATATTGAAAGACAAAATACTTTTCCTCTAAGATCAGGAAAAAGGCAAAAATGTCTGCTTTTGCATCTTCTATTAAACACTATACTGTATGTGCAATGTTAATGCAATAAGCCAAAGGAAAAAAGACATTCAGATGGGAAAGGAAGGAGTAAAATTTTATTCACACGTAACATGACCATCAATGTAGAAAATCTTATTGAATCGCTGATTTCAAGATTGTAAAACTATGGTAATTAAGAAAGTGGTGGTAAGACAGATCATTGGAACAAAATATGGTCCAGTAATAAACCTGCACACATGTGGTCAAATGACTTTCAAGAAAGGTGAAAATGAAATCATGTAGAGAATAAATAGTATTTTCAACAAATGGTGCTGGAACAATTCGTTATCCATATATAAAAATAAATACTTTTTTAAAATAAATAAATAACTTCAATACATAGCTTGCATTATATACAAATGTTAACATGAAATATAAAAACTAAAATTCTAAAACTTCTAGAAGAAAGCACGGAATAAAACGTCTGTTAGGCAAAACTTGAATTAGGCAAAACTTTCTTAGATATAACACCAACAGCATGATCCATTTTCAAAAACAATAAATTGGACTCTGTCAGAATTAAGAACTTCTCTCTTCAAAAGGCATTGTTAAAACAACAAAGACATATCACAAACTGAAAGAAAAGAAACTTGCAAATTATACATAAGATAAAGAACTTGTATACAGAATATATGAAGAACTTGCTATACTCAATTGTAAGAAAAAATTATCCAATTTTTTAAATAAGCAAATGTTTGAATAGACATTTCACAAAATTATATAGATGGGAACTAAACAGATGAAAAATTTTCATCATTAGTCTCAGAGATAAGCAAATTAAGACCTCAATGACATAGCACTACACACTTCTTGGGCTGCCTAAAATTTAAAAATTGGAAATACCAAGGGTTAGCAAGGATGTGGAGCAACTGAAATTTGCATACAATGTTTGATGGAAACATAAAATGGTACAAGTTTGTCAGTTCATAAGTCTCTCAAAAAGTTAAACATACACCTACAATATGACCTAACCATTCCACTCCTAAGTATTTATCTAAGAGAAATAATAGGATATATCCATCCATGAACTTGTACACAAACATTTATAGCATCTTTATTTTTAATAGTCCCAAACTGGAAACAAACTGAATGTCCCTCCACAGGTGATAAACAAATATGTCACACATATGCAATAGAATATTTGCCAGCAATAAATAGGAATAAACTACCGACATAGCAGTGACATTAATATCAATAATTATGTTATAATCTTAATATTATTAACATAGACCAAAACAGAGTACATGCCATATAATTCTGTTTATATAAAATACCAGAAAATACAAATTAATGTAAGACAGAAAGCAGATTAATGATTGCCTGGGGATGAGGAAAGACAAGGAAGGGGAAGAAAGAGGATTTCCAAGGGGCAGAGGAAACATTTAGGAAGTGAAAAATATGTTCATTATCTTGATTGTGATGATGGTTTTACAGGATACACATATGTTAAAACCTACCAAAATATATGCAGGGTTAGGGGTTGAATTATGTACCCCCAAATTTCAAATGTTGAAGTTCTAACCTGTAGTATATCAGAATGTGACCTTATTTGGAAATAAGTTCATTACAAATGAAATTAATTAATATGAAATAACACTGGAGTAAAGTAGGCCACTAGCCAATATGATTGGATATATCCCCTTACAAAAAGAGGAAATTTGGACGCAGACACATGAACAAGGAGAATGCCATGTGGAGAATGAAATTATGTTGCCTCAAACCAAGGACTACCAGAAGCTACAATAGAGGCCTGGAATACATCCTAGCTCAGCAGCTTCAGAGGGAACATGGCCCTGCAGACACCTTGATCTTGGACTTCTGGCCTCTAGAGCTGTGAGAAGATAAATCTCTGTTGTTTTAAACCACTCAGTTTATGGTACTGTGTTATGGCAGTCCTAGGAAACTAATATATGCAATTTATTGTATGTCAATTATACCTCAATAAAACTGATAAAAAAATATGGTAGGTGGAAATGATCTGTGCCTATTTGTCTAACTTCATGTCATACCCACCTCCCTCCACCTTTTATTTATTATGTCTCTTCGAACATTCCAAACTTGTTCTTGGAACAGTGCTTTTACATTTGCTATTTGTTTATTATGGAGCAACCTTTCGACAAGTCTTTGAATGGCTTTCTCCTTATCATCTCAGCTTAAAAATTACTTCTTTAGAAAACCCTTCCTTGACCACCAAGTCTAATGCAGCCTACTGCCACTGTCACTTTTTATCCTGTTATCTCATATTTTCTTCATTGCACTCAGCGTTTTCTGATACTATATTTGTTTATATACTTATTCTCTGTCTCTCCCTTTCCAACTAGACTGTAAGCAATTTAAATGGAAGCTTTATTTGTCTTGCTCATCACCATATCTTCAGAATCCAAACCAGCCTCTGCTATATATTAGGTACTCAGTAAATACTGATTACATAAATAAATGGAAACATAGATCCTATTCTGACATTTTGCATCCATGGAGAGGTTACTTAATGCTCTGATGTTCTATAGATAGTTACAGGCACAGTCAGGCTAACATCCAAGTTTCTTGACATTGTTTTCGTTGCATTAAAATTTTAACTCATTTTCAAAGAAAAGCAAACACTCACACTCTTTAGTTAGCCAAACAGAGAAGTGGCATTAAAATATGAATCAGATTTACTGACATTATCCTTTACCCCAAAGATTGGGTACTTTTCTAGCTCCTACTATTCTCTATATCCATACAATTCTAAAATCCTGGTCAATATAGACACTTTTAAAAAAATCGGTTTAGTCATCTTAAGTCTGAGTTATCAGTAAGAATCATATTAAAATGGCCTGCAACATGAAACAAAACCTGTTTGTTTACTTAATTCCTTTCAATGCTTTTTTCCTTAATACAGATAATTGGTAGCAAATAGAGTTCACCCTATTTGCATATTGATCATTTTATTATTTTAAAGCTCTCAAGTGAGAAGACAAAATTGATTTAATATGTATAAAAATTATGTCAATTTGCTTCTCTCTTTTGGTAACAGATTAAAGCCCCTTGTACAGCAGATTTACATGAATGTATGCAAGTTCTTTTCTATTTCAAAACATTTTTTTAAATTAAGGTCATCTATAAATGTTAATAGAAATTGCTAATGTCTTCTGTAATAAAATTTGTAGTGTTAAAAAGTCAGATTGGTATCTAATTTTCCTTACCCATATGTCAAAACTAGTTTCTCTGTCCCTTAGTATAATATCTTTCTTTCTACTTATGTTACTTTATATAACCCCTGGTAATTAGATATTATTTCTCTGGCTGAATAATGTGAGCAGTATTAACCGTACTCACAATAATAGGTGTAGCCACTTCTCAGCAACTAATGAACAATATGCTGTTAATCTCACCCAAAAATTTTTAACTTTTCTTATCTTTTTTAGCACACTTTTTGTTTCTAAAGAAGTTCACAGTATTATTATATGCAAAAATCAATCAAAAATTTAGTTAGCAAATTAATCAGTGGTAGTCACAGAATAATAAATCCATAATGTAGTTAACGTGTCTCATTACATATGTATGAGTTTTCCTAGTGTTTAAAATTATCTTCTATTGGGAACAATGGCTATTCATGGACTCATTAATTCATTTGTTCAACAAATCTATGATATTTCCACCTCATTCCAGACACTGCCCTCAAGAAATCCCTTCTTACCAGTCATCTTCTTCACACAGCTATAAAATAGCAGTCCAGTTGAGCCCCAGACCCATGTATCCAACTCCCTATCTTGTAGGAGTTGTCTTCATCTCCAATTAGATGTTCCACAGGAACTCCAAACTCAGTGAGCACCCTGAATCCCAGGGACTGAGTTACATGCCTCATTCTTATACCAGCATATCGCCCCCTGGGCTTACTCCCAAAATAAGGCAGGAGAACAAGACTAAGCCAGCTATTCTAGCCCAAAACATGAACCAGGTTTGGTGAACCTCCCCATAGGTAAAGTAAGTAAAAGAATAAGGAGAAGACCAAAATGTGTTTAGGTAAAGACATTTTGATTTCAAGGAAGTCAGGAGTAGGGAAAAGCTCTTCCCTGCCTGGCACAAGAGGAGGCCTCCCAGTTTCTACTCCAGCACTACCAACAACTGTTCTCATTTGTCAGTGCCCAGACTATTCAGCTTCTCCCCAAAGCCCCACATATTTCTGCTCTCACCCATCAAGGATAAACTGGTATAAGAATTTCTCTTCTACTAAAAACAGTTCGAAAACAGGGCAAAATATATGAAACAATTATTCATAGACTTTTGATAATAGGAACCACAAGGCTGATACTGAAAGAAAGGAAACCAATAAGTTAACCCCTATGATTGTCCTAGATACCTGAAGGCAGTTTCTAGGCTACAGCACAGAGAGGGGCAACCAAACAGAGATGATATTCTTGAGGAATTGTGAAGACACATATAGAAGTTCAGGGAGGCTGAAATGCCTAGAATTTTTAGGACAGAGAAATGAAGAGGAGGGAGCTGCTTAGAAAGAAAATCTGGAGATCTGAAAGGGGTTTTCACTGAGTCTTTGACTGATGACCTATTTGTATATGATCGGGTTGAAACTATGAAGCCAAGGAAAGATCACTGAAAATCAGGAGGCTGAACAATTCCTAGAGCTTACTTATATCTAAAAATAGTTTGTGCTTCCATAAGCCAGAGTGGAGAGGTACTATAATATATAATTAGGTAGAGTCCTCAGAAAAGTCATGCTTTAAAAGTGAGGATAAATTAACTCTAGAGTTAAGGCTGCTCTGAACCTTCCTGAACAAAGATAAAAAGCAACTTTCAAAAGGATTGAGCGAATCAAGTAACATGAATGTCTGCCAGAACGAAGTTCAGTATTCCTTTAAAAAATACAACAAAATATAACTCATTTATTAAAATGTAAAATTAACAATGTCTAGCATCCAATAAGAAATAACTAGGCATGCAAAGAAGTGAAAAATGTGACCCATACCAGAAGGAAAATCAATAAATAGAAACAGGCTCAAAATGGCAGAAATAATGAAATTCAGGGACAAGAACCTTAAGAGAGTTTTTACAAACGTTTTTAATAAGCTTAAGAATCTAAATGAAAACATGAACATGAGGAAAAGAGAAATAAAAAGTATAATAAAAGACCCAAATGGAACTTCTAGAGATGAAAAATACAGTATCCAAAATGAAAAAAAAAGTCACTGAATGAACTGAAAAACAGACTGGATAGTTCAGAAGAAAATATCAGTACACTTAAAGACAGAACAATAGAAACCATGGTAGCCAACTTCCAAGATGGTATCAATGATCTTCAATTCCTAGTACTTCTGTCATTGTGTAATACCCACCCATTGTGTAATACCTGGATTTGATATGTCTGTGTGATCTTCAGACTGGAGCAAAATTGAAGTTACGCCCTAAAGGTGTCATAAAAGACATTTCCTCTTTCATCTTGCTCAGTTGAATCACTTGCTATGAGGGAAGTCAGCTATCAGGTCACAAAAACACTCAAATGACAGCAACTATGGAGCAGTCCAAATGGCAAAGGACAGAGACCTCCTGCCAACAATCAGAACCAACTTGTCAACAATGTAAGTGAGCCATCTTGGAAGTAGATCTTCAGCCCTTATTAAGTCTTCAAATAACTGCAATCCTGAGACAATATCTTGACTGCAACTTGATGAGGGACACTCCAAGCCATAACCATTAGCTAAGTCACACCCAAATTCATGATCCACAGAAATCATTTGATGTATATTTATCACTGGTTTAACCTATTAAGTTTTAGAATAATTTTTTGAGCAGCAACAAATACCTAATTCAGAGACTACTTAAAATGAATAGCACAGGGAAAAAAGTTTTTTAAAAAGCCTTAGTGGAATAATATCAAGCAGAATAAAATACATGTAATTGGAGTCCAGAATAAAAGGTGAGAATTAAAGTGGGGACAAAAAAATATTTGAAAAAATGTGGCTAAAATATTTCCAAATTTTATGACTATAAAGCCACAAATCCTAGAAGTTCAATAAAACCCAAGTAAAATAAACATTTAAAAAACTATTCTGCTTTTCTCTTCCATGATGGAAGATTAGATGCTTTTCTAGCATCCTTCACCTACTTGAAAGAAGCAAAACAGTGTCTTGAGATTCACACTGTGATCTTTTATTCAAGAAGGAACCTGAGAATTCGACAGAAAAGCAAAGGACACTTCAGATCTCAGGAAAAAAAAGGTAGGCAGGCAGTCTGCACAGCAACATCTGGCTGAGAAATGAGAGTGAAGCCCCAGTACATGAGAAGCCGAGATGGTGTCTTTCTATGAGTTAGTCCATTCTCTCATTGCTGTAAAAAAGATGTGGGACTGGGTGATTTATAAAGAAAAGAGATTTAATTGGTTCATGGTTCTGCAGGCTATACAGGAAGTATAGCAGGTTCTGCTTCAGGGGAGGCCTCAGGAAGCTTCCAATCATGGCAGAAATCAAAAGGTGAGCAAAGTGTCTCACATGGCACGAGCAGGAGCAAGACAGAGTAAGAGGGGAGATGCTGCACGCTTTTAAACAACTAGATCTTATGAGAACTCACTCACTATCACAAGAACAGTGCTGAAAGGAAAACGCTAAACCATTCATGAGAAATACACTCCCATGATCCAACCACATCCCCCCAGGCCCCACCTCCAACACTGGGGACTAGAATTCGACATGAGACTTGGTGGGGCACACGGACCCAAAGCATATCAGTCTACATTCTACCTTTCCACTGGGGAACTGTACCAAAAGCACCTTGTCCCTCCCAAGCCCTGGAGCTAACTGGGGGAAAGGCTTGGATACTGTGAGAAGAAAAGACACTGAGAAATGTCCTAGGCATTTTCTCAAATCTGGGACCCAGTTGGAGGATAGTATTCTCAATCCTGGCTCATCCCAAACTTGGTGGGATAGGGCTACTTAGCAACAGTGCCTGCCATGACCATTAGAGAGTCTTGGACTGGAGATTGGAGTCCTGGGTCTGGAGTGAGGGAGGAGCTCCCATAGCCAGAACTGAGGAGCAAGTTTGGAGTGTGCTGCAATTATGGACACTGGAACTGGGCTCTGCCTCTTCATGGGATCAGAGAAGGAGGAAATTTTCTGGAGAGCTGTGGTTTTGCACAGGTGGTGAAATTTTCAGACATGAACAGCTTTGCAATCTAAAGGCAATCTGCATGCAACTTTACTGAGTGCCCAACCTTGCTCTCTTGGTCAAAACGAGGGATTGAGCACAGCTGGATCTGAGGAGTGAGAGATAAGTGAGTACCACACCCACTCACCTAGTCTGGGAGCTAGTGCCACCCCTCCCTTCCCATGCAAGGAACTTCGTGCAGTGGCTGTTTTTCACTCCTTACCTGGGAACATCTCCAGGCATTTGGCAACTGCCCCCTGGGCTCATCAGAGCAGACACTTGCACCCACAATTAGGAAGCCTGAGGGCAGGCTAGGCTAGTCCAGCTCCAACAGCTTCACCCCCACAACTCCCACTGAGGCTGAGCCTAGAATCCCAACCACTGAGCATCCCACAGCCCAGTCCAATGCCTGGGACACTGGAAAACTTCTCCTGGTAAACAAAGATCAAGATAAACCCAATTGCTGCCACCATAGCCGTCTCTTACCTGCAAGTGCCACCTACTGGCCTGGGGGTCAAGTAGCACAACCAAATACAAAATCTGCTGACACAACTGCACAGCAATTGAGAATGAGAGAAGCTTCTGTGGCCCCCACGCCTCCAGCTTCTCAGGAGACCATAAGCCTGTGGTCTCAACTGGTACACAACTACTACAGCTGGCATTTGAGAAACCTACCACACTAAGGTTATCTGTAACCAGTCTTTGCCACTGAACACACTCAGAAGCAAAGCAAAATGGCCCTACTCAACATACCTTATAGTCACAGCTTCAAGGAAAAATTAAAAAGTTCCATCTGTGGCTGGGGAATTCTTGTGGAGGTCAGAGTGGAAGCAGGTGTGGGAAGCTCCAGCACAAGGAAACATGACTGCCAAAGTGTTTGAGCTCATTAGCAAGTTTGGCCCACCGTTAGCTGTTGCAGTAGATGTGGCGAACTCTGCCTTATATAATGTGGATGCTGGGTGCAGAGTTATTGTCTTTGACCAATTCCATGGAGTACAGAACATTGTGGTAGGGAAAGGAATCACTTTTTCATCCCATGAGTGTAGAAACCAATTACCTTTGACTGCCATCTCAACTATGTAATGTGCCAGTCATCACAGGTAGCAAAGATTTACAGAATGTCAACATCACACTCCACATCTTCTTCTGACCTTTTGCTAGCCACCTTCCTCACATCTATACCAGCACTGGAAAGGACTATGATGAGCATGTGCTGCCATCCATCACTATAGAGATCCTCAAGTCAGTGTTGGCTCACTTTGATGCTGGAGAACGAATCACACAGAGACAACTGGTCTCCAGGCAGGTGAGCAATGACCTTAAGGAGTGAGCAGCCACCTTTGGGCTCATCCTGGACAACATGTCATTGGCATATCAGAGCTTCCGGAAGGAGTTCACACAAGTGGTGAAAGCCAAACAGGTGACTCAGCAGAAAGCAGAGAGGGCCAGATTTGTGGTGGAAAAAGGCTGAGCAGCAGAAAAAGGCAGCCATCATCTCTGCTGAGGGCAACTCCAAAGCAGCCAAGCTGACTGCCAACTCACTGACCACCACAGGGGATGGTTTGATTGAGCTGCACAAGCTGTAAGCCACAGAGGACATCATGTACCAGCTCTCATGCCCTTGGAACATCACTTACCTGCCAGCAGGCAGTCTGTGCTCCTCTAGCTGCCCCAGTGAGGGTCCACCCTGCCTGCACCTCCATGGGCCAACTGAGTCACAGTCCTGATGATTCTTAACACCGCCTTCTGCTGCCCTGACCCCAGAAATCACAGTGAAATTTCAAGACTGGCTTAAAGTGAAGGAAATAAAAGTAAAATCACTTCGGATCTTTAAAAAAAAAAAAAAAAAAAAGTCCTATCCAAATAAAAGTAAATGCAAAAATAAGATATAAGAAATGATTGTTTCTTCAGATGAGAAGAAACAGCATAACAATATTAAAAGTATGAAAAAGTAGGGTGTTATCACACATCCCCCAAAAATCACACTAACTCTCTAGTAATGGATTCTAACCAAAATGAAATATTTGAAATGTCAGATAAAGAATCAAAATATTGATTTTAAATAACTTCAGTAAGATTCAGAAGACATCTGAAAACGAATACAAGAAAAATCAGTTCAGGATATGAATGAGAAATTTACCAAGGAGATAAATATCTTAAAAATAGAACTTCTGGAATTGAAAAATATTGAAGGAATAACAAAATACAGTTGAAACCTCCAACAGTAGACTAGAATACACAGAAGAGACAACATCAATACTTGAAGACAGATTTTTTTAATTAACCCAGTCAAGCAAAAATAAAGAAGCAAGAATAAAAAAAGAATAAACAAAGTCTTCAAGAAGTATGGGACTAGGTAAAGTCTCCCAACATACAAATCACTGGTATTCCAATGGAATACCAATATATAGATTCATGGTATACAATGGAGTCCATGGGAATACCAATGATTTGTATGGGAGAATAAAAAGCAAAAAGTTTTAACAACTGATTAAGGGAAATAATTCATAAAAAGTTCCCTAGTCTTGCAAGAGAATTAGACATTTAGATACAGGAGGCCCAGTAAACACCAGGAAGATACACTGCAAGAAGGACTTCATCATGACGTGTTGTCATCAGACAGTTTAAAGTAAACATGAAAAAAAAAATCCTAAAATCAGCAAGAGAAAAGCATCCAGTCACCTATAAAGAAAACCTTGTCAGACTAACAGTGGAAATTTCAGCAGAAACTTTACAAGCCAGAAGAGATTTCATTTTCAAAGTGCTTTAAAAAAACCTACCAATCATGAATTCTGTGTCCTGCCAGAATAAGTTCCATAAATGAAAAGGAAATAAATTCTTTCCAAGACAAGCAAATGCTAAGGGAATTTGTCAGTACTTGGCCAGCCCTATAGGAAATGTCCAAAGGAGTTATAAACATGGAAAACAAAAGGTTGTTATTCACCATCATAAAAATTCATGAAGTATAAAACTCACAGGTCTTATAAAACAATCACATAAAGGAGAAAGAGAAATAAATAAATGGCAGCATGATAGAACTCCACCAAACCACAGATGGAGGTGGTGGGGGAAAGAAACAAAGAATCTACAAAGCAACTAGATAACAATTAATATTATGACAATAATGAAAAATCACATATCAATGTTAACATTAAATATAAATGGATTAAATGAATCACTTAAAAGATATAGATTAACAGAAGGAATAAAAAAACATGAACCAACTATATGCTACTTACAAGAAACCCACCTTCTGGAAAAGACACTTATAGATTGATGGTAAAGGGGTGGAAAAACATATTCCATGCAAACGGAAACCAAAAGCAAGAAGGAGTAGATATACTTACATCAGATAAAACAGACATTAAGCCAACAACAATTTAAAAAAAAAAAGACAGAAGTCATAATATGCTAAAGGGATCAATTCAACGAGAGGATATAATGATCACAATACACATGCATCCGACATTAGAGCCCTAAGATTCATAAAACAAATAATGCTAGACCTAAATAAAGCCATAGACTGCAATACAATAATACCAGGGGATGTCACTACCCCACTTATAGCACTAGACCGATCACTGAGACACAAAACCAACAAAGAAAAACTGGGCTTAAATTGGACTTTGGACTAAATGAACCTGAAAGACATTTATAGAACATTCTACCCCAAAATGGCAGAATAGACATTCTTCTCATCAGTTCAGGGGACATTCTCCAAGACAGGTAATATATTAAGCCGCAAAACAAGTTTTAATAAATTTTTAAAAATTGAAATTATGCCAAGTATCTTCTCAGACAACAGTGTAATAAAACTAGAAATCAATGCCAAGAACAACTCTCAAAATGATACAAATACATGGAAATTAAACACACTCCTGAATGATCTTTGGGTCAATGACAAAATTAAGATAGAAATTTAAAATTTTTTGAAACAAATGAAAATGGAAACATAACATACCAAAACTTCTAAGATATAGAAAAAGCAGCACTGGAAGGGAAGTTTATAGTGTTAAATGTCTACATCAAAAAAAAAAAAAAGAAAGATAACAAAGTAACCACCTAACATTGCACCTCAAGTAACTAGGAAAAAAAAGAACAAACCAAACTCGAAGCTAGCAGAAGAAAAGAAATAACAAAAATCAGAGCAGCACTAAATAAAATTAAGAACAAAAGAATACTGAGGATTAATGAAACAAAAAGTTAGTTCTTTAAAAGATAAAATTGATAAACCATTAGCTAGACTAACCAAGAAAGACAGAGAAGATCCAAGTAAACATAATCAGAAATTTAAAAGGAGGTGCCAAAACTGATACCACATAAATACAAAAGATAATCAGAGACTACTAGGAGCAACTATATGCTCACAAACTAGAAAACCTAGAGGAAATGGATAAATTCCTGGAAACATACTACCAACCCAGATTGATTCAGGAAGAAATAGAAATACTGAACAGACCAATAACGAGTAGTGAGACTGAATCGGTAATTTTTAAATCTCCCCAGAAAATAAAAGCCAATGACCACAGAGATTCACAACAAAATTCTGTAAAACATACAAAGAAGAACTGGTACCAATCCTCCAGATACTCTTTCAAAAAATTGAGGTGAAGGGAATCTGTCCTAACTCATTATATGAATCTGGTATCATCCTAATACCAAAGCCAGACAAAGATACGACAAAAAAAGAAAACTACAGACCAATATCACCAATGAACATAAATGCAAAAATCCTCAACAAAATACAAGCAAACCACATCCAAAAGCACATCAAAAAGATATTAACTATGATCAGGTGAGATTGATCCCAGAAATGCAAGAATGGTTCAACATATGCAAATCAATAAATGTGATTCATTACATAGACAGAATTAAAAACAAAAATGATATGATCCTCTCAATAGATGCAGAAAAAGCATTTGATAAAATTCAGCATCTCTTAATGATAAAAACCCTCAACAGACTAGGCATTGAAGGAACATACCTTAAAATAATAAAAGCAATATATGACAAACCCACAGCCAATATCACACTGTACAGGTTAAAGTTGAAATCATTTCCTAAGAACTGGAACGCCCTAAGAAGGGATGCCCACTTTCACCACTCCTATTCAACATAGTACTGGAAGTCTTAGACAGAGCAATCAGGCAACAGAAAGAAATAAAAGGCATCCAAATTGGAAAGAAGGAATTCAAATTATCTCTGTTGATGATGTGATCTTACAGCTAGAAAACCCCAGGGACTCCTCCAACAGACTCCCAAATTTGATAAATTAGTTCAATAAAGTTTCAGGATTAAAAAAAAAGTCAATGTACAAAAATCAGTAGCATTTCTGTATGACAATAATGATCAAGCTAAGAATCAAATCAAGAAATCAATTCCATTAACAATAGCAACAACAAAAAAATACCTAGAAATATATTTAACCAGGAAAGTAAAAGCTCTCTGCAAGGAAAACTACAAAACACTGGTAAAGGAAATTATAGATGACACAAACAAATGGAAAAACATCCCATGCTCATGGGTTAAAAGAATCAATATCATTAAAATGACCATACTACCCAAAGCAATCTACAGATTTAATGCAATTCCTATCAAAATATGAATGCAATTTTAACAGAAAAATACAATCCTAAAATTTATATGGAATCAAAAAAGAACCCATAGCCAAAACATTTCTGAGCAAAAAGAACAAAGCTGGAGGTATCAGATTACCTGACTTTACACTACAAGGCTATAGTAACCAAAACAGCATCCTACCGGTATAAAAATAGATGCATAGATAAATGGAACAGAATAGAGAACCCAAAAATACAGCCACATAATTACAACCGACTGATCTTTGACAAAGTTGACAAAAACATACATTGAGTAAAGGAAGCTCTTTTCAATAAATGTTGCTGGGGAAATCGGATTGCCATACGCAGAAGCATAAAACTGGAGCCCCTCCCCTTTCAGCTTATACAAAAATCAACCCAAGATGGTTTAAGAATTTAAATGTAAGTCCTGAAACTATTAAAACACTAGAAGAAAACATGGGGAAAACTCTTCTGGACATTGACCTAGGCAAAGTATTCACAACAATTATGGCCTCAAAAGCAAATGCAAGAAAAACAAAAATAGACAAATGGGGCCTAACTAAAAAGCTTATGCACAATAAAAGAAATAATCAACAGAATAAACAGACAACCTGCAGAATGGAAGAAAATATTTGCAAACTATTCATCTGACAAGGGACTAATATCCATAATCTACAAGGAATTCAAACAACTGAACAACAAAAAAGAAATAGCCCCATTAAAAAGCGGGCAAAGCAGTTAGAGCGGTGATCATTTAAAAAGTCAAGAAACAACAGATGCCAGAGAGGATGTGGAGAAATAGGAATGCTTTTACACTGTTGGTGGCAGTGTAAATTAGTTCAACCATTGTAGGAGACAGTGTGGTGATTCCTCAAGGATCTAGAACCAGAAATACCATTTGACCCAGCAATCCCATTACTAGGTATATATCCAAAGGATTATAAATCATTCTACTATAAAGACACAGGCACACATATGTTTATTACAGCATTGTTCACAATAGCAAAGATTTGGAACCAACCTAAATGCCCATCAATGATAGACTGGATAAAGAAAATGTGGCACATACACACCATGTAATACTATGTAGTCATAAAAAAGGATGAGTACATGTTTTGTTTTTTTTTGTTTTTTATTTATTTATTTATTTATTATTATTATACTTTAAGTTGTAGGGTACATGTGCATAACTTGCAGGTTTGTTACATATGTATACTTGTGCCATGTTAGTCTGCTGCACCCATCAACTCGTCATTTACATCAGGTATAACTCCCAATGCAATCCCTCCCCCCTCCCCCCTCCCCATGATAGGCCCCGGTGTGTGATGTTCCCCTTCCTGAGTCCAAGTGATCTCGTTGTTCAGTTCCCACCTATGAGTGAGAACATGCGGTGTTTGGTTTTCTGTTCTTGTGATAGTTTGCTAAGAATGATGGTTTCCAGCTGCATCCATGTCCCTACAAAGGACGCAAACTCATCCTTTTTTATGGCTGCATAGTATTCCATGGTGTATATGTGCCACATTTTCTTAATCCAATCTGTCACTGATGGACATTTGGGTTGATTCCAAGTCTTTGCTATTGTGAATAGTGCTGCAATAAACATACGTGTGCATGTGTCTTTATAGCAGCATAATTTATAATCCTTTGGGTATATCCCCAGTAATGGGATGGCTGGGTCATATGGTACATCTAGTTCTAGATCCTTGAGGAATCGCCATACTGTTTTCCATAATGGTTGAACTAGTTTACAATCCCACCAACAGTGTAAAAGTGTTCCTATTTCTCCACATCCTCTCCAGCACCTGTTGTTTCCTGACTTTTTAATGATCGCCATTCTAACTGGTGTGAGATGGTATCTCATTGTGGTTTTGATTTGCATTTCTCTGATGGCCAGTGATGATGAGCATTTTTTCATATGTCTGTTGGCTGTATGAATGTCCTCTTTTGAGAAATGTCTGTTCATATCCTTTGCCCACTTTTTGATGGGGTTGTTTGTTTTTTTCTTGTAAATTTGTTGGAGTTCTTTGTAGGTTCTGGATATTAGCCCTTTGTCAGATGAGTAGATTGCAAAAATTTTCTCCCATTCTGTAGGTTGCCTGTTCACTCTGATGGTAGTTTCTTTTGCTGTGCAGAAGCTCTTTAGTTTAATTAGATCCCATTTGTCAATTTTAGCTTTTGCTGCCGTTGCTTTTGGTGTTTTAGACATGAAGTCTTTGCCCATGCCTATGTCCTGAATGGTACTACCTAGGTTTTCCTCTAGGATTTTTATGGTATTAGGTCTAACATTTAAGTCTCTAATCCATCTTGAATTAATTTTCGTATAAGGAGTAAGGAAAGGATCCAGTTTCAGCTTTCTACTTATGGCTAGCCAATTTTCCCAGCACCATTTATTAAATAGGGAATCCTTTCCCCATTTCTTGTTTTTCTCAGGTTTGTCAAAGATCAGATGGCTGTAGATGTGTGGTACTATTTCTGAGGACTCTGTTCTGTTCCATTGGTCTATATCTCTGTTTTGGTACCAGTACCATGCTGTTTTGGTTACTGTAGCCTTGTAGTATAGTTTGAAGTCAGGTAGCGTGATGCCTCCAGCTTTGTTCTTTTGACTTAGGATTGTCTTGGAGATGCGGGCTCTTTTTTGGTTCCATATGAACTTTAAAGCAGTTTTTTCCAATTCTGTGAAGAAACTCATTGGTAGCTTGATGGGGATGGCATTGAATCTATAAATTACCTTGGGCAGTATGGCCATTTTCACGATATTGATTCTTCCTATCCATGAGCATGGAATGTTCTTCCATTTGTTTGTGTCCTCTTTTATTTCACTGAGCAGTGGTTTGTAGTTCTCCTTGAAGAGGTCCTTTACATCCCTTGTAAGTTGGATTCCTAGGTATTTGATTCTCTTTGAAGCAATTGTGAATGGAAGTTGATTCATGATTTGGCTCTGTGTTTGTCTGTTATTGGTGTATAAGAATGCTTGTGATTTTTGCACATTAATTTTGTATCCTGAGACTTTGCTGAAGTTGCTTATCAGCTTAAGGAGATTTTGGGCTGAGACGATGGGGTTTTCTAAATATACAATCATGTCATCTGCAAACAGGGACAATTTGACTTCTTCTTTTCCTAACTGAATACCCCTGATTTCTTTCTCTTGCCTAATTGCCCTAGCCAGAACTTCCAACACTATGTTGAATAGGAGTGGTGAGAGAGGGCATCCCTGTCTTGTGCCAGTTTTCAAAGGGAATTTTTCCAGTTTTTGCCCATTCAGTATGATATTGGCTGTGGGTTTGTCATAAATAGCTCTTATTATTTTGAGGTACGTTCCATCAATACCGAATTTATTGAGCGTTTTTAGCATGAAGGGCTGTTGAATTTTGTCAAAAGCCTTTTCTGCATCTATTGAGATAATCATGTGGTTCTTGTCTTTGGTTCTGTTTATATGCTGGATTATGTTTATTGATTTGCGAATGTTGAACCAGCCTTGCATCCCAGGGATGAAGCCCACTTGATCATGGTGGATAAGCTTTTTGATGTGTTGTTGAATCCGGTTTGCCAGTATTTTATTGAGGATTTTTGCATCGATGTTCATCAGGGATATTGGTCTAAAATTCTCTTTTTTTGTTGTGTCTCTGCCAGGCTTTGGTATCAGGATGATGTTGGCCTCATAAAATGAGTTAGGGAGGATTCCCTCTTTTTCTATTGATTGGAATAGTTTCAGAAGGAATGGTACCAACTCCTCCTTATACCTCTGGTAGAATTCAGCTGTGAATCCATCTGGTCCTGGACTTTTTTTGGTTGGTAGGCTATTAATTATTGCCTCAATTTCAGAGCCTACTATTGGTCTATTCAGGGATTCAACTTCTTCCTGGTTTAGTCTTGGAAGAGTGTAAGTGTCCAGGAAATTATCCATTTCTTCTAGGTTTTCCAGTTTATTTGCGTAGAGGTGTTTATAGTATTCTCTGATGGTAGTTTGTATTTCTGTGGGGTCGGTGGTGATATCCCCTTTATCATTTTTAATTGCGTCGATTTGATTCTTCTCTCTTTTCTTCTTTATTAGTCTTGCTAGTGGTCTGTCAATTTTGTTGATCTTTTCAAAAAACCAACTCCTGGATTCATTGATTTTTTGGAGGGTTTTTTGTGTCTCTATCTCCTTCAGTTCTGCTCTGATCTTAGTTATTTCTTGCCTTCTGCTAGCTTTGGAATGTGTTTGCTCTTGCTTCTCTAGTTCTTTTAATTGCGATGTTAGAGTGTCAATTTTTGATCTTTCCTGCTTTCTCTTGTGGGCATTTAGTGCTATAAATTTCCCTCTGCACACTGCTTTAAATGTGTCCCAGAGATTCTGGTATGTTGTATCTTTGTTCTCATTGGTTTCAAAGAACATCTTTATTTCTGCCTTCATTTTGTTATGTACCCAGTAGTCATTCAGGAGCAGGTTGTTCAGTTTCCATGTAGTTGAGCGGTTTTGATTGAGTTTCTTAGTCCTGAGTTCTAGTTTGATTGCACTGTGGTCTGAGAGACAGTTTGTTATAATTTCTGTTCTTGTACATTTGCTGAGGAGTGCTTTACTTCCAATTATATGGTCAATTTTGGAGTAAGTACGATGTGGTGCTGAGAAGAATGTATATTCTGTTGATTTGGGGTGGAGAGTTCTATAGATGTCTATTAGGTCTGCTTGCTGCAGAGATGAGTTCAATTCCTGGATATCCTTGTTAACTTTCTGTCTCGTTGATCTGTCTAATGTTGACAGTGGAGTGTTGAAGTCTCCCATTATTATTGTATGGGAGTCTAAGTCTCTTTGTAAGTCTCTAAGGACTTGCTTTATGAATCTGGGTGCTCCTGTATTGGGTGCATATATATTTAGGATAGTTAGCTCTTCCTGTTGAATTGATCCCTTTACCATTATGTAATGGCCTTCTTTGTCTCTTTTGATCTTTGATGGTTTAAAGTCTGTTTTATTAGAGACTAGGATTGCAACCCCTGCTTTTTTTTGTTCTCCATTTGCTTGGTAAATCTTCCTCCATCCCTTTATTTTGAGCCTATGTATGTCTCTGCGTGTGAGATGGGTCTCCTGAATACAGCAGACTGATGGGTCTTGACTCTTTATCCAGTTTGCCAGTCTGTGTCTTTTCATTGGAGCATTTAGTCCATTTACATTTAAGGTTAAGATTGTTATGTGTGAACTTGATCCTGCCATTATGATATTAACTGGTTATTTTGCTCGTTAGTTGATGCAGTTTCTTCCTAGCCTCGATGGTCTTTACATTTTGGCATGTTTTTGCAATGGCTGGTACCGGTTGTTCCTTTCCATGTTGAGTGCTTCCTTCAGGGTCTCTTGTAAGGCAGGCCTAGTGGTGACAAAATCTCTAAGCATTTGCTTATCTGTAAAGGATTTTATTTCTCCTTCACTTATGAAACTTAGTTTGGCTGGATATGAAATTCTGGGTTTAAAATTCTTTTCTTTAAGAATGTTGAATATTGGCCCCCACTCTCTTCTGGCTTGGAGAGTTTCTGCCGAGAGATCTGCTGTGAGTCTGATGGGCTTCCCTTTGTGGGTAACCCGACCTTTCTCTCTGGCTGCCCTTAAGATTTTTTCCTTCATTTCAACTTTGGTGAATCTGGCAATTATGTGTCTTGGAGTTGCTCTTCTCGAGGAGTATCTTTGTGGCGTTCTCTGTATTTCCTGGATTTGAATGTTGGCCTGCCCTACTAGGTTGGGGAAGTTCTCCTGGATGATATCCTAAAGAGTGTTTTCCAACTTGGTTCCATTTTCCCCCTCACTTTCAGGCACCCCAATCAGACGTAGATTTGGTCTTTTTACATAATCCCATACTTCTTGCAGGCTTTGTTCATTTCTTTTTCTTCTTTTTTCTTTTGGTTTCTCTTCTCGCTTCATTTCATTCATTTGATCCTCAATCGCTGATACTCTTTCTTCCAGTTGATCGAGTCGGTTACTGAAGCTTGTGCATTTGTCACGTATTTCTCATGTCATGGTTTTCATCTCTTTCATTTCGTTTATGACCTTCTCTGCATTAATTAGTCTAGTCGTCAATTCTTCCACTTTTTTTTTCAAGATTTTTAGTTTCTTTGCGCTGGGTACATAATTCCTCCTTTAGCTCTAAGAAATTTGATGGACTGAAGCCTTCTTCTCTCATCTCGTCAAAGTCATTCTCCGTCCAGCTTTGATCCGTTGCTGGCGATGAGCTGCGCTCCTTTGCCGGGGGAGATGTGCTCTTATTTTTTGAATTTCCAGCTTTTCTGCCCTGCTTTTTCCCCATCTTTGTGGTTTTATCTGCCTCTGGTCTTTGATGATGGTGATGTACTGATGGGGTTTTGGTGTAGGTGTCCTTCCTGTTTGATAGTTTTCCTTCTAACAGTCAGGACCCTCAGCTGTAGGTCTGTTGGAGATTGCTTGAGGTCCACTCCAGACCCTGTTTGCCTGGGTATCAGCAGCAGAGGCTGCAGAAGATAGAATATTTCTGAACAGCGAGTGTACCTGTCTGATTCTTGCTTTGGAAGCTTCCTCTCAGGGGTGTACTCCACCCTGTGAGGTGTGGGGTGTCAGACTGCCCCTAGTGGGGGATGTCTCCCAGTTAGGCTACTCAGGGGTCAGGGACCCACTTGAGCAGGCAGTCTGTCCGTTCTCAGATCTCAGCCTCCGTGTTGGGAGATCCACTGCTCTCTTCAAAGCTGTCAGACAGAGTCGTTTGCGTCTGCAGAGTTTTCTGCTGCTTTGTTGTTGTTGTTGTTGTTGTTGTGTAGCTGTGCCCTGTCCCCAGAGGTGGAGTCTACAGAGACAGGCAGGTTTCCTTGAGTTGCTGTGAGCTCCACCCAGTTGGAGCTTCCCAGCAGCTTTGTTTACCTACTTAAGCCTCAGCAATGGCGGGCGCCCCTCCCCCAGCCTCGCTGCTGCCTTGCCGGTAGATCACAGACTGCTGTGCTAGCAATGAGGGAGGCTCCGTGGGCGTGGGACCCTCCCGGCCAGGTGTGGGATATGATCTCCTGGTGTGCCTGTTTGCTTAAAGCGCAATATTGGGGTGGGAGTTACCCGATTTTCCAGGTGTTGTGTGTCTCAGTTCCCCTGGCTAGGAAAAGGGATTCCCTTCCCCCTTGCGCTTCCCAGGTGTGGCGATGCCTCGCCCTGCTTCAGCTCTCGCTGGTCGGGCTGCAGCAGCTGACCAGCACCGATCGTCCGGCACTCCCCAGTGAGATGAACCCAGTACCTCAGTTGAAAATGCAGAAATCACCGGTCTTCTGTGTCGCTGGCGCTGGGAGTTGGAGACTGGAGCTGTTCCTATTCGGCCATCTTGCTCCGCCCTCAATGAGTACATGTTTTTTACAGGGACTTAGATGAAGCCGGAAATCATCATTCTCAGCAAACTAACACAGGAACAGAAAACCAAACATGGCATGTTCTCACTCATAAGTGGGAGTTGAACAATGAGAACACATGGACACAGCGAGGGGAAGATCACACACCAGGGTCTGTTGGGGGTTGGGGGGCTAGGGGAGGGATAGCATTAGAAGAAATACCTAATGTAGATGATGGGTTGATAAATGCAGCAAATCACCATGGCACGTGTATACCTATGTAACAAACCTGCGTGTTCTACATATGTATCCCAGAACTTAAAGTATAATAATTTAAAAAAAAACAAAAAAACAAAAAGTGGGCAAAGGACATGAATAGACATTTTTCAAAAGAAGACATACAAATGGCCAAGAACCATGAAAAAAATGCTCAACATCATGAAGCATCAGAGAAATGCAAATTAAAACCACAATGAGATATCATCTTACACTAGTCAGGACAGCTACTATTAAAAAGTCAAAAAATAATAGATGTAATGAGTATGCCTAGAAAAAGGAACACTTATACACTGTTGGTGGGAATGTAAATTAGTGCAATCTCTATGAAAAACAATAGAGATATTGCTCAAATAACTTAAAAAAAAAAAAACTACTATTTGATCCAGCAATCTCACTACTGGGTATCTACCCAAAATAAAAGAAATCATTATATTAAAAAGATACTTACATCTATGCTTATCACAGCACTATTCACAATAGTAAAGACATGGAATTAACCTAAGTGTCCATCAACAGATGATTGGATAAAGACAATACAGCATTCCATTGTGTGTGTACTCACGCATACACACACAATGGAATACTACTCAGTCATAAAAAAGAATCAAATAAAAATGCTGGCCAAGATGGCCAGCTAGAAGTAGCTGGTGTGCACACTCATGGAGAGAAATAGAAAGGGCAAGAAAATACAGTAAGGGCAGGTAAATACAGCATCTTCAATTGAAACATCCACGTACATGCATTGAGACTCATCAAGGAAACAACTCAACTCAAAGAGAATGGAGAAATTCAAGGCAAGACGACCACCTATGTGGGAGCAAAATGGAGCCAGGGGAGCCTCCCCAGCCCAGGGAAGCAGTGAGTAAGTGAGCAACCCTGGGGATCCACACTTTTCCCATGCATCTCTGCAACCCTTGGCTCAGGAGATCCCCTCATGAACATACTCCACCAGGGCCTTCAGTCTGACATGCAGAACTCTTTGGAGTCTCAGCAGAGTAGCTGCTTAGGCACACACAGAACCCTGGGAGCCTTAGATATCTGGGGCTCTTTTTTCCCAGCAAAAAGCAGCTGCAACTCTGGCAAAGCAAGAGGTTACACACACCCCTGCCCCACAGATACCCCTAGGAAAGGGGCTGAATACAGGACACCAAGCAGTGATGAGATGCAGGCCCTGCTTCCATAGCACCTTGCAGGATAAGACCCACTGGCTTGGGATCCAGCTAGCCACTGGTAGCAGCATTACATCTCCCTGAGATGGAGCTCCCAGAGGAAGAGGCAGTTCACCATCTTTGCTGTTTCACAGAGTTAACCATTGTTGTCTTCTGTGCAGCCGCCCTACAGAAAAGTGGCCAGACTGCTTTTTAACATGGGTCCCTGACCCTGCTTCTCCTTACCTTGGGGGGCCTGCTGAGCAGGTCTCCAGCCACTGGCTCAGCAGTGTTTTCCATCCAAAGATGGCCACCATCTTTGCTGTTTGACTGCCTTAGCTATTGTTGCCCTTGAACTCCAAGGAGTCTGCGATGACTAGGGACTGGAGTCATCCTCCAACATAGCACAACTGCCCTACAGAAAAGCAGTCAGACTGCTTATCCACATAGGTCCTGAATCCCGTTCCTCTTCAGTGAGCAGAATCTCCCAACCAGGGCCTCCAGCTGCCCCTGCCACTGTTTTCCAGCCGGCAGCAGTTTCAAACCTCGCTTAGACAGAGCTCCCAAGGGGAGAGGTAGGCTGCCATCTTTGCTATTTAAGCAATCTTAGCCATTGTTGCCTTCAGGCTTTAGAGAGTTCACAGTGACCAGGAGCTAATGTGACCCCAGCAAAGCACAGCTGCCCTACAGAAGAGCAGCCAGACTGCTTTTTTACATGTCCCAGATCCTATTCCCCTTGACTAGGCTCTCCCAACCAGGGTGTCCACCCACCTCCTGCCAGTGTGTTCAGGCTAGCAACAGGTCTGTACCTCCTTGGGACAGAGCTCCCAGAGGGAGGGGAGGCCACTATCTTTGCTGTTTCATAGCCTTCCGTGTTGATACCTTCAGGTACTGGAAAATCTGAGGTGACCAGAGACAAAAGCAGGCTCCCAGGATACTGCAGCAGCCCTATGGAAAAGTGGCAAGACTGTTTGTTATGTGGGTCCCTAATCCTGTGTCTCCTCACTGGGTGGGTCCTCCCTGTCTGAGACTCCAACCACCCCTCACCAGGGCTATCAAGCCAATATCAGCTCTGCAACAACTTGGGAGACAGTTCCCAGTTGGAGGGGCATGTTGCCATCTTTGCTGTCTCACAGCCCTTGCCATTGTTATCTCTAAGCACTGGAGAGTCCGTGGGGTCCAGGGGCTGGTGCAGATCCCCAGCACAGAACACCAACCTTACAGAAAAGTGGCTGGACTGTTCACACAGGTCCTGGTCCTCACTTCTCACTGGGCAGGACTGCCTGATCTGGGACTCCAGCACAACGACCCTGCCCCTGCCTGACCACTTCAATCGGAAGTAGTCTAGAATTTCTCCAAGGAGGAAATCTCAGAGCCACAACCCCTCTGCAATCATGGTTGCAGTGTTACCACCCTAGCAGTCCTTGGGCTGGGGAAGGAACAAAAGGCCTAGAAACCACGATGGTACATTCAGCACACCACAGCCACTCTGGAGAGAAGTTTACCCCCTCTTCTCTGGGAACCTTCACCCCCAACTCTTCACTTCACCAAGCAGGGCCCCCAGCTCATGACCAAAGTACAGTCACCCCCCCTACCGCTGAGCATATCTACTGGTAGCAGCCCAGAATTTCTCTGAGCAGAAGCTCCCAGAGGCATACAACAGCCCCTCTGCCACTGCTACAACAGCAGATCTATCCCTGCTGCCCCTTGGTATTGGGAAGAAACAAAGAGCCCGAGGCTACACCCAAGCTTTTAGCACAATCACCATATAGAGAGGAGATCAGTCTCTTCTCTCAGTGATGCCTTGACTCTCTGCTCCCTGACAGGCAGAGCCCAAGCTCACACCAACAGGGGAACTGCCCCACTCCATTGGCTGAACACTCCTAGTAACAGCAGCTGTGTGTTTCTCCGAGGTGGAACCACCAGGGGCAATCAAAAGCCTCTTTGCCACTGCCTCTGCAGTGGTACTACCACTGTTAACCTTGGACTAATGAAGGAGTAACAACCCCGAGTACCTTATCTACATGTCCAACAAGCTGCAATCAACCTAAGGAAAGGAGGCCAGTCTGTCTCCCATGGGTCCTACCCATCCTCACTGCTTATCACCAGGCAGGAAGCCCACAGTTTGGGCCCACAGCACAGACCACCCCCCATCCCAGGCTGTTCACACTGAGCAATTGCTGGCCTGCATCTCTCTAGGAGATGAGTAAAAGACTCTCAGCCACGACCACTACTAAGGTCCCTTCTTCTACTGCCTCCAGGTTGTGGAGGAAATATAAACCCTGAAATCACCTTAGAGCTGCAGTGCATAGACTGCATTGACTGCCTGCAGTGACTGCCAAGCCATGATCTACAGTCAGCACTCAAGTGGAACAGGAGCCCACAGTTTCTGAGCATTAAAGGGAGCATGACTGCAACTGTGAAGAAATATAGGAGAGCGGCACAACTCAGCAGGAGCCTACCATCTGACCACTATGTTGAAGCACCACCTGCTAGATCAAACCCCAAAACTTCAACACCAAAAATACCTCACTAACATACCCCCAAGTGAAGCCAAAGACAAGAATCAGCTATAAATAAAGACCCTGTACAAAGCCTTGGTCATGTGAAAATGTCCAGAAAAGAAGTCTATTGATTGTACTCAATCTATACCACATTTAAAGGAACACTCACACACAGAAATTTAAAAAAATAATGCAAGAACTCCAGCAACTCAAATGGCCAGAGTGTCTTATGTCCTGTAAACAACCTCACTGGTTTCCCAACAAGGGTTCCTAACCAGGCCAAATAGCCTGAAATGACAGAAAAGGAATTCAGAATGTGGATAGGAATAAAGATCATCAGGATTCAGGAGAACAGCAAAACTCAATCCAAGGAAACTAAGAATCACAATAAAATAATGCTGGGGCTGACATATGAAATAGCCAGTATAAAAAGTAACCTAACTGATCTTGTAAAGCTACTGATCTGAAACACACTACAAGAGTTTCACAATGCAATGGAAAGTATTAACAGCAGAATAGACCAAGCTGAAGAAAGAATCTCAGAAAGTGAAGACTTGTTTTCTGAAATAAGACAGTCAGACAAAAATAAAGAAAAAAGGAATGAAAATGAATGAGCAAAACCCCTGAGAAACATGGGATTATGTAAAGCGGAAAAATCTATAAATCATTGGCATACCTAAAAGGGAGGGGAAGAAAGCAAACAACTTGGAAAGTGTGTTTCATGATATCATCCATGGAAACTTTCCCAATGTCACTAGAGAGACCAACAGTCAAATTCAGGAAATACAGAAAATTTCTGCAAGGTTCTACACAATGAGATCATCCCCAACACACATAATCATCAGATTTTTCAAGGTTGAAATGAAAGAAAGAATGTTAAAGGCAGCTAGAGATAAAGGGAATCCTATCAGGCAAACAGCATACATCTTAGCAGAAACCCCACAAGCCAGAAGAGATTGAAAGCCAATATTCAACATTCTTAAAGAGAAATATCCTCAACCAATAGTTTTATATCCAGTCAAACCAAGCTTCCTAAGCAAAGGAGAAATAAGATCCTTTTCAGATAAGCAAATGCTGAGAGAGTTCATTACTATCAAACCCACCTTACAAGAGATCTTGAAAGGAGCACTAAATATGGAAAAGAAAGACCATTACCAGCCAATAGATAAACACACTTAAGTACACAGACTAGTTGCACTATAAAGCAACCACACAAACAAGCTGGCATAATAACCAGCTAACAACATGATGATAAGATCAAATACAGATGTATCAATATTAACCTTGACTGTAAACAGCCTAAATGCCCCATTTAAAAGGCACAGAGTGGCAAGCTGAATTTAAATAAAAATAAAATTTTTTTTTAAAAAAGCAAGACCCAGTGATATGCTGCCTTCAAGAGACCTGTCTTACACACAGTAACACCCATAGGCTCAAAATAAAGAGATGGAGGAAAATCAACCAAGCAAATGGAAAACAGAAAAAAGCAGGGGTTGCAATCCTAATTTCAGACAAAACAGACTTTAAACCAACAAAGATCAAAAAAGACAAAGAAGTAAATGGAAAACAGAAAAAAAGCAGGGATTGCAATCCTAATTTCAGACACAACAGACTTTACACCAACAAAGATCAAAAAAGACAAAGAAGCAAATTACATAAGGGTAAATAATTCAATTCCACAAGAAGACCTAACTATCCTAATTAGATATGTACCCAACACAAGATTCCTACAGCAAGTTCTTAGAGACCTTCAAAGAGACTTAGACTTCCACACAATAATACTTCACTTACAGTCTTAAACAGAGCATCAAGACAGAAATTTTAAAAAGATATGCAGGACCTGAACTCAACATTGGACCAAATGGATGTGATAGGCCTCTGCAGAACTTTCCACTCAAAAACAACAGAATGTACATTCTTCTCATTGCCACATGGTACATACTCTACAATCAACCACACAGTCAGGCATAAAACAATCCTCAGCAAATGCAAAAGAACTGAAATCATAACAAGCACAATGAAAATAGAAATCAATACTTTAAAAAAGCTCAAAACCATGCAATTACATAGCTATTAAACAACCTGATTGTGAATAATTTGGAGAGAAATAATGAAATTAAGGCAAAAATTAAGAAATTATTTCAAACTAATGAGAACAAAGATGCAACAGAGCAGAATGTCTGGGACACAGCTAATGCAGTGTTAAGAGGGAAATTTATAGCACTAAATGCCTGTTTCAAAAACCTAGAAAGATCTCAAATTAACAACCTAACATCACAACTAAAAGAACTAGATAAGAAAGAGTAAATGAACCCCAAAGGTAGCAGAAGACAAGAAATAACCAACATCAGAGCTGAGCTGAAGGAGATTGAGACACACAAAAAATTCAAAGGATTAGGAATACAGGAGTTGGATTTTTAAAAAGATTAATAAGATAGGCCACTAGCCAGACTAATAAAGAAAATAGAGAATATCTAAATAAAGACAATTAGAAATGGCAAAAGGAGGTGTTACCACTGACCCTACAGAAATACGAATAACCATCAGAAACTACTGCAAACACAAACTAGAAAACCTAGAAGAGATGAACAAATTGCTGGACACATACACCTTCACAAGACTGAACCAGGAAGAAATTGATTCCTTGAACAGGCTAATAATTAGCTCCAAAATGGAATCAGTAATAAATAGTCTGCCAACCAGAAAAAGTCCAGGACCAGACAAATTCACAGCTGATTTCTACCAGATATACCAAAAAGAGCAGATACCATTCCTACTGAAACAATTCCAGAAAATTGAGGAGAAGGGACTCCTCCCTAACTCATTCTATGAGGCCAGCATCATCCTGATACCAAAATCTGGCAAAGACACACCAAAAAAAGAAAAAGAAAAAAACTTCAGGCCAATATCCTTGATGTAAAAATTCTCAACAAAATACTTGCTAACTGAATCCAGCAGCACATCACAAAGCTAATCCACCACAATCAAGTAAGCTTTAACCCTGGGATATAAGCTTGGTTCAATATAGGCAAATCAACGAGTGTGATTCATCACATAAACAGAACATAATCATCTCAGTAGATGCAGAAAAGGCTTTTGATAAAATTCAATATCCGTTCATGTTAAAAACTCTCAATAAACTATATATTGAAGGAACATATCTCAAAATAATAAAAGCCATCTATGACAAAACCACAGCCAACATCATACTGAATGGGCAAAAGCTGGAAGCATTCCCCTTAAAAACCAGCACAAGATAAGGATGCCTTCTCTCACCACTCTTATTCAATATAGTATTGGAAGTCCTAACCAGAGAAATCAGGCAAGAGAAAGAAATAAACAGAATCCAGACAGAAGGAGAGAAAGTCCAACTATCTCTGTTTGCTGACAGTATAATTCTATATCTAGAAAACCCCATATTCTTTGCCCAAAAGCTCCTTAATCTGATATAACTTCAGCAAAGTTTCAGGATACAAAATCAATGTACAAAACTCACTAGTATACCTATACACCAACAACAGCCAAGCTGAGAACCATACCAAGAATGCAATCTCATTCACAATTGCCACAAAATGAATAAAATATGTAGGCATACAGCCAATGAAGGAGGTGAAAGATCTCAACAATGAGAATTACAAAGCACTACTCAAAGAAATCAGAGGTGATACAAACAAATGGAAAAACATTCCATGCCCATGAATAGAAAAAATCAGTATCATTAAAATTGCCCTACTGCCCAAAGCAATTTACAGATCCAATGCTATTCATATCAAACTACCAATGATATTCTTCACCAAACTAGAAAAAACTATTTTAAAATTCTTATGGAACCAAAAAATAGCTCAAATAGCCAAGACAATTCTAAGAAAAAATAACAAAGCCGGAGATATCACATTACCCAACTTCAAACTATGCTATAGGCTTGCAATAACTAAAACAGCATAGTAGTGGTACCAAAACAGACACATAGACCAATGGAACAGAATAGGGACCCCAGAAATAAGGCTGCACACCTACAACCATCTGATCTTTGACAGAGTTGACAAAAACAAGCAATAGGGAAAGACTCCCGATTCAATACATGCTGCTGGGATAACAGGCTAGCCATATGCAGAAGATTGAAACTGAGCCTTTTCTTCATACCATATACAAAAATCAACTCAAGATGGATTAAAGGCTAAAATGTAAAACTGAAAACTATAAAAACCCTGAAAAAAAACCTAGGCAATGCCATTCTGGGCATAGAAACTGGCAAAAATTTCATGATGAAGATACCAACAGCAATTGCAACAAAAGCAAAATTTGACAAATGGGATCTAATTAAACTTAAGAGCTTCTGCACAGCAAAAGAAACTATCAACAGAGTAAACAGACAACCTACAGAATGGGAGAAAATATTTGCCAACTATGCATGTGACAAAGGTCTAATATTCAGCAACTATAAAGAACTTAAACAAATTTAGAAAAAAAAACAACCCCATTGAAAAGTGGGCAAAGGACAGGAAGAGACACTTTTCAAAAGAAGACATACATGCAGCCAACAAGCATATGAAGAAAAGCTCAGTATCACTGATCATTAGAGAAATGCAAATCAAAACTACAATACCATCTCACACCAGTCAAAATGGCTATTATTAAAAAGTCAGTGGCTTATGTCTGTAATCCCAGCACTCTGGGAGGCCAAGGCAGGAAGATCACTTGAGCTCAGGAGTTTGAGACCAGCCTGGGCAATATAATGAAACAGTGTCTCTACAAAAAGTTAAAAAATTAGCCAGCTATGGTGGCATGTGTCTATAGTCCCAGTTACTCGGGAGGCTAAAGTGGAAGAATTGCTTGAGCCTGGGAAGTGGAGGGTGTAGTGAGCACCACTGCATTTCAGCCTGGGTAAGGTGACAGAGTGAGACCCTGTCTCAAAAAAAAAAAAAAAGATAAAAAAGTAACAGAGGAAAGAGAATGCTATACACTGTTGATGAGAGTGTAAATTAGTTCAAACTTTGGGGAAAGCAGTGTGGCAGTTCTTCATAGAATGAAGAACAGAACTACAATTCTACCTACCAATCCCATTACTGGATACATACCCAAAAGAATATAAATTGTTCTACCATATAGGCACATGCATGTGTATGTTTATTGCAGCACTATTCACAATAGCAAAGACATGGTATCAACCTAAATGCCCATCAATGGCAGATTGGATAAAGAAAATGTGGTACATATAAACAATGGAATACTATGCAGCCATAAAAAGAATGAAATCATGTCTTTTGCAAGAACATGAATGGAAACTGGAGGCCATTATCCTTAGCAAATTAATGCAGGAACAGAAAACCAAATACCACATGCTCTCCCTTATAAATGGGAGCTAAATCATGAGAACACATAGAAACAAAGAGGGAACAATAGATACTGGGGCCTACTTGAGGGTGGAGGATGGGAGGAAGGAGAGGATTAGAAAAAATAACTATCAGGTACTAGTTTTAGTACCTGGGTGATGAAATAATCTGTAAGACAAACCCCTGTGATACAAGTTTACCTACATATCACATGTGCACATGTACCCCTGAACTTAAAATGAAAGTTAGGAAGAAAAAAAGAATGAAATCATGTCTTTTGCAGCAACATGGAGAGAACTGAAGGCAATTATCCTAAGTGAAATAACTCAGAGACAGGCAAATACCACATGTTCTCACTTATAAGTGGGAACTAAGTAATGTGTACACATAGACATAGAGTGTGGAATAATAAACATTGGAGAGAGATTTGGAAGGGTGAAAGGGAAGTGAGAAATGAGAAGTTATTTAATGGGTACTGCTAAATCAAGTTTAGCTTAAAGCTGCCCCCTTACATATTAAGTTTGACCTAAAGGTATCTCTGTACATTGTGAAGTATAACCTAAATGGAGTTGTGTACAGACTACAGTCCACTCTTGTGCCAATCACCAAGTTTTGACTAATCAAAGGGGGCCATTTGTTCAAACCATGTACAAATAAAACACCGACCTGTAGCCATTCTGGCTATTTCTGTACTACACTTCCATTTTCTATCCTTGAATCTTTTACCACATGACTGCACTGGAGTCTCTGAGCCTACTATGGCTCAGGAGACTGCCCAATTCATGAGGTATTCTTTGCTCAATTAAACTCTTCTAAATTTAATTTAGCTAAAGCTTTTCTTTTAAGAGTACAATGTATATATACTCTTTGAGTGATGGTTACACTAAAAGCCCAGACTTCATCAGTATGAAATATACCCTTGAAACAAAACTTTACTTGTACCCCTTACATTTATACAAGTAAAAAACTATTCCAAATTATCATAATCACCTGGCTGAAAATTATTGTTAAGAAAAATCTTAAAGGCAACTAGAGAAAAAGGACACATTAAGTATAGACAAACAGAGGTGAGAATTACAGCAAACTTCTCATTAGAAATTATGCAATCCAGAATTCAATAAAAATTCCCCCCTTAGAGTGTTGAAAGAGGAAAATCTGTCAACCTAGAAATGTGATTTCCCACCAAAAAAAGCTTTCAACAATGAAGGCAAATTTTTAAGATTAAAACAAAGGTGACAGATTGCATCATCAGCAGATCTGTATTACAAGAAATGTTAAAGGAGGTTCTTTGAGAAAATAAAATAAACAGGAGAAAATGTGATACTACTCAATGAAGAGGTGAGTAAATATGTGAGAAAATAAATTTTTTTTAAATTTTTAATATTGGCAAAAGATGGTTGAAGTGAAAGAAGCCAGATACAAAAGGTCACATATTCCATGAGTGCATTTATATGACATATGTATAATAGGTAAATGCATGGAGACAAAAAGCTGACTAGTGGTTACCAGAGGCTAGAGAGAGTAGGGAATGGAAAATAACAGCTTAATGAGTACAGAATTTTCTTTTGGGGTGATAAAAATGTTTTGGAACTAGAGAGAGGTGGTGGTTGCACAACATTGTGAATGTATTAAATGCCACTGAACTCTTCACTTTAAAATGGTTACTTTTCTTGTGTAAAATTTACCTCAATTTTCTTAAAAAGACAATTGACAGCTTAAAGCAAAATTAATAATAATTATTGTGGTGTTTGTAGAAGTAAATCGTATGTCAAGAATAAAAGAGAGGATAGGAATAAGAAACAGAAATATATTTCTGTAAGTTTCTCACACTATATATTAGTTTGTTCTCACCCTGCTAGAAAGAACTACCTGAGACTTGGTAATTTGTGAAGAAAAGATATTTAATTGACTCATAGTTCAACAGACTGTACCAGAAAGCATGACTGGGAGCCCTCATGAAACCTACAATCATGACAGAAGGTGAAGGGGAAGCAAGCACCTTCTTCACATGGTGGCAACAGAGAGAGTGAGAAAGAGAAGAGGTAAGTGCCACACACTATTAAACCATCAGGTCTTATCACACAAACAGCAAGCGGGAATTCCACCCCCAAAATCCAATTACCTCCCATTAGGTTCCTCCTTTGCTTCAACATGAGATTTGGGTGGGGACATAAATCCAAATCATATCATTCAATCCCTGGCCCCTCCCAAATCTCATATCCTTCTCACATTTCAAAACCAATTATGCCTTCCCAACAGTCCCCCAAGGTCTTAACTCATGCCAGCATTAACTTGAAAGTCCAAGTCCAAAGTTTCATGTGAGACAGGGCAAGTCTCTTCCACCTATGAGCCTGTAAAATAAAAAACAAGTTACTTACTTCAAGATACATTGGGGGTGCGGCATTGGGTAAATGTTCCCATTCCAAAAGGGAGAAATTGGCCAAACAAATGGGCTACATGCTTCATGCAAGTCTGAAACTCAGCCACTAAATCTTAAAGCATTGAAATAATCTCATTTGACTCTGTCTCATATCCAGGACACAGTGATGCAAGCAAGGGGTGGGCACCCATGGCCTTGGACAGCTCCACCCCATGGCTCTGCACAGGATAGCACTGAGTGTCTTTAGCTTTTCCAGGCACACAGTGCAAGCTGTCAGTGGATCTACCATTCTGGGATCTGGAGGATGGTGGCCCTCTTCTCACAGCTCTGTTATGCAGTGCCCCAGTGAAGACTCTGTATGGGGGTTCCAATCCTACATTTCCTTTCCACATTGCCCTAGTAGAGGTTCTTCATGAGGGCTCCACCCCTGCAACACCACATGGAAGTCACCAAGGCTTGGGGCTTGCACTCTCTGAAGCAATGGCCTGAGCTGTACGTTGGCCCCTTTTAGCCATGGCTGGAGCTGGAATGGCTGGGATGCAAGGCACCATATCCTGAGGCTGCAGAGAGCAGCAGGGCCTTGTACCTGGCCCAGGAAACGATTTTTCCCTCCTAGGCCTCCGGGGCAATGGGAGGGGCTACCTCAAAAGTCTCTGAAATGCCCGGGAGACATTTCCCCATTGTCTTGACTATTAACATTCAGCTTCTCTTTACTTATTCAAATTTCTACAGCCAGCTTGAGCTTGAATTCCTCTCCAGAAAATGGATTTTTCTATTCCACCAAATGGTCAGGCTGCAAATTTTCCAAACTTTTATGCTCTGCTTCCCTTTTAAATATAAGTTCCAATTTCAGACCATCTCTTTCTTTATGCAAATGAGCATAGGCTGTTAGGAGCATCCAGGCCACATTTTCAAGGCTTTGCTGGTTATAAATTTCTTCTACCAGATAACCTAAATCATCTCTCTCAGGTTCAAACTTACACAGATCTCTAGAGCAGGGGCAAAATGCTGCCAGTCACTTTGCTAAAGCATAGCAAGAGCGGCCTTTACTCCAGTTTCTAATAAGTTCCTCATCTCCATTTGAGACGCCCTCCGTCAAGCTTCTGAGACCAAGCTAAGCCATCATATCCCCGTGACATGCACGTATACATCCAGATGGCCTGAAGCAACTGAAGTACCACAAAAGAAGTGAAAATAGCCAGTTCCTGCCTTAACTGATGACATTCCACCATTGTGATTTGTTCCTACCCCACCCTAACTGATCAATTGACCTTGTGACATTCCTTCTCCTGGACAATGAGTCTCAGAAGCTCCCCACTGAACACTTTGTAACCCCCACCCCTGCCCACAAGAGAAAAACCCCATTTGACTGTAATTTTCCACTGTCTACCCAAATCCTATAAAACTGTCCCACCCCTATCTCCCTTTGCTGACCCCTTTTTTGGACTCAGTCTGCCTGCACCAGGTGATTAAAAAGCTTTATTGCTCACACAAAGCCTGTTTGGTGGTCTCTTCACACGGACAAGCATGTCACCCTCAGCCTGGACTGCATTGTCCATATCACTATCAGCATTTTGGTCAAAAGCATTCACCAAATCTCTATGAAGTTCCAAGCTTTCACATATCTTCCTGTCTTCTTCTGAGTCCTCCAAACTGTTCCAACCTCTGCTCATTACCCAGTTCCAAAGTCACTTCCACATTTTCAGATGTCTTTATAGCAGTGTCCCACTCTTCTAGTACCAATTTTCTGTATTAGTCCATTCTCACACTACTAGAAAGAACTACCTGAGAGTGAGTAATTTATGAAGAAAAGAGGTTTAATTCACTCCATTAATTACCTGACCTCCATAAGCCACTACTTTAACTGGAGGACCACAATGATGTTTTGGTTCCCTTGGAATCAATGTCAGCTCAGAGCCAGTGTCCAGCATTCCCTGAAAGGTCTGACCATTTCCCTTTCCCCAGTGCACAATTACCCTGGTAAAAGGTTGAAGGTCAGGCCAGGTGCGGTGGCTCACACCTGTAAACCCAGCACTTTCAGAGGCCGAGGCAGGCGGATCACGAGGTCAAGAGTTCAAGACCAGCCTGGCCAACAAGGTGAAACCCCATTTCTACTAAAAATACAAAAATTAGCTGGACATGGTGGCTTGTGCCTTTAATCCTAGCTACTGGGGAGGCTAAGGCAGGAGAATTGCTTGAACCAGGAGCCAGGAGGTGGAGGTTGCAGTAAGCTGAGATTGCGCCACTGCACTCCAGCCTGGGCTACAGAGTGAGATCCTTACCCTCCCCCTGCCACTGCCAAAAAAAAAAAGGGTTGAAGGTCTCCTTGGGGAAGGATGAGACAAAGATTAACAGCATAAACTGTTAGTAGTGTAATGGGGTCCTTCCTCAGGGGTTCTGGGTCTGTAAACTGGTTCAAGTCTGAAAATTGATTGAGGGGCTGTGATTCTCTGTTTTTATAATTCAAATTAGTCTTTTGTCCATTCGACCTGGAAGTTTTCTGCTTATATAAATTAAGGATGCAATAGGTTTCCTATAAATTTCACTTCTAGCTACACCATGATTAGTTAGCCAATGACAGAGTTCTACATGCATCAGACTATTCTGATTGCTGCTTTGCCTCTGCTATCCATTATGGTAGCTACGCCCACCTTACCTTTGACGGTCGACTGCTGCCACTTAGCCCCTGCTACTTTGGGATCCAAGTGTTCTCATTGCATTTAAATTTTGTAGTTGAATGACTGCAGTTCCTACTGTAAGATCTGGCACACAGAGAAGAGCAATTACAGAGCTCTTCAGGGATGCAAATGCTCCCCTCACAAATCTGTTTCACAAAATATTGGTCAAGGGTATATCTTCTGGATCCTCCCAGCTGGGATGAGGGGGTCTAAAGTGACTAATCTACTCCAGCATCCCAATCTCCCTAAGCCTTTGGATCCTCTACATTAAACCAAAAGAGATCAGGCATTTCCAGCTTGCTCACAGCGGGCTTTCTTTTAATCCATATTTTAGCTAACCAAGCAAATAAACTATTCGAAACTTTTTCAGCTCCCCAAGCTGCAACATTAAATGCAGAATCCCTGCTTAGTGGGCCCAAATCAATAAATTCAGCCTGATTCAATCCTATGTTCCTTTCATCATTATCCCACACCCTTAATATCCATTCCTTTGTCTGTTCTCCAGATTTCTGCTTATATAAATTTAAAAGTTGAAGCAGTTAATGGAGTTTTAGCTCAGGTCTGACTTACAGTGGGTGCAGTGGGTCCCTGGATTCATCCTGTGGTCATTTCCTCAATGTCAGTATGCATAATTGGCATAGATATACTTAGCACCTGGCAGAACCCCCACATTGGCTCCCTGACTGGTAGGATGAAAGCTATTATGGTGGTAAGGGCCAAATGGAAGCCATTAGAGCTGCCTCTACCATCCAAAACAATATCATATCCCTGGAGTGACTGGGGAGATTGGCACCACCATCAAGGACTTGAAAGATGCAGGGGCGGTGATTCCCACCACACCTCTATTCAACTCTCCTAGTTGGCCTGGGCAGACGACAGATAAATCTTGGAGAATGACAGTGGATTATTGTAAGCTTAACCAAGTGTTGACTCCAAATGCAGCTGCTGTACCAGATGTAGTTTCATTGCTTGAGCAAATTAACGCATCTCCTGGTACCTGGTATGCAGCCATTGACTTGGCAAATACCTTTTTCTGCATTCCTGTCCATAAGGCCCACCAGAAGCAATTTGCCTTCAGTTAGCAAGGCCAGCAATGTACATTTACTGTCCTACCTCAGGGTATTTAAACTCCAACTTTGTGTCACAATCTTGTTCAGAGAGATCTTGATGACTTTTCCACTCCATTACATTGATGACATTGGGCTGATTGGATCCAGTGAGCAAGAAGTAGTAAACAGACTGGACTTATTGGTGAGACATTTTCATGCCAGAGGATGAGAAATAAACCTGACTAAAATTCAGGGACCTTCTACCTCAGTAAAATTTCTAGGGGTCCAGTGGTGTGGAGCCTGTCAAGATATTTCTTCTAAGGTGAAGGATAAGTTGCTGCATTTGGCCCCTCCTACAACCAAGAATGAGGTACAATGCCGAGAGGGCCTATTAGGATTTTGGAGGCAATACGTTCCTCATCTGGGTGTGTCACTCTGGCTCATTTATCAGGGGACTTAAAAGGCTGCCAGTTTTGAGTGGGGTCTAGAACAGGAAAAGGGTCTGCAACAGGTCCAGGCTGCTGTGCAAGCTGCTCTGCCACTTGGACACCAGCAGATCCAATGGTGCTTGAGGTGTCAGTGGCAGCAGATAGGGATGCTCTTTGGAGCCTTTGGCATATCCCCAGAAATGAATCACAGCTGAGGCCTCTAGGATTTTGGAGCAAGGCCCTGTCATCTTCTGCAGATAACTACTCTCCTTTTGAGAGACAGCTCTTGGCCTGTCACTGGGCTTTGCTGGAAACGGAACATTTGACTATGGGTCATCAAGTCACCATGCGACCTGAACTGCCTATCATGAATTGTGCTTTTTTACCCATCTAGCCATAGGGTGGGGTGTGTGCAGCAGCATTCCATCATCAAATGGAAGTGGTATATACCTGATTGGGCTCGAACAGGTCCTGAAGGCACAAGTAAGTTGCATGAGGAAATGGTTCAAATGCTCATGGTCTCCGCTCCTGCTACCCTGCCTTCTCTCCCCTAGCCTACATCAATGGTCTCATTGAGAGTTCCCTATGATCAGTTGACAGAGGAAGAGAAGACTAGGGCCTGGTTCACAGATGGTTCTGCAACATATGCAGGCACCACCCAAAAGTGGACAGCTGCAGCACTACAGCCCCTTTCCAGGACATCCCTGAAGGACAGCAGTGAAGGGAAATCTTCCCAGGGGGCAGAACTTTGAGCAGTGCACCTGGTTGTGCACTTTGCATGGAAGGAGAAATGGCCAGATGTGCGATTATATACGGATTCATGGGCTGTAGCTAATGGTTTGGCTGGATGGTCAGAGACTTGGAAGAAGAATTATTGGAAAATCGGTGACAAAGAAATTTGGGGAAGATGTATATAGATGGAACTCTCTGAGTGGTCAAAGACCGTGAAGATATTTGTATCCCATGTGAGTGCTCACCAACGGGTGACCTCAGTAGAGGAGGATTTTAATAATCAAATGGATAGGAAGACTCTTTCTGTGGACATCACTCAGCCTCTTTCTCCAGCCACCCCTGTCATTGCCCAATGAGCCCATGAACCAAGTGGCCATGGGGCAGGGATGAAGGTTATGCATGGGCTCAGCAGCATGGACTTCCACTCACCTAGGCTGACCTGGCTACACCCACTGCTGAGTGCCCAATTTGCCAGACGCAGAGGCCAACACTGAGCCCTTGATAAGGCACCATTCTTTGGGGTGATTAGCCAGCTACTTGGTGGCAGATTGATTATGTTGGACCTCTTCCATCATGGAAAGGGCAGCAGTTTGTCCTCACTGGAATAGATACTTACTCTAGATATATCCTGCACACAATGTTTCTGCCAAGACTACCATCCTTGGGCACACAGAATGCCTTATCCAGCATCATGGTATTCTACACAGCATTGCCTCTGACCAAGGCACTCACTTTATGGCTAGAGAACTGCAGCAGTGGACTCATGCTTATGGAATTTACTGGTCTTACTATATTCCCCATTATCTTTAAGCAGCTGGATTGATACAATGGTGGAATGGGCTTTGGAAGTCACAATTACACCACCGACTGGGTAACAATACTTTGCAGGGCTGGGGCAAAGTTCTCCAGAAGGCTGTGTATACTCTGAATCAGCGTCCAATATATGGTACTGTTTCTCCCATAGCCAGGATTCACGGGTCCAGAAATCAAGGGGTGGAAGTGGAAGTGGCACCACTCACCATCACCCCTAGTGACCCACTAGCAAAATTTTTGCTTTCTGTTCCCACAACATTATGTTCTGCTGGCCTAGAGGTCTTAGATTCCAGAGGCAGGAATGTTGCCACCAGGAGATACAACAATGATTCCATTAAACTGGAAGTTAAGATTGCCACCTGAACTCTTTGGGCTCCTCCTACCTTTAAGTCAACAGCCTAAGAAGGGAGTTAAAGTGTTGGCTGGGGTGATTGACCCAGACTATCAAGAAGAAATCAGTCTACTACTCCACAATGGAGATAAGGAAGAGTATGTCTGGAATACAGGAGATCCCTTAGGGCATCTCTTAGTATTCCCATGCCCTGTGATTAAGGTCAAAGGGAAATTATAATAGCCCAGTCCAGGCAGGACTACAAAATGGGACATACCCTTCTGGAATGAAGGTTTGTGTCACTCCACCAGGAAAAAAAAACCATGACCAGCTGAGGTGCTTGCTGAAGGCAAAGGGAATACAGCATGGGTAGTAGAAGAAGGTAGTCATCAATACCAGTTATGACCACGTGACCAGTTGCGGAAACAATGACTATAATTGTCATGAGTATTTCCTCCTCCTTTTGTTAAGAACACGTTTGTGCATGTATACACCTGTACTAAGAAAAGATCATTTTATTTCCTTTTTCCTTTATCATGTGACATAAGATTTATTGACTTCATATCAGCATTTAAGTGTTAACTTTATGTAATAGCATTTGGGTTGGGGATTGCGCATTTCCCATTGTATGAAGGACAGTATTATGTTAGGCATAATTATTACCTTATTATTGCCTTTATTTGAAGATTATGTGTGATTTCAGGAGATGTGTATGGGTTCAAGTTGACAAGGGGTGGACTTGTGATGGTTAATATTGAGTGTCAGGCTGGGCACGGTGGCTCATGCCTACAATCCCAGCACCTTGGGAGGCCGAGGTAGGCAGATCACTGGAGATCAGGAGTTCGAGACCAGCCTCGCCAACACAGTGAAATGCTGTCTCTACTAAAAATACAAAAATTATCTGTGTGTGGTGGCGTGTGCCTGTGGTCCCAGCTACTTGGGAGGCTGAGATAGGAGAATTGCTTGAACTCAGTGGCTGGATGTTGCAGTGAGCCGAGATTGCACTACTGCACTCCAGCCTGGGTGACAGAGTGAGACTCTGTCTCAAAAAAAAAAAAAAAAAAAATTGTCAACATGGTTGGATTAAAGGATGCCAAGTATCGTTCCTGGGTATGTCTGTGAGGATGTTGCCAAAGGAGATTAACATCTGAGTCAGTGTATTGGGAAAGGCAGACCCACCCTCACTCTGGTTGGGCACAATCAAATCAGTTGCAAGTGCAGCCAAAATAAAAGCAGGCAGAAGAACGTGGAAATGGTTGACCGATTTAGTCTTCTAACCTACATCTTTCTTCTGTGCTGGATGTTTCCTGCCCTCAAACATCGAACTCCAAGGTCTTCAGCTTTGGGACACAGACTGGCTTCCTTGCTCCTCAGCTTGCAGATGGCCTATTGTGGGACTTCACCTTATGATCATATGAGTCAATACTCCTTAACAAACTCCCCTTTATATATACATCTATCCTATAGTTTTGTCCCTCTAGAGAACCCTAATACATTGACTTTATCAAAGTTGCAGGTTACAAATTCACTAGACAAAAATCTCATTACTGACTTCTCCCTGCCACAGGGTATCTGAAGGGTGATACCATGCCACATTCATAACTTTTTTTGGATCTTGAGACCCAAACTTGAATCTCAAGACACATGACACACCAAGTGAACCTGTCATCCTTGGACCCATCTACTTTCTTGGCCCATCATGCCCATCTGGCATGTCATATGCTGTAGCTACCTATCACTGGCCAGAGCCTTCCTGTGGTAGCCCTCATGTGTTTTTTTTTGTTGTTGTTGTTTTTATTATTATACTTTAAGTTCTAGGGTACATGTGCATAACGTGCAGGTTTGTTACATATGTATACTTACCCTCATGTGTTAATTCATGGGAACTACAGCCTGCAATCTACAGTTGATCTTTGACAACACAGGTTTGAACTATATGGGTCCATGTATAGGCAGATATTTTTCCAACCAAACATGGATTGAAAATACATAATTCAGCCAGGCGCAGTGGCTCACGCCTGTAATCCTAAAACTTTGGGAGACTGAGGTGGGCGGATCACTTGAAGTCAAGGGTTCAAGACCAGCCCGGCCAACATGGTGAAACCCCGTCTCTAGTAGAAATACAAAAATTAGCAGGGCATGGTGGCACATGCTTGTAATCCCAGCTACTCCAGAGGCTGAGGCAGGAGAATCACTTGAACCCAGGAGGCGGAGATTGCAGTGAGCTGAAACTGCATGACTGCACTCCAGCCTAGGTGACAGAGTGAGAAGGAAAGGAAAGGAAAGGAGAGGAGAGGAGAGGAGAGGAGAGGAGAGGAGAGGAGAGAGAAAATACATAATTCGTAGGTTTCTGTATCCCATGAATTCTTTAACAATCACATATACTGAAACTTGTATACACAGGTTTTGCAGGGTGAATTGTGAGGCATGGATTTTTGGTATATCAGCAGGGAACAGAGGGTCCTGGAACCAATTCTCCAGGTATGCCAATATTCCTTTTGTGTTTTTTTAGAGATGAAGTTTCCATTATGTTACCCAGGATGGTCTCAAACTCTTGGGCTCAAATGATCCTCCCACCTCAGTCTCTGGAGTGGCTCGGACAGTGCTGGGCTCTGTACTTCAATTTTTAAAGAACCTGGGAGAAGCAAGTAGGTAATAATAATGGCCACTTTAAGACACCAACCTGAAAAAAAAAAGAAAGACATCAATCTGGTAATACGGGTTCTACTGACATTGCAGGTCCTTCCAGGATAGGAAAGGTTTCTGAGGATGAGGAGAGCACACAGGACCAATTTGTAGCTAGAGAACTTCTGGAGCACCAGTCCTCCTATTTCACTGCCCCTGTTGAATTTTCAGTTTCATATGGTGAATCAAATTCATTACTACATAACCACAATGGGTTAATGGGGGAACTTTGTTCTATGCAATTTTCACTTCAGGAACTGAGGATGACAGAGACTTTGTCATCTATAATACCACAAATTGCTGCAACAGAAGAAGAGTGTGATAGAGGGTCTCACACCACAGAAGTAATTAACACACATCACTTCTACCTAAAATTCATTTGCTAAAACATAGCATCACCAAGGAGGGAGGGAAGTATAATCTTCTCATGTGCCTGGGAGAAGAGAAGATTAGATATAAGTGATCAAGGTCTCTACCACACCTTTTAACAGAGAAATAGTGAATTATTATATACCCATGAAATATTATACAGCCACTAAAAAGAATAAACTGCAACCATACCACGTTTAGAGAGATTTACCAGGTTTTAGAGAGATTTCCATGACAGTGAGTAAAGCAAGACTCTGAAAAGTGTACATATTATCCCATGTTTGTAATTTAACCATAACCAGAAAACCCTATGTATATGTATATATGTGTCAAAATATAACAAACTACTAAATAGATTATAACTATGTCTTTCTGTCATGGAGAAAAATAAGAAAGTTTACACATTAGATTCTTGTCGAGGGTTAGCTAAGAGACGAGAAGTTAGCAGAGGGGGACTCAAGTGTGTGGAGTGGGGAAGAGAGAGGTTGAGGGAGAAAACAAAAGAAAAAAAAGGAGGGTACTAAGATTTTATATGCTCATATTTATGCATTAGTGTAAATTATGTATATGCATACTGAAATTTAGAGTCATTTTTTAAAACTATCCTTTCCTTTTCATTTTTACTGCTTTTATAGGACTCAAATGACTGATCTTTTGAAATTAAATGATCCTTGATCCTTTTGGTTCCCTTCATCTCTAAACTCTGATTTTGTAACTTAAATAATGTTGTCTTATCTGTCTCTTGTTTGTCATTTTGTATTTCTAACCCATGGTTGACCTGTCTCTGATTAAAGTTCCTGATGTACTACAATAGCCTGTGGAGTATTAATTATACTGAATTCAGGTTACCTAAATTATCAATAATTTATTTCTAACCTTTATATCAACCAAAGCAACTTGCTCTTTGACATCATTAATTTAAATTTACATGAAGTAGAAGACATTTTATTACTGTTAGAGTGATAAAGTTATGAATATTTTTCTCAGGACAGGTATTAGATCTAATCCAAAAGTTTGGAACTTAAGCTTTCAGCCTAAGAAATTTTCCCATTGTAATCGAGTACCCCCATTTTCCTAAGAGGTGGTTTAATTTTTTTCCCTCTCTTCTCATTTCCCCTGTTCCCTACTTCCTACTTAGCCCTTTAGAAACACAAATATAACCTTTCATCTCCCACTCACCAGACATTCCCTACAGGGGAAGTTCATGTGTTTGCTCTTAGATGGATCTCTCCTTGAGAGTTGACAGTCAATTTGCAGACCAAAGCATGCCCCTTGCACCCCACTATGGAATTCTCACCTCCAGGAGGTCACCTCAGGAGGGCATGTCAAAAGCATGTCCACTTGGCCACTTTTACAACTTACTTCTTCCCAGGACGGCGCCAGTTCAACTGCCGGATAGATAAGGTACTGAGCTAGCAGGGGGACCCTTGCCCTTGCTCATTTCCTCCCTTACCTTATGAAAGTGCCTGATTTCTACTTCCAAAGTGAAGCAGTAGGGCAAGACATCTGTTTCAGACCTCCTATTTTTTATTTGGACTCTGCATGCGGCAAGCAACTTACCTGCATTTTGGTTACACTATCTTTTACCTGGACTATTTCAATAGCTGCAATTGCTTTATCCAGTTTCAATTACCCTTAGTTGTCTTCCAAAAGAAAAGTATTTTCCTCAAGTTGGGGGATGGATGACAGAGTTAGGAGACCTTATACTTTATAACCTTTTGTAAAATTTAAATTAAAAAATACTATATTTTTTGTTCCATGTGAATTTTAAGATTGTCTTTTCTAGTTCTGTGAAGAGTCATGGTGGTATTTTGATAGGAATTGCATTAAATATGTAGACTGCAAAAAAGAGCCCGCATAGCCTAAGCAACACTGAGCAAAAAGAACAAATCTGGAGGCATCACATTACCCGACTTCAAACTATACTACAAGGTTATAGTAATGAAAAGAGCATGCAACTGGTAATAAAAATAGGCACATAGAACCATGGAACAGAATAGGGAACCCAGAAATAAACCCAATACTTACACCCAACTGATCACTGACAAAGTAAATAAAAACATAGAGTGGGGAAAGACACCCTATTCAACAGATGATTCTGAGATAATTGGCAAGTCACATGTAGAAGAATGAAACTGAATTCTCATATCTCACATTATGCAAAAATCAACTCAAGATGGATCAAAGACCTGAAACCATAATAAGTCTAGAAGATAACATCAGAAAAACCCTTCTAAACATTAGCTTAGGCAGAGAGTTCATGAAGAAGAACCCAAAAGCAAATGCAACACAAACAAAGGGAAATAGATGGGACTTAATTGAACTAGAAAGCTTCTGCACAGCAAAAGAAATAATCAGCAGAGTAAACAGACAACCCACAGAGTGGGAGAAAATACTTGCAAACTGTGCATCTGACAAAGGGCTAATATCCAGAATCTACAAATCAGCCAGAAAAAAAAAGCCAACCTCATCAACAAGTGGGCTAAGGACATGAATAGCCAATTCTCAAAAAAAGATATACAAATGGCCAACAAACGTGAAAAAAATGGTCAACGTTACTAATTATCAAAGAAATGCAAATCAAAACCACAATGTGATACAGCCTCACTCCTACAAGAATGACCATAATAAAACAATCAAAAAATAATAGATATTGGCATGAATATGGTGAAAAAGGGACACTTTTACACTGCTGGTGGGAACGTAAACTAGTACAATCACTATGGAAAACAGTGTGGAGATTCTTTAAAGAACTAAAAGTAGATCTACCATTTGATCCAGCAATCCCACTACCAGGTACCTACCCAGAGGAAAACAAGTCATTATAGGAAAAAGACACTTGCACATGCATGTTTATAGCACAATTTACAATCGCAAAAACATGGAACCAGCCCCATGGATACTATTCAGCCATAAAAAGGAACAAAATAATGGCATTTGCAGAACCTGGGTGGAATTGGAGACCATTATTCTAAGTGATGTAACTCAGGAATGAAAAACCAAACATGGTATATTCCCACTAACAAGTGGGAGCTAAGCTATGATGACACAAAGGCATAAGAATGATACAATGGATTTTGGGGACTCGTGGGGGAAGGACAGGAGAGGGTGAGGGAGAAAAGACTACTCATTGGATACAGTGTACACTGCTGAGGTGATGGGTGCACCAAAATCTTAGAAATCACCACTAAATAACTTATCCATGTAACCAAATACCACCTGTTCCCCAAAGCTTATTGAAATAAAAACATTTTAATACCATATTTAAATAATAAAGTCTGCTTTTCTTTGCATATACTCTATTCCATTTCCCACACCAGAAAATCCAAGCTTTGCAATATAACACATAAAATCCTACATGAAGAGACCATGACTTTGTTCTCCTAACTATTCTTCTCTTCATCCTTTATAGTGTGATTTCTTATGTCTTGGTTTTCTCTTGTCCTTCTTATACACCTCTAGCATTCCCATTTATGTCCAAAACCCAGAAGTCCTTCTCTGATGCCTGCATTTATGTCATGAAATTAACATTCACTTCTCTGTAGCTCTTATGTGTGTGTACTGTCAAATTAATTATAATTGATTCATTTGTTCACATTTAAAATTTGCTCCTTGACTGTGAGTCATTGAGAGCAGAGATTATATCATACAGATAGCCATAGGTCCAATTATTTATTTTCTGCTTTCATGCTCAGCAGGATTTCACACAGGGGAATATTCCCTTCTTCTGGAATCACTTTGTTCTTTAGGCTTCCATCATCCTTTACACTCGCTTTTTCCCTCCTCCAGCAGTCCCTCCTTCTTAGCTTCTTTGTGGTTCTTCCTTTATTGCTTCACTTTCAAATATTCCTTTACCTCAAGGCTTGGTACTAATTCCTTTCTCTTCTATAACTAACATTTATTACTGTAAAAAGAATGCATTCAGTAATAGAACCTATATGTTCTTTTTACAGTACTGTAAAAACAGTGCATTCAGTTATAGAACCTATATGTCAATGATTACTAAATACCCTTCTGGAGAATTCTAGATTCATTTATCCAATGGTCTACTCAATATCTCCACTTGGGTATCTAAAATATCTCAAATATTACATATGCCCAAAACCGTACTTCAAAACCAAATCTCGTACCTTCTCTTTCCCTCATTTAATCCTTATCTCCAGAAATCTTTTTGGTTCCATCATCAAAATATACACAGAGTATTATCTCTGACTGAGTCTCACCTCTTTACCCAGTCTAGTGTGGCTAATATTTGTTTTTTAATAGCCAATAATTTGGCTGAGGCCCCTTCAGGCCGTGCATCTTCTAAAGTTTATGGCCTGCAGACATATTAAATGTTCATTTTTGCTTCAGATAAAGCTTATGCACTATTCACTTAAGATCCAGAACTTGCAACCTGTTTCTGTAAAAACAGTAACTCATGTAAAGAAAAGGCTACCATAAGCTATAATGACCTAACAAGTGAAAATTCCTATGTGGCTATTTTCCAGATTAGTGCCACCAAAGCCATATCAGAGTATCAATATTGGTATGTTAATTCCTCTGAATGCCACTCTATTTCCTTCTCAAAGTGTCCAGCCTATTCATCAAAATACTGGAACTTGCAAATATTCTTCTGAATTTTTATTTTATTAAACTTATCCCCTCAAAACAGGACCACTCTTTCACCTGCCCTATAAAACTTGCAGCATAGAGAAGATCATGTGATTCCTGTAGGAAGCTCCACACTCAAGAGAGAGATAGAGAATAGTGTGTATCCCATACGCCTACTCCTAAACACATCTGATTGATCCTACATCCATCAGATTAAGTCAATCCCACAAAGCGTGGCTAAAAGGTAGGAAGAGTTTCCTACCAACTTAAAAATAGGCTTTTTCAAAACCTTTTTCCTGTAATAACCTCCAAAATGCATTCAAAGTTTAAAAAGGCATTAGTTAATAATCTTGTAATTAACTTACAAAATTTTCATAATTAAATAATCAAATTACGAATTTGCCAATTTTTCATTAAGACTAGTGGTTTTTAAAGGAGTAGTTTAAAAGTAAAAACAATAACATTAGTTATAAATTTTTGGGGGGCACTTTATTATCAAAACTGAACTCTCCAGAGTGCAAAGAAGAGTCAAATATAGTATACTATAACAATATGCTTTTAGAAAATTTCATGATCATTCTAGTTTCCAATATTTAATCTTATTTTTAAATCAGACACTCAACATTTAGGTTGTAAGATTTTACTTATTGTAAGAATCACTAATATGGTATATGTATGTTTTTCTTAAATATGTATTAATATTTTACTTATTCAACAAATATTGAGTACCTACTATGGGCCAGGCACGATTCTAGCCACTTGGAACACATCAATAAGCAAAGGAAACGAAATTTCCTTTACATTCTTGTGAGGAGAGACAATGAATAATAAACATACCAAATAAGGTATACAGTATGTTAGAAGATATAAGGGAAATAAATGCTGGAGGAAGGAGAGGGGTTATAAAGCAGGAACATACCCACCATGTTCAAGGAAGAGCAATCTTCCAAAACTTAGGAGCCTTAACTAACTCATCTTGTTTTAACTAAAAGCAAGAAAGAACAATATTTGAAAATTTAAAGACTGTGAACTAATTGTGGCAGACTGGCTAGTTGTTTACCCTTTTCCCAAATCTCCTGAGAGATAACTGCAACATGGGTCACAGTCTCCCCTGAAGTTAGGTGTGGCCGTATTGACTTGGTCCTAGAAAGTGAAATGTGGGTAGAAGTGCTATATATCTCTTTCATGCCTAGGTCATTAGAAACTTCCCACATGGATCCTCCATGGTGTTTCCCTTTTAGCATAAACCTGGAAGCCAGCTTCTGAAGATGGCAGAATTAGAAGTTGAAAGGAGCCGGGGTTCCTGAATTACTGCCTAGAGAAATGGTTCTCACTAAACAGAAACATTATGTTGGACTTTAGGTAAGTTAGAAGTAAATGAATAGTTAGCCAGAGCAGCTAGTCTTATTCTAAATATTTGAAAATATATAGCTTAATAGACTAGTCCCATTGTAAATATTTAAATCAAAAATACACTAAAGGTATAGATTAATATATTAGTTATTTTAATTTGAAAATATATTTATATTATTTATAATATTTGAAAATATATAGCTTCAAATTCAAGACCAATAATTCTCCAAAAATGCTTGCTCAGGAGACTTATAAAGTTTCAATTAAGAGATCAAAAGCTAGAAATTCCAAGACCATTGCCAGTTAACAGAGTATAGTTGTAGTCACACAAATTAAAGGAGGAACAAAATAATTTCTGTAAAGTTATTGCATTTCCATTTTTTCTTGGTTAACCTTTCCTACAAACATAATCCACACCATAAGAGGATTCAAATTTTACTTCACTATAGTTATTTACAGATAACTCTAAAACCATTTTTATTCATGTATTCATTGTTTTCATAAAACCCGTTCACTTTCCTACTCTGAGTCTTTCATACTTACTTTTCTCTCCACAACCTCCAACACTGTCTTCCCTATCCTCATTCTCAGTGCATGATCTTAATTCCAGCTTCACGGAGAAAACTGAAATTATGGAACCAAAACTTCTACAAGCTCCCATACACTTACCATCATCTTGTGCCATATACTCTTCCTTTTTTCCTATTGCTATGGCAGAATTTTCTATTCTCCTACCGAAGGCCCAACAGTTTCAATTATCCACTAAATTCCACCCCTCTTTCCTGTTATAAGACATTCTACAAAAAGTTTCCCTTTCTCTCCCACACCATCATTTTCCCCATTCTGAATCTTCCTCTAATTATTTGGATATGCTATTAATTCTTATGTCTTAACAAAAAAACCTTCTGTTAATCCACTTCACTTTCCAGTAACTTCCCTATTTATCATCTTCATGTGAAGTACAACTTCTTGAGTTTGTTACACCTGATAGAAATAGCTGTCTCTGCTTACTCTCCCTCTTTTTCCTTTAAATCCTTCCAATCAAGCTCCACTCTAACTAAAACTGACATTAAGATTACCAATGACCTTCATATTAATAACACATTAATCAATTTTACTTCACCTCTGGTTAGCATTTAACACAATTTATCACTCCCTCTTCTTTGAAATACTTTCTTGCTTGGCTTCCAAGAAACCATAGCCTACTTTTTTTACTACCACTCTGGCCAGTCCTTTGACGGCCCCTTCTCATCTCTCTGACCTGTTCTCTTTCCTAGGTACACTCACTCCCATGACTGTTAATGTTCTCATCCAGTGTGATAGCTTTAAATATAATGTTGACTCCCAAATTTATATCACTAGTCTGGACTTGTCTCTAAGCCTACTTACCATCTCTGTTTGGATGTCTAACAGGTATTTCAAGCCTAACATTTGCAAAACTACACTGTTCAGGCCAAAAATATTGCCCATTCTCTTTCTTTCATATTCTACCTATATCTTCAAAATATATCCAAAAGTTAATTACTTTACTCCTCTGCTGCTCTTGCTGCTGTTTAAGCCATTATCATCTTTCACAGGCATTACTAAAATAATCTCCTGTTTATTTATGTCCCCTTTTCAATCTGTTCTCAATATAGCAGCCACAAAGATACTGTTAAAACATAAGTCAGATCATGGTTCTTCTTTGCTCAAAATCATCTACTAATGTCACATCATATTCAGAGAAGCCAAAGTTCTTACAGTGGCCTAAAGTGCTACATAATCTGCCCACTCAAAGTCCTCATCCCATTAACTATTAGGCCCTCTCTTCCTTCTACTCTTCCTTTTGCTCACTATCCTTCCCAATACTGGGCTCTTTGCTGCTTCCCAGATATGCTAGGCACACTCCCACCTCTGGGCCTTTGTACTTCCTATTCCTTCTGTGAGAAATGTTATTCCCTTAGGTAGCCCCAGATTCAGCTGCTGTTTTAATCATATCTTCATTCGAAATTCACTTCAGTAAGGGATATCATACCTAAAACGTAGCCTTCTTTATACTCCTTAATACTCTTCCCTGTTTTATTTTTCTTCTTAGCAGTTATCATTAACTAATATAATGTGTTTTTTTTATGTTTTTAATTGTCTATTTCCCTCACTAGAATGTAAGCTCTAGGAAAACACAAGTTATTTTTCTGTTTTGTTCACTATTACATCCCCAGTATCTAGAACTGTTTGACTCTTAGTAAACATCAATAAATATTTGCTTAATAAATGTTGTATAAATGAAATATTTCAGGAAGTCATACTGGTATAGCCACTTTTTCCTGCCACTAAAAGCCATTTCTCAATTTCATAAAATAAAAAAGTCAAAGCTGCCTCAGAAGTACAAAACTCCACTACAATGCTCTCAAGACTTTAAAATGAATAATATTACCTCTAAATTACAATGATGAGCTGTTTATACGACCTAACAGAATCAATAAGAAGCACTTATTTGCATCCAAAATATTTTAATAGTAAAGAATAAAGAATGACTCTCAATAATGCATTCCTAGCATTCAAAGGCTAACTTTACAAATTTGAAAACTTAGTAAAAACAGTTTTCATGAATACAAGAAAAAGTAACAACAAAATATAATCATCTAATTATCTGAATATAATGAGGTTTTCAGACAATATGTAGTTAACATTTAGGCTAAAAATATAAAGAAACACAAATCATTCACGCAAATATTTTTTAAAAGTCTCAACTTCCAGATAAAATTTGGCTCTGGCAAATAAGAACAAAACATTAACTATAAGTTTCATGTTATTAGGCTCCTTAACTACACTGGTTCTCTGAAATTAAACAAATAACTTTTCTGCTTCTTTTAGTTTTTTTTTCCTATCCATTTTAGCAATTACAGCCCAACGGTCCTCCCGCATTTTTCTTATAGCTCCAAACTTCATTGTAGATCCAGGGGTTGTTAGAGATGAAGGGGCCTGAATACAAAATAAAATTTAAAAATCATAACATGTTTAATTTTTTTAAGTGCAGCTTTTGAAATTTGCTTTCTGGAATAAAATTTAAAAGCTACCTTTTTTGGTGTTTTGACACAAAGATGAGAAGCTGGTGGATTATTTTTCCTATATAGTGTTTTCAATGTCTCTTCTTCTGAAACCATGCTCTTGAAGAAAAATTAAAAAATATGATGTTGGGGTTACCATCATTAATATTATATTATTAACATTTTGTCAACATATCACATATGAAGAGAACAAAGAGTGGAAAGAGGAAGGATGAAGAAGGGAGAAGGGCAAAGGGAGGAGGAAAGAGAAAGAAGATTATAGAGAGAAGAAAGAAGACCAAACAAAGAAAACAATAACAAAATAAATCAATGGGCCAAGAAATGACCTAGATTTTTATTCTATTAACTATATTACTGAAAGGCTATGTGAAATACAAGACATGTGTAGTGAGTAGCACTTCTCTACTGATTTCTATTTCAGTTTCAGAGTCTTGATAATACTATCTTGTCCTCCTTCCCTGACCCTGTTTATTCAAACTCACACTTATAATAAGTATTTATAATTCTATAAAAAATTATAATATTATCTATGATCCAGCAATTCCACTTCTGGATATATACTCAATAGAATTGAAAGCAGAGTCTTAAAGAGATAATTGTACAACTATGTTCATAGCAGCATTATTCACAAGAGTTAAAACATAGAAGCAACCCAAGTATCCATCCATGGATGAATAAATAAGCAAAATGTGGTGTATATATACAATGGAATATTATTCAGCCTCAAAAAGGAAGAAAATTCTGATATATGCTACAACATAGATAAACCTTGAGGACATTGTGCTAAATGAAAAAGAAGCCCCAAAGGGTAAAGATGGAAAAAGAAGAAAGGAAAAAAAAAAAAGACAGATATGCTTCATGTAAATTCCTGGAAGTTGCTTCAGTCAGTAGGGGTTGAAACACTGAACTCTGATGTTTGAAGGCCAAGTCCTATTGCCCCCTCTGGCACCAGCAAGTCACTCAAGGAACATGAGCATGGTTTCCTGACATAGGACTGTAGGCTGGAGAGACTGGTAGCTGCTATCATACTTTAGGCTGAAATCAACGTAAATTAACCGCAATTTACCAGCTAACCTTTCCCCTGGAAGCTATAAACATTCAAATAACATTGCATATTTACAAAATAGTTACTTCAGACAGTTTCTGCCAGTATATTTGTTGTCTATGTAGAGAGATGGATTCCTGGCACTTCCTACTCCACCATCTTCCTGAGGTCATGCTCAACAACCCATTTTTAAATCTTAATTTTTATAATTTGAATGTTCAAAATTTAACTACAGGAGCTAAGAAAATTACAAAATGACTAATAGGTTCATATAATAATTATAACCACGAAACTCATTGTGAAATGTGTTTTTAGACTAGTTTGAACAATTGTGTGCAATTCTATAATACTTTAATATGTTTATTGTGTTGCAAGTTTGTGATGCTCCTTTTAGAAATGAAATGAAATCATGTTGAATCATTCTGAATCTCAGATCAGCTAAGAAATTGGCCTAAACTCAAACTGCTAGAATAATAGCAGGGATTACAACTCTAGAATGTTCAATTCTAAAGCTTATTTTCTTTCTAATTCTCATTACATTTTTATATATCTGGACTACAGTTTGAATTGGCAGTTATTATGTGCAATGCCTTACATAGGCTATGAAGCCAGACTGTGTTCAAATTTTGGCTCCATATCTTACTATGTGATCTTGAAAAAAATACTTTCGTGACTCAGTTTCCTCATCTGTAAACTGGAAAGAACAGTATATACTGTGATCTTTTAGTATCCATGGGGGATTGGATCCAGGATCCCTCCATGCATACCAAAATCTGTGGATGTTTATATAAAATGATATAATATTTGCATGTAACCTATGTACTTCCTCCTATATACTTTAATCATCTCTAGGTTACTTATAATATCCCATACAACGTAAACACTATGTAAATAGTTATGTTGTATTCCTTTCTTATTTATATTATTTTCTATTGAATTGTTATTTTTTATTTTTTTCAAATATTTTTGGCCTGTAGTTGGTTGAATACACACATGTAGAACCTGTGAATACAGAAAGCCAACTGTATTTCTAAAGGCTGGAATTGTTATAAGAAATAATTAAAGTAATCGTCATTGTATAAAGTGTTTACAATAGTACCTGGTTCACAGTTTTAATTGTTAAGATGTTAATCATTATCTATAAAACAAAGGGGTTCTGAAGTAGGGACTCTGTAAGTTAACTTCAATAATTAGGGTTTTAAGACTTCAATTACTCATTATTCCAGAAAAAAATGAAAATAGAGGGTCCCAAAGCAACAGAAAAGCTTGAAGGATCTTCTAGTTATAAATGAGAATAATAAATGAATTTAACTGGGATTTTGTCATTAAGAATTTTTGGTGCATTGCTCCATTTACTCTGGTATGGTTTACCTTTTTTAAAAAAATTAAATGAATCTAAGCTTAATTATTCTCAATAAACCATTATTATGCCTTCAAAAAATAGTGGTATATGTGCATGGGAGTAATTAGGGATACAAAGCGCTAGAGGAAATAGCTTGCTTAAACACGTTGTCCTTAATACATTAACTTCTTTAGAGTGATGGAAATGTTATAGTCGTCAACAAATACCTTGATATAAATATCAACCAGTGATGTAAAATGAGCATGTATAATACGCAAAATAGAGGGGATGCCTAAATAACAGATTTGGCTACAGTAAAATATTCACTCCATCTCTCTTTTTAAAAATATAGTAAGAACTCCTTTATGACATTCTGCTGGAAAACAAGACAATGATTAATCATATCATATGCCCATTGTGCTATATCAAGTATTTTCAAAGTGCCAGGTTTTCTGAAATTTACAGGGAAATTATTTGAACCCTAATTTCTCTAAAATGCTGCAAAAGCACAAGGATCTGCATTTTAGCAGAGCTCCACTGTATATCAGTATTGCAATGGTAGGTACTATGTAAATATATTATACATGTATATCAAGGAAAATTGTATACAAATAAGTAATATAAATAAATACTAAATATTATTTGTAAAATTTTTACCAAAAGATCAGTAGTTTCTGAACTATCTGAATTAATATCAAATTCAAAGGCCATTTTTCTCTTTTTATTACTTTCTTCAATGGGTATATTCAGGTTTTCTCTTTGCTGTAGTTTTGGTTTTGTTGGTGTCTTCACTGTATATGCCTATCCAAAAATAAAAAACAATATATTATCATATCAAAATATGCATTATTAATAAAGGATTTCACAAATAATTTTAAGGCAATTTGAGTCCTTAGCAATCAGAAACTTCCATTATTATTGGCAAGTATATGAGGCAAAAATTTTGAGTAAGAATTAAATCAGATGTTTTTGATACTGTAAGTTGTCTTTCTTCAAAAATTTTACAATGGTAGACTTTCTTTGCCCTTCCTTTAACTTGCTGAAGAAAATAAGAAAGAGAAAGAGTGAAACAGAGAGACAGACACACTCCAGATTCAGCAATCAACAATCTTAGGGGCCTTAATATTTCCAATCATGATCTCAAAAAATAACTGGGTGAGCTTTTCTCACTCCACAAAACTCATTACTTTGTGAGAAAATATGCTTGCTTATTTTTATATTGGTAAAGTAATTCACATGTCAATGTTTCACATTCTAATTTTTATAATTTGTAAAAGTATCTTTTAAAAGTAAGGTCAGAAGCCAAGCACAGTGGCCCATGCCTGTAATCCCAACACTTTGAAAGATCAAGGCAGGAGGATTGCTTGAGGCCAGTTCAAGACTAATCTGAGCAACATAGCAAGGTCCCAACTCTAAAATTTTTTTTAATTAAAAAAACATAGCCAGGTATGGTGGTCCATCTCTATAGTCTCAGCTACTCAGGAGGCTGAAGCAGGAGAATTGCTTGAGCCAGTAGTTCAAGGTAGCAGTGTGCCATGATCATGTCACTGTAGCCCAGCCCAGGCAACAGAGCAAAAGCCTGACAAAAAAGACAAAAACAAAACAAACAAAAAAAGTTAAGGTCAGAGACATCAGCAAAAACGGCAGAGTAATGAGCTCTAAAAATTCACTCCTCCATAAAAAACATAAAAATACTGGTAAAAACTTGTCAGAATCAGTTTTTTTTCAGAACTCTGGAAATTAACCAAAGGCTTGCAGCCACCTGGAGAGCGCTTATTCTTTTAAAAAAAATAAAATAAAATGGTTGAACCTCTTTAGGAACCCCAAACTTTGTGGTGTCTTAACTTCCCCGGTCCCATCCCCTGTTCTAGCTCTATGTTATCCTTAAAGAATAACAGCCCACATTCCTGGTGCAGCCTGGCAGCCACCAGACAGAACAGAACAGAATTGAAGCTCTTTCAAAGCTTTATTCCCAAAGAATTGTCATTATTTGATTTGTCTGGTGGGTCTCTGCAAGATCCCACTTAAAGGCTGATGGCTGATTACATTCAACCTGAGCGCTCACTAGTGAAAAAATGCCTTCTCCTTGGTGTGTGTGTGTGTGTGTGTGAAGTAGGAGGCAGAATTTGTCAAAAACAACAACAAGTGTTTTAACTTTGCAGCAACATGAAGCAGTGATGAATAGTTGGGACAAACAAAAGACTAACCAAAAACCTTAAAAGAAAAGCTAGGAAATGAAATATCCATGGGGGCTTTGAAAAGCTCTGACATATTCCTGGAAATATACAGTGCCATGCATATGTGTAGGGCTATCTACAGGCTCAAGAAAGTCCTGAAAAGGCCCTAAGTTTTCAACACTGGCTAATCTTGAGATTCTGTACAAGCAGGAATGGAAAGCTAAGGCAGAGTTGTCAACTACCTGGCTGAGTGTTGAAGGCATGCCCTTACACACATATAATAGAGACCTTTGACAAACATCGGGAAATTTATTGATTCTAGGCATTTAAAGAAATTTCTGTCCAAACATTAGCTAAAAACTAAGATAATCAAGGAGAGCCTTTAGTGGCACTCACAACAAAAAATACAAACTTTACAGAATTAGTCTAGAAAAGTTACAAAACAAACAATAAGTACAACAAGGAGCAACAACAAATAATGGGAATAGGAGAGAATCTGATTTTCAGAGTTGTTATATTTTAAATGTCCAGTTTTAAACAAAAATTATGAGACATGCAAAGAAAGAAGAAAGTATGGCCCAAATAGAAAAGGAAAAGAACAAACAATAGAAACTGTCCCTGAGAAAGCCTTGACATTGGACTTACTAGACAAAGCTTTAAAGTCAGCTATTTTAAATATGTTTGAAGAGTTAAAGAAAATTATGTCTAAAGAAATGAAGAAAAGCATGAAAACAACATCTCACTAAATGGAATATCAATAAAGAGAAACAAATTATAAAAATAACCAGACAGAAATTCTGGAATTAAAAAATGCAATAGCTGAAATGAAAAATTTACTTGAAGGGCTTAATAGCAGATTTGAGCAAGCAGAAGAAAAATCCATGAACCTGAATATAATTCAACTGACATGGAATAGAAAAAAAAATGAAGAAAAACAAAAGTCTCAGAGACTTGCAGACACCATCAAACACACCTGGGAAACTGAGAAGGAAAAGGCATGACATTTAAGCTTAGTGGGATGGAGACAATTGAGATCCTTTTCCTTTCAACTCCCAAGACAAGTGAGGCAGGAACTCCAAGAGCATCTTTATAAAGAATACTAGGAGTGCTTCCAAGAAAGAAAGACTGGCATCTCATTCCCTAGTTAGATACGAACCTAGGCAGCAAATTTGTTTGTCTTTGTATCTAGCTGAGGAGAGGAAAAGGAAACAAGAGAGAGGAAAGAGAGATCAAAGGTAGAGCATCTGCACTGCCATTTAGCATGGCAAAGTTGTATGAATTCCCCACGGATTAAGTGGATGTATGGAAGACATCCAGAATTGGGCCACTTTGCTAGAGGCATCTGCTCCAAGATGACTGCTAAGGACTACAGATGCAAGATGATGTGGGGTAAACAGCAAAGGGAACTAGTAACTGCAGTGATGCTATAAAATGTCAAGTCAGAATCAGATTTCCCGTGTCAGGGCCTTAAACACTGATAAATAACTAGTAAGTTATGAAATCTGCCCAAGATGACATTAAGTTGTGGACAGTGATAGAAAAAAAAGAAATAATTTCATATCGAAGGCCAGGCACAGTAACTCACATCTATAATCCCAATACTATGGAAGACTAAGACAGGAGGATCAGTTAAGGCCAGGAGTTCAAGACCATCCTAGTCAACAGAGCAAGACCTTGTCTTTACATTTCATGCTGATACCACAAAAAAATTGAAACTTTCAAGAAACTAGTTATATATGTGTGCGTCACGCCACGTATATGGTGGTAACAGAACTTTATTTACTAAAAAAATTACTACTAACTTGGAAAGTTTAGACACAAACCTTTGGTAATGGTGTAGATAAAGTATTTTTGGCAGATGTCCACAGATAGTCTCTTTTATCTTTGGATTTGCCATGATCAACTGATGTGAAATTTCGAGATATAGTTTGTGAAGGAACTGCTTTAGAATCAAATTTCCAATACATTTCAGGTGTTTCCAATAAAGATGTCTGTGTTTTCTGCATTGAACAACAAGAGTGAATAAAACCATCACTAAATGTCATTTTAATTATTTATTTCTTTAATTAAAGTGCAGCAACTAGTAGAATTAACAACGAAATATGCAAATTTATCCCCAAATTTATCATTGACTAGATAAGTTTGAATAAATTACAGTTATCTTCTTTGTCACTTGCCCATTTAAGATGCAAATGTTATCTGCCCCTGCCTGTCTTCACAGAGCATCTATGAAAACAAATAAGATATCTTGGAGGTCGTTATTCTCAGCAAACTAATGAAGGAACAGAAAGCCAAATACCACATGGGCTCATTTACAAGTGGGAGCTAAATCATGAGAACACATGGACACATAGAGGGAGACAACACCACACACTGGGGCCTATTGGAGCATGCAGGATGGGAGGAGGAAGAGGATCAGGAAAAATAACTAACGGGTATAGTCTTAATACCTGGGTGATAAAATAATCTGTACAACAAACCTCCATGACAGATGTTTACCTATATAATAAATCTGTACATGTACCCCGAACTTAAAATAAAGTTAAATTTTCAAAAATGAAAACAAATAAGATATCTCAATTCTCTGACCAAAAGTTGAGGATTCTCTTTAAAAAATAAAAAATCTGTACTCCTGGTGGCAAAAAGCCCTAATCTGTGGTTCATTACAATAGCCTAAAAGTCAAAAGGAAATCTATTCTAATTTTCATTCATTCTCTTTCATACATTGATACTTCTTTTTCACCTATAAAAATATCAGTCTTTTCCTATCCACCAGCCTACTTTGCCTCCAAAAGCAAGGGGAATAATTATGAAAGTAAAGAATGAGAAAAATTTTCAAGGAAAAAATTGAGAAAATGGCTATTTGCTTCAATTCTAAATAAATAAATTGCAAGTTTCCTCTAAATACTTGACACTTTTTTCAACTCTATTTCCTCAGTTCTCTTTCACGCTACCTTTGTATACAGCTTCTTTTAGCACCTGACCTAGCTTTCTAGTAAAAGCTAGTAATAGTTGCTTTAGTGGGATTCTACATGAAAATGAAACTCATGCTCATCACTTTCTATTTCACCACTTTCTTTGGTCGCTACCATCTCCATGAATACAATCGTGGCAATTACTCATATGAAAGAAACAATAGAGCACACATACACACAAAGGGACTACAAAGACAAAATTTGAAAGCATGGTGGCTGAACTTTCAGTGCGTTTAAATTAGGGTATATGATAAAGAGGCAACTACATGTACTATACAAAAATCATTGAACTAGGAGCCAAGTACATAACATGGTCTTTTCTTCTAGATCTTTCCTATCTTTCCAGATTATTTAAGTAAATCTTCAAGTATCTCCAAGCTTAAATTTATTCATCTGTAAATCAAGGGGCTAAATGGGATGGCTTATATCTTTCCTGCCCAGTTCTAGTGATCTGTCATTTCATAATCCTTTCTCCAGCAAGTATGAATTTTTTCAGAGTTGCATTTCTGTATCCTTTTCCCTACATATTTATACATCATAGTTGATGACAAAATTTTGATGAAAGCAATTTTTTTACTGCTGTCTGGATTCATCGGGGTAAACTTTGGAACCTCCAGAATGTAACTGCTTTCATGGACAAATTGTTTCTCCCTACAAGTAGAATGACAATTTAAGGTCACTGCACCACCTTGTGGCCATATCTGGAATTTGACATTTCCCTGGTAGCCTAAAGAAAATTCTCCTGCATGTGAAAATACTGAGCTATCCCTTTCCAGAACACATGATGGAAACATGTACTTCCTTACAAGTTACATTCTTTTTTGGAAGGATGTAACATTTATAGTTATGCATGTAGACAGAAAATTCACAAATTTCTCTGTTGTATTTTTCAAACAAACATTTATAAGGCATGTGCTATGTGCCAAGCACTATTTTAAATGTTTTACAAACACCATCTCATTTAATCTTCATAACAACTTTAGGAAATAGGTATTATTATTATCCCTTTATAGATGAGAAAATTGAAACACGAAGAAGTTAAGTAACTTGTCCAAACTCAGAAACGTTTGGTAAATTTAACAAGACTTATGTTTCAGTAGTGTTGGAATAAAGTATAGTTAAAAAAAAAAAAAAAAAAAAAAAAAAAGCCTAGTTAAATTTCTTTGTTTATCATTTTTTTCATTTTGCAACATACATATGGTTCATTTTCCAACATATATATCTAGACTCTCAGATAAAATATATGGCATTTACTAATCTACTTGATAATGGAAACATACAGAATTATACATGAATCAAAACATCTCTATAAGAATGTGATACAAACTTTCATAATATGAACACATTCTAAATTTAGAAAACACTATTGGAGATTAACCAATTTGCTTATATTCATTAGATACTTCCGTAAGTCTATATCTAACCATTCTGGCTAGTTTTATTATGATTATAATTTCTCCAAATATAATGTTTCCAAGTGTCTAGCACAGTGTCGGAAACATACAAAGCACTCAATATTCACTCACAGGTTCAATACATCTTTTCTTTATTCTCTTTTAACCCAAATGTAATAAAATGTAAGGAACTGTTCTCAAACTACTCTGAGTGTCGTTTCCTTCCAGTTTAACTATAATCATAGCAACCTCTGTGGGAACTTAGAAGACTATATCACTATATGTAAAGAAAATTCTCAATCATTTTAACCAAAAATTTGCTAAATCAAAATTATTCTGCAACAATCCTATATTATCAGATAGGTTAGAAGCTGAGGGGTATTCTTCTTCTCTATGACTGATGTTTCCTTCCATATGCAGGGAGTACCACCAGGGTAACATTCCAAACCTCTTCCTGGTTCCTTAGGGGAGAAAAAGTTACTTAATGTGATTGGTGAATTTAAAGAAAGTGAGAAGTTGGTCACATACAGCTCAATCTCTTCCTTATTCCTCCTCTTGAGAACTAAAAGAATTACACATAAATTCTGCTCTACTCCTTTATAACCTAAGTTTTTCAAGACCAGACGATCAAGTGGGTAGACCTATGCTATTTAAGCTCTACTTGTGACAGTAGATAAATTTTTCTAATTTGGGATTTCAAGATTAAGAGATCCTCTTGCCTTCAAATATAAACTGCATTCTCCAGTATTTAAAATATTGATACTTTTTAATAAAGTCTTCAATAATAAAAATATTATTTTTATTCTCCCTTGTCTTTCGCAGTTGGTTCGGAACATAAGTGAGGAAAACAGGATGTCATTTATTATGCCCCCTCAAAACCCAAAATTAGACATAATCTAAATAAGTTTTAGAATTGTTTATGAAAATATTTTGCCTCTAACATTAAAAAAATTTTAAGAAACACAGAAGTACCTAATTAAATTAAAACTATAATAAGAATTGTAGAGAAAAACTGAAATCTTTTCTTTCTTCTTTTTTGTTTCTGCATTAGGAAACCTCTAAATCTCCAAATGACAAAAATTTTGAAATTTTTAGCTAAAATGCTTTTGAATTAATAAATAGCAAGAAATAATTTAGGAAATGAAATTGTATGAAATATTTAAAATGCTATTGCTATTTTCCCACTTATAACAAAAAAATCATTTCTAAGTAGATGTTAGAAAATGAATTTATATTTTAAAACTATGAGAATTATATGCTCTTACTTTGTCTTTTTTTTCTTTAAGAGTAGCTGTGTTTTCTTTTGCCTCTCTTTTGAGTTTTTCCTATTAAAAATAAATATCAAGTATAAATAACATAATCATCACTATGATCACAAATGAATATTATCAAAATCTTTTCTAATGAGTATTAACAAAGAAAGATGACTAACCTCTCAATCTTATAAAGTAATAAAAAGAAAAAAAGAAAAGTTAGTTCCTTTCTACAGAGGTATTATTTGGTTTTGATTATCTTTTCCTTTATTCTAATCAGTCTCTAGTGTATATCTGCAGACTTTTGAATAAGTCTCTTAAAACTCTGAATGTCAGCTTTCTTATTTGTAAAATAAAGTTAATGGAACAAATTACAGAATGAGAGATACGCACAGGTAACTAAGCTGTGAAAAGTTGCAAAAAGATCTAAAATATTGTGAGCCTTTACAGGCAGAATTAGATTTTTCCATGCATGTTGAGAAAAGGTGCAGTTCAGTTAGACTTTCAATAATGAACAAGTTTTCAACAGGGGATAAGTACAGACGAGGGGTAAAAGGAAAAACTAAGAAGCAAAAATCATCACATGAATAAATACAGAAAAGAGCACAATACTTAGGAAATAATACGAAACTTTTGCTGAAGAATAGGGTATGTGTATAGTCAAGATAAAAATGGAAAGGAGAGCTGTGGTCACATTGGAAAGAGTGACATGCTAATATCACTAGATAGAATTTACTCAGTAAGATAAAAGAAAAGCCTGGCCTACATAAATGAATATGTAGGGTGCCTGTAATATGACAACCATCTGAAGAACCAAATTTTTACAACTCCAGGGAGTATTAGATGTCTTAGAAAGTAAAAATCTCCAAGTGTGCAGAACTTTAGGCAGTAAAACTTGCCCATGATGTCTATGCCAGTATCTATCCTCACTGAATACCTTGCATACACCATGTTATCTCTCCCGCAGCATTGCTCCTAACCACAGAACTCACTTCACTATGAAAGAAGCTGGCTGCAAACTGATGTAATAGTATTTACTACTGTTCTTATTATGTATCCTATCATCTACCAATGGTTGATCTTCAGTTATAGTGACAATTGGAATGTATACTCTAAGGGGCTGGCATGCTGTCTTTTAAGACAAAGTACATTTCCTAAACCAGCAATATCGTAATGACTCTCAGAATATGTATCTTGGCTTCTAGAGGACAGAGAGAGAAACCATTGCCCACAACTGCACTGTCTCTGCAATTCTGACTTTTCCTGGTCTGGAGATCTTGGTAAAGTCTGTTCTAATAAAATATATGTTTCCAAGGTGTGAAACAGTTCATACAAAAATGTGCATCTTTAGTGGTAGCTAAATAATCATCAGTTCCCTTAGACCAAAGAGATGGCCATACCTTTAAGGTTCCTATTTAATCTGAATAAGTAAAATATGCCAGTAATATGGCCTGGCAAACACAGGGTTGACTTGAGCAACCAGAGTAGATAATGACAGCCTTGTGAACAAATTTTGGATCTAAATAAATTTATCAGCCTATAGCCATTTGAATAAAAAGGAAGCCTGGTACTCTAGTGGAAAAGTTCTGAAATAATATAACAAATACATACTACATCCTTCCTACTATATTATGCACTAAGGATTAAAATATTAAGACATGGGTAATTGCACATCAACTAACTTAATTCTTGGGAATCTATAATGCCACTATTTTTTCACTAATCAGAGTGCAAGCATATCAGTGTCAAGCAATAATTAGAATTTTATCAGAGTCTACCTCATGGTGAGCCCATGGAACCATAAACCTATCTTGTGCTCATTTTTTTAGACTCTAAGTATATAGTTTGAATAAACTCAATAAAAGGAATAATCCCCATGTTTGTTCTGACCACAGAGTAAGAGATTTTAAGGTTGAAAGGACCAACTAGAACACTTTGAATCTCTCTCTCCATATCAAGATAGTAAACAAATTTCACATTGCTAGGCAGAGATTAAGGCCCCATTAAATTAATGAAAGATACAGGAAAAATGATTTATCATAATCCCCAAAAGCCAATCTATTTTAATTAGAAGTCAAGACGGTCATCTAGTAACAGTTTCCTATACCAATGGGCTTATAGGTAAAGTGGGGATTGTCATATTAACTGACAACTTGGAAAAAAATTGCATATAAAAGATGAGCTGAATCTATGTAAATATAAAGCTCAAGTTAAAGAGATATAGGAATCATAGTTAAATAACAGAATATACATTTTTATCAATCTTGACAATGTAGAATAGTAAATACTAAAATTGTATATGCAGAGGAATATGAAACAGGAGACAGTATTAGATACATTATTTTAAAATATAAAGGTAATCAATAAACTAATTTAAAAGGCTACATACACCTTCCAAATCAACCAACGTAAGACACACTCACACACACACACACACTTTACAGAATAAGGAAGAAAATAAGTACTACTATGTAATGAAAAATAAGATGATAAAAACATTATTAAAATATATAATCAATGAAGAGTTAATATCCAGAATCTATAAGCAACTCCTATAACTCAACAACAAAAAATTGGATTAAAATTATTATTAATCCAATTCAAAAATGGGCAAAAGACTTGAATAATTAAACCACCAAAGAAGATATACAATGTCCAACAGGCATATTAAAAATAGTCACCATTGCTAGTCATACAAGAAATGCAAATCATAGCCCCATGAGATATTGCCTACACACATTAGGATGGCCACTATCAAATGAACAGGACATAACAAATGCTGATGTGAAGAAATTAGAATCCTTATGCACTGTTGTGTGGGAATGTCAAATGGTACAGTCACTATGGCCAATATAGAGGTTCTCAAAAAATTAATGATACAGTTGCCGTATGATCCAAGAATCCCACTTCTGGAAATATATCCCAAAGAATTCATAGCAAGATCTTAAAGAGATAGTTGCACACTCACTTTCATTACAGGATTATTCACAATAGCAAGAGGTAGAAGTAACCCAAATGTCCATCAAGAGAAAAATAATAAGGAAACTATGGTATATACATATAATAGAATATTATGCAGTCTTTAAAAAGGGCATCCTGTTACATACTACAACATAGATAAACCTTGAAGACATTATGCTAAGTGAAATAAGCCAGTCACGTAAACACAAATACCATATGATTCCACTCATATAAAGTATTCAAAATCAGAAACAGAATGTACAAATGCCAAGGACTGGGAGGAAGAGGAAAAGGGAACTCGTGTTGAATGGGTATAGACTTTTAGTTTTACAAGATGGAAAACTACCAGAGATCTGTTGCACAACAAGGTGAATATACTTAACACTGCTGAATGGTACATTTAAAAAGTGTTAAGATGGTGCACTTAATGTTATATGTTTTTTATCACAATAATGAAGTTAAAGTACAAACCATTCAACTTACGCATATCAACATAAAAATGCTAAATAAAATATTGGCCAGCATAATCTAACATCATATTTTAAAAATACATGATGACCAAAGAGAGTTTATTACAGAAACATAAGAATAATTCAAAACTGATACATATCACATCAACAAATACAATCAGGAAAACTAACCTATTAGTCAAGAAAAGACTCTTGGGTTACAGATTCAATCAAGGTTAATAAAAAATAGACAAAAACACAGGAGACAAATATAATAAGAAAGTGAGGGTCACAATATGAACACCAGATAAAGCTGATTTGGGGGCAAAAAGACAAAAATAAAGTATACTATTTCCAAAAAAAAATGAATTAGTATAAACTTTTGTACAACAAATAGTATTCATCAAAATATGCAAGGCAAAATTAGTAGAGAATTCAAAAGGAAGAGAAAGATAGTAGTAATAGAACCCATAACTCCTTTTAGCTCATGATTGATCAAACAGAAAAAATATATAAGAAATTTAAAGTATATATAATTGAAATGCAATAAATCAAACTTCTTGGTAAAGACGGTAAAGTCAGATTACAAAATCTTCCTTCTCCTAAACTAACAACAACAACAAAAAAAAAAAGCAAGAGAGGAAGAGAGGAAAAGAAACAAAAGTAGTTAAAAACTGGCAAAAATACATTCAACAACAAAATCATACAATCTCATGCTATAATCTCTAATACTAGTGAGGCTTAGTAAGAGCCACAATATACAATTGTGCTCATTTGACTCCACTCACTGTGGCTCCTCACCCTATTACTACTTGTAGAGTATTGGTGAAAGAAAATGAAAATATATAATAATGAAAGTAAAGGTCACTAATATACCTGAATTTTGTAAGAAGAGATTTGAGGACATAAATAGGCAATCCAGGAAAAAGATGCCTAGAAAATGCATAATGAGTGATCAGTCGGAAAAACCACTTAAGTTTATATTTTGGTCTCTCTCGATTGGAGAAAGGAGGCACAACCATAACCATAAAGAATTAGTTATCCTTGCCAATAAACAGAACATACTAGAAATAAAGTCAAAAGATAAACTTCTTGAACAGAAGATTCCCCTATAAGAATACAAAGCACAAAAGGAGACTCACTAAGAGCACCAGGTAAATTTTATCTTTTTCTCTGGGCTCCTCTCATCTCCCTGTAAGTGGAATATCCCGAATCATGATATTTACATCTTTGCACTCACAAAGCTGTGCAAGTGACGTAACAGAGCTTGAAAAGACTGGTAAAATGGCCAAAATAAATAACCACAGCTTATCCTATCAGACAGACACACAGGCCCCAGGGCTCTACACTGAGCTGGTAAAAAGATCTGAAGCCTAAGGAAAACACATAACAAGAAAACTACAAAACACTGGACTTAATCTGCACTATAGACCAAAAGGATCTAATAGATACTTATAAATATTTCATCCAACAGTTGCAAAATAAACATTCTTCTCCTAAGCACATGAATCAATCTTAAGGACAGACCATATGCTAGCCACAAAACAAGTTTTAAACATTCAAAAATGGAAATCACATCAAGTATCTTCTCTGACAACAACGAAATAAACCAGAAATCAATAACAAAGGGAATTTGGGAAACTATAAAATCACATGGAATTTAAACAATATGCTCCAGAATGACCAGTGGGTCAATGAGGAGATTAAAATGGCAATCAAAAAATTTATTGAAACAAATAATTGGAATAAAACACAACAAAATCTATGGGATACAGCAAAGGCAGTACTAAGAGGGATATATACAGCTATAAACATCTACATCAAAAAAGAAGAAAAACTTCAAATAACCTAATTACACATCTTAAAGAACTAGAAAAGTATGAGCAAACCAAACCCAAAGTTAGTAGGAGAAAAGAAACAATAAAGATCAGAGCAGAAATAAATGAAATTGAAGAAAATGATACAAAAGATCAATGAAACAAAAAGTTTATTTTTTTGAAAAGATATACAGAAGGACAAACCGTTAGCCAGACAAACTAAAAAAAAAAGAGAGAAGCCTCAAATAAATAAAATGAGAGTTGGAAAAGGAGACATTACAATCAATACCACAGAAATTCAAAGGATCGCTAGTGGTTACTATGAGGTAAATATATGCCAATATTTTTAAAACCTAAAAATAAATAAATTCCTAGACACATACAATCTACAAAAATTGGACCATGAAGAAATCCAAAACTTGAAGAAATCAATAACAACTAGCAAGACCGAAGCTATAATAAAAAGTCTCCCAACAAAGAAAAACCTAGGACCCAATGACTTTACTGCAAAATTTTACCTAACATTTAAAGAACAATTAATACCACCCCTGCTCAAAGTATTCTGAAAAACAGAGGAGAGGGGAATACTTCCAAACTCATTCTATGAGGCCAGTAGTACCCTTAAACCAAAACCAGACACAAAGACACATTAAAAAAAGAAAACTAAAGGCCCATAACCCTGATGAGCATTGATGCAAAAATCCTCAAAAAAATATGGGCAAACCAAATTCAACAACACATTAAAAGATCACCATCATGGCTGTGTGATTTATCCCATGGATGCAAGAATGATTTGACATACACAAATCAGTGTGATATATCATATCAAACCATATGATCATTTCAATGGATGCTGAAAAAGCTTTTGATAAAATTTAGCATCCCTTCATGATTAAAAACCCTCAAAAAAAACTGGGTATAGAAGGAATGTATCTCAACATAATAAAAGCCATATATGACAAACTCACAGCTAGTATCATACTGAACGGGGAAGTACTGAAAGCTGCTAAAGCAAGATCTCAGCCCTACACACTGGAGGTCTGGATATAAATTTGGCTCTGTTGGCTGTTGTGGGAGTACAGAGGGAGTGAAACTGGCCTTGCTGGCTGTGTGGGAGCTGGGTGAGGCCTGTCAATGCCAGCTTTCCCCCTACTTCCCTGGCGACCTGTACAAAGCATCAGAGGCAGCCATAATCCCCCTTGGAACTTAACTCCATTGGCCTGAGAACCACTACCCCACCCCTCACAATGGTGGCAGCAAGCCCCGCCCAAGTAAAGTCTGAGCTCAGAAACGCCTAACCCTGTCCCCACCTGATGGTCTTTCTCTACCTGACCTAGTAACTGAAGACAAAAGAAAGAAACTCATGGGAGCTCTACGGCTCTGCCCATTACCTGAGAAACCTGAATACTTATCCAGGTGATCTTAGGCCAAGCTTGTATCCCTCCACACTACCATAGATGATGCTCTCTTGAAGGCAACACCATGTGGCTGGAGGCCAACCAACTCAAAGCATTACAGCAACTCTTAACAGATCAACCCTACTCCGAGGAAGGGGAAAACAACAGCTAATTCCACCACCTGTAACACCCTGGCCAACCAGAGGTCCTGAATCTGTTCACGTCACAACTTCACTGCCAGCATAACCAGCATTTGAGAAAACCAGCACACTAAACAAAACTACAAGCAGGGACTCTCACAGAGTCTACTTCACTGCCCTGCTACCTCCACCAGAGAAGGTGCCGGTAGCCACGGCTGAGAGACCTGAAGACGAATCACATCAGAGTACTCTTTGCAGACACTCCCCACTACCAGCCTGGAGCCTGATAGCTCTGCTGGGTAGCTAGACCCAGAAGAGCAATAACAATCACTGTGGTCATGCTCTCAGGAAGCCCCATCCCTAGGGGAAGGGGGAGAGCACCACATCAAGGGATCATCCCATGGGACAAAAGAATCTGAACAGCAGCCCTTGAGTCCCAGATCTTTCCTCTGACATAGTCCATCCAAACTAGAAAAAAAAAAAAAAGAACAACAATTCTGGTAATATGCCAAAACAAGGTTCTATAACACCACTAAAAGATCACACTAGCTCACCAGCAATGGATCAAAACCAAGAAGAAATCTCTGAATTGCCAGAAAAAGAATTCAGAAGATCGATAAGCTACTCAAGGAGGCACCAGAAAAAGGTGAAAACAAATTTAAAGAAACTTAAAAAATCATATAGGATAGGAGTGAAAAAAAAAATCTCCAAAGAAATAGATATCATAAAAAAAAATCATAGCTTCTGGAAATGAAAGACACACAGAAATGCAAAATACACTGGAAAGCTTCAACAATAGAACTGAACAAGTAAAGGAAAGAACTTTAGAGCTCAAAGACAAGGCTTTCAAATTAATCCAATCCAATAAAGACAAAGAAAAAATGGGGGCAGGGGGCTGGCAAGATGACCAAATAGAACAACTCTGGTCTGCAGCTGCCAGTGAGACCAATGCAGAAGGTGGGTGATTTCTGCATTTCCAACTGAGATACCCAGTTCATCTCACTGGGACAGCTTAGACAGTGGGTGCAGCCCACAGAGGGTGAGTAGAAGCAGGGTGGGGTGTTGCCTCACCCAGGAAGCACAAGGGACCAGGGAACTTGCTCTCCTAGCCAAGGGAAGCTGTGAGGGACTGTACCATGACGGATGGTGCTATGCAGCCCAGATACTACACTTTTCTTATGGTTTCTGCAACCCGCAGACCAGGAGATTCTGTTGGGTGCCTACACAACCAGGGCCCTGGGTTTCAAGCACAAAACTGGGTGGGTGCTTGGGAGGACACCTAGCTAGCTGAAGGAGTTTGTTTTTTTTTTTTTTTTGTACCCCGGTTGCGCCTGAAACTCCAATGAGACAGAACCGTTCACTCCCCTGGAAAAGGGGCTGAAGTCAGGGAGCCAAGTAGTCTTGCTCAGTGGATCCCACCCCCATGGAGCCCAACAAGCTAAAATTCACTGGCTTGAAATTCTCGCTGCCAAAACAGCAGTCTGAAGTCAACCTGGGATGCTTGAGCTTGTTGGGTGTGGGGGAGGGGAGTCCATCATTACTGAGGCTTCAGCAGGTGGTTTTCCCCACACAGTGTAAACAAAGCCACTGGGAAGTTCAAACTGAGCAGAGCTCACTGCAGCATGGCAAAGCCGCTACAGCCAGACCGCCTCTCTAGATTCCTCCTCTCTGGGCGAGGCATCTCTGAAAGAAAGGCAGCAGCCCCAGTCAGGGGCTTATAGATAAAACTCCCAGCTCCCTGGAACAAAGCACCTGGGGGAAGGAGCACCTGTGGGTGCAGCTTCGGCAGACTTAAATGTTCCTGCCTGACAGCTCTGAAGAGAGCAGAGGATCTCCCAGCACAGTGCTCAGCTCTGCTAAGGGACAGAATGCCTCCTCAAGTGGGTCCCTGAACCCTGTGCCTCCTGTCTGGGAGACACTTCCCAGGGACTGACAGAAACCTCATATAGGAAAACTCCAGCTGGTATCTGGCAGGTGCCCCTCTGGGATGAAGCTTCCAGAGGATGGAGCAGGCAGCAATATTTGCTGTTCTGCAGCCTCCGCTGGTGATACCCAAGTAAACAGGGTCTGGAGTACACCCCCGGCAAACTCCAGCAGACCTACAGAAGAGGTACCTGACTATTAGAAGTAAAACTAACAAACAGAAAGCAATAGCATCAACATCAACCAAAAGGACGCCCATGCAAAAACCCCAACTGAAGGTCTCCAACATCAAAAACCAAAAATAGATAAATTCATGAAGATGAGCAAAAACCAGAGCAAAAAGTCTGAAAATTCAAAAAACCAGAATGCTTCTTCTCCTCCAAATGATCACAACTCCTCACCAGCAAGGAAACAAAACTGGATGGAGAATGAGTTTGATGAATTGACAGAGTAGGCTTCAGATGGTGGGTAATAACAAACTCCTCCAAGCTAAAAAAGCATGTTCTAACCCAATGCAAAGGAGCTAAGAACCTTGATAAAAGGTTACAGGAACTGGTAAATAGAATAACCAGTTTAGAGAACATAAATGACCTGATAGAGCTGAAAAACACAGCATGAGAACTTCATGAAACACACACAAGCATCAATAGCCAAATCAATCAAGAGGAAGAAAGGATATCAGAGACTGAAGATCAACTTAATGAAATAAAGTGTGAAGACAAGATTAGAGAAAAGGAATGAAAAGGAACAAACAAAGACTCCAAGAAATATGGGACTATGTGAAAAGACCAAACCGACATTTGTTTGGTGTACCTGAAAGTGACAGGGAGAACAGAACCAAGTTGGAAAACATACTTCAAGATATTATCCAGGAGAAATTCCCCAATCTAGCAAGACAGGCCAACATTCAAATTCAGGAAATACAGAGAACACCACAAAGATACTCCTTGAGAAGAGCAACCCCAAGACATATAATTGTCAGATTCACCAAGGTTGAAATGAAGGAAAAAAATCTTAACGGCAGCCAGAGAAAAAGGTCAGGTTACCCACAAAGGGAAGCTCATCACATTAACAGTGGATCTCTCTGCAGAAACCCTACAAGCCAGAAGAGAGTGGGGGGCCAGTATTCAACATGCTTAAAGAAAAGAATCTTCAACCCAGAATTTCATATCCAGCTAAACTAACCTTTATAAGTGAACGATAAATAAAATCCTTTACAGACAAGCAATGATGAGGGATGTTGTCACCACCAGGCCCACCTTACAAGAGCTTCTGAAGAAAGCACTAATTATGGAAAGGAAAAACCGGTACCAGCCACTGCAAAAACATACTAAAATGTAAAGACCATCAAGACTATGAAGAAACTGCATCAACTAAAGGGTAAAATAACCAGTTAGCATCATAATGACAGGATCAAATTCACACATAACAATATTAACCTTAAATGTAAATGAGCTAAATGTCCCAATTAAAGGACACAGACTGGCACATTGGACAAAGAGTCAAGACCGATCAGTGTGCTGTATTCAGGAGACCCATCTCACGTGCAAAGACACACATAGGCTCAAAATAAAGGGATGGAGGAATATTTACCAAGCAAATGGAAAGTAAACAAACAAACAAAAAAGCAGAGGTTGCAATCCTAGTCTCTGATAAAACAGACTTTAAACCAACAAAGATCAAAAAAGACAAGAAGGGCATTACATAATGGTAAAGGGATCAATGCAACAAGAAGAGCTAACTATCCTAAATATATGCACCCAATACAAGAGCACCCAGATTCATAAAGCAAGTTTTAAGAGACCTACAAAGAGACTTAGACTCCCACACAATAATAGTGGGAGACTTTAAAACTTCACTGTTAATATTAGACAGATCAATGAGACAGAAAATTAACAAGGATATTCATGACTTGAACTCAGCTCTGGACCAAACGGATCTAATAGACATGTACAGAACTCTCCACCCCAAAGCAACAGAATATACATTCTTCTCAGCACCACATAGCACTTATTCTAAAACTGACCACATAATTGGAAGTAAAACACTCCTCAGCAAATGCAAAAGAACGGAAATCATTATAAACAGTCTCTCAGACCACACTGCAATGAAATTAGAACTCAGGATTAAGAAACTCACTCAAGGCTGAGCACAGTGGCTCACGCCTGTAATCCCAGCACTCTGGGAGGCCGAGGAAGGCCAATCACCTGAGGTCAGAAGTTCAACACCAACCTGGCCAACATGGTAAAAACCCGTCTTTACAAAAAGTACAAAAATTAGCCAGGCATGCTGGCACATGCCTGTAGTCCCAGCTACTTGGGAGGCTGACACAGGAGAATCACTCGAATCTGGGAGGCACAGGTTGCAGTGAGTCAAGATGGCACCACTGCACTCCAGCCTCGGTAGCAGACTGAGACTCCATCTTAAAAAAAAAAAAAAAAAAAAAATCTCACTCAAAAACACACAAGTACGTGAAAACTAAACAACCTGCTCCTGAATGACTACTGGGTAAGTAACAAAATTAAGGCAGAAGTAAATAAGTTCTTTAAAACCAATGAGAACAAAGACGCAATGTACCAGAAGCTCTGGGACACAGCTAAAGCAGTGTTTATAGGGAAATTTATAGCACTAAATGCCCACATTAGAAAGTGGGAAACATCTAAAATCAACACCCTAACATCACAATTAAAAGAACTAGAGAAGCAAAAGCAAACAAATTCAGAAGCTGGCAGAAGACAAGAAATAACTAAGATCAGAGCAGAACTGAAGGACACCAAGACACGAAAAACCCTTCAAAAAAATCAATGAATGCAGGACCTGGCATTTTGAAAAGATTAACAAAATAGATAGACTGCTAGCCAGACTAATGAAAAAGAAAAGAGAGAAGAATCAAATAGACACAATAAAAAATAATAAAGGGGATATCACCACTGATCCCACAGAAATACAAACTACCATCAGAGAATACTATAAATAGTTCTACACAAATAAACTAGAAAATCTAGAAGAAATGGATAAATTCCTGGACACATACACCCTCCTAAGACTAAACAAGGAAGAAGTCAAATCCCTGAATAGACCAATAACAAGTTCTGAAATTGAGGCAGTAATTAATAGCCTACGAACCAAAAAAAGCCCAGGACCAGATGGATGCACAGCCGAATTCTACCAGAGGTACAAAGAGGAGCCAGTACCATTCCTTCTGAAATTATTCCAAACAGAGAAAGAGAGACTCCTCCCTAACTCAGTTTATGAGGCCAGCATCATCCTGATACCAAACCTGGCAGAGACACAACAAAAATAGAAAATTTCAGGCCAATATCCCTGATGAACATCAATGTGATAATCCTCAATAAAATACTGGCAAACCGAATCCAGCAGCACATCAAAAAGCTTATCCACCACGATCACGTTGGCTTCATCCCTTGGTGGTAAGGCTGGTTCAACATATGCAAATCAATAAACATAATCCATCACATAAACAGAACCATGTAAAAACCACATGATTATCTCAATAAATGCAGAAAAGGCCTTTGATAAAATTCAACACCCCTTCATGCTAAAAACACTCAATAAACTAGGTAGTGATGGAACATATCTTAAAATAATAAGAGCTGATTATGACAAACCCATAGCCAATATCATACTGAATGGGCCAAACCTGGAAGCATTCCCTTTGAAAACCAGCACAAGACAAGGATGCCCTCTCTTACCACTCCTATTCAACATAGTATGGGAAGTTCTGGCCAGGGCAATCAGGCAAGAGAAACAAATAAAGTTCATTCAAATAGGAAGAGAGGAAGTCAAATTGTCTCTGTTTGCAGATGACACGATGGTATATTTAGAAACCCCTATCATCTCAGCCCAAAAACTCCTTAAGCTGATAAGCAACTTCAGCAAAGTCTCAGGATGCAAAATCAATGTGCAAAAATCACAAGCATTCCTATACACCAATAACAGACAACAGAGAGCCAAATCATGAGTGAACTCCCATTCATAATTGCTACAAAGAGAATAAAATACCTAGGAATACAACTTACTAGGATGTGAAGGACCTCTTCAAGGAGAACTACAAACCACTGCTTAAGGAAATAAGAGAGGACACAAACAAATGGAAAAACATTCCATGCTCATGGATAGGAAGAATCAATATCATGAAAATGGCCATATTGCCCAAAGTAATTTACAGATTCAATGCTATCCCCATATCAAGCTACCATTGACTTTCTTCACCATATTAGAAAAAACTACTTTAAATTTCATATAGAACCAAAAAAGAGCCTGTATAGCCAAGACAATCCTAAGCAAAAAGAACAATGCGGGAGGCATCACGTTACCTGACTCCAAACTATACTACAAGGCTACAGTAACCAAAACAGCATGGTACTGGTATCAAAACAGATATATAGACCTATGGAACAGAACAGAGGCCTCAGAAATAATGCACACATCTGCAACCATCTGATCTTTAACAAACCTGACAAAAACAAGAAATGGAGAAAGGATTCCCTATTTAATAAATGGTGTTGGGAAAACCAGCTAGCCATATGCAGAAAACTGAAACTGGGCCCCTTCCTTACACCTTATAAAAAAATTAACTCAAGATGGATTAAAGACTTAAACTTAAGACCTAAACCCATTAAAAACCCTAGAAGAAAACCTAGACAATACCATTCAGGATATACTCATGAGCAAAGACTTCATAACTAAAACACCAAAAACAATTGCAACGAAAGCCAAAATAGACAAATAGGATCTAATTAAATGAAAGAGCTTCTGAACAGCAAAAGAAACTATCATCAGAGTGAACAGGCAACCTACAGAATGGGAGAAAAATTTTGCAATCTATCCATCTGACAAAGGGCTAGTATCCAGAATCTACAGGAACTTAAACAAATTTACAAGAAAAAAACAATCCCATCAAAAAGTGGACAAAGGATATGAACAGATACTTCTCAAAAGAAGACATTTATGCAGCCAACAAACATGAAAAAAAAAGATCATCATCACTGATCATTAGAGAAATGCAAATCAAAACCACAAGGAGATACCATCTCACACAAGTTAGAATGGCAATCATTAAAAAGTCAGGAAACAACAGATGCTGGAGAGGATGTGGAGAAATAGGAATGCTTTTACACTGTTGGGGAGTGTAAATTAGTTCAACTATTGTGGAAGACAGTGTGGTGATTCCTCAAGGATCTAGAACCAGAAATACCATTTGACCCAGCAATCCCATTACTGGGTATATACCCAAAGGATTATAAATCATGCTACTATAAAGACACACGCACACATATGTTTATTGCAGCACTATTCACAATAGCAAAGACTTGGAACCAATCCAAATGTCCATCAATAACAGACTGGATAAAGAAAATGTGGCACATATACACCATGGAATACTATGCAGCCATAAAAAAGAATGAGTTCATGTCCTTTACAGGAACATGGATGAAGCTGGAAACCATCATTCTCAGCAAACTAACACAGAAACAGAAAACCAAACACCACATGTTCTCACTCATAAGTGGAAGCTGAACAATGAGAACATATGCGCACAGGGAGGGTAACATCACACACTGGGGTCTGTCAGGGGGTGGGGGGCAAGGGGAGGGATAGTATTAGGAGAAATACCTAATGTAGATGACGGGTTGTGCAGCAAACCACCATGGCACATGTATACCTATGTAACAAACCTGCACATTCTGCACATGTATCCCAGAACTTAAAGTATAATAAAAAAGAAACAAAAAAGAAAAAATACTTTTAAAAAATGAACAAAGCCTCCAAGAAGCTTGGGATTATGTTAAACAAACAAACCTAAGAAAAATTGGTGTTCCTGAGGAAGAAGAGAAATCTAAGACTTTGGAAAATTTATTTGAGAGAATAATCAAGGAAAACTTCCCTGACCATGCTAGAGATCTAGGCATCCAAATACAAGAGGTTCAAAGAATACCCAGGAAATTCATTGCAAAAGATCATAATCTAGGCACATAGTCATCAAATTATCTAAAGTCGAGATGGAGGAAAGAATCTAAAGAGCTTTGAGGCAAAAGCATCAAGCTAACCAATAAAGGAAAACTGATCGGATTAACAGCAGACTTCTCAGCAGAAACCTTACAAGCTAGCAGGGACTGGGGTCTTATCTTTAGGCTCCTTAAACAAAATAATTATCAGCCAATAATTTTGTATCCAGTATAACTAAGCTTCAAAAATGAAGAAAAGATAAAGTCTTTTTCAGACAAACAAATGCTGAGAGAATTCACCACTACCAACCTAGCACTACAATAACTGCTAAAAAGAGCTCTACATCTTGAAACAAAACCCAAAAATACACCAAAATAGAACTTCCTTAAAGCATAAATCTCACAAGGCCTATAAAACAATAACATAATGAAAAAAAATCAAGGATTCAGGCAACAAATAGCACAATGAATGGAAGAGTACCTCACATTTCAATACTAATGTTGAATGTAAATGGCCTAAATGCTCCACTAAAAAGATACAGAATAGCAGAATGTATAAGAATTCACCAACCAAGTATCTGCTGTCTTTAACAGACTCACCTAACACATAAGGACTCACATAAACTTAAAGTAAAGAGGTGGAAAAAGATATTCCATGCAAATGGACACCAAAAGCAGGCAAGAGTAGTTATTCTTATATCAGACAAAACAGACTTTAAAGCAACAACAGTTTAAAAAGACAAAAAGAGACATTACATAATGATAAAAGGACTTATTTAACAGGAAAATATCACAGACCTAAAAATATATGCACCTAACACTGGAGCTCCCAAATTTATAAAACAATGACTACCAGACCTTAAAAATGAGATAGACAGTCTGGGCGTGGTGGATCACACCAGTAATCCCAACACTTTGGGAGGCTGAGGCAGGCCGGATCACCTGAGGTCAGGAGTTCGAGACCAGCCTGGCCAACATGGCAAAACTCTGTCTCTACTAAAAAAATACAAAAATTAGCTGGGCATTGTGCCAGGTGCCTGTAATCTCAGCTACTCTACTCGGGAGGCTGATGCAGAAGAATCTCTTGAACCTGGGAGGCAAAGGTTTCAGTGAGGCGAAATCGTGCCACTGCACTCCAGCCTGGGCAAAAGGGTGAGACACAGTCTCAAAAAAAAAAAAAAAAAAAAAAAAAAAAATTAGATACATAGCAACACAAATAATAGTGGGGGACTTCAATACTTTACTGGCAGCACTAGACAGGTCATCAAGACAGAAAATCAACAAGACAGAAAATCATTTAAGAAAAAATGGACTTAAACTATACCCTGGAACACATGCACTTAACAGGTATTTACAGAACATTCTACCTAACAACTGTAGAATATACATTCTATTCATCACCACATGGAACATTCTCCAAGACAGACCATATGAAAGGCCACAAAACAAGTCTCAATGAATTTAAGAACACTGAAATTATATCAAGTACTCTCTCAGACCACAGTGGAATAAAATTGGAAATCGACTCCAGAAGAAACTCTCAAAACCAGGCAAATACATGGAAATTAAATAATCTGCTCCTGAATGATCTTTGGGTCAACGATGAAATCAAGATGGAAATTTTAAAATTCTTTGAACTAAACAATAATAGTGACACAGCCTATCAATGCCTCTGAGATACAGCAAAAGCAGTACTAAGAGGAAAGTTCATAGCATTAAACGCCTACGTCAAAAAGTCTGAAAGAGCACAAATAGACAATCTAAGGACACACCTCAAGGAACCAGAGGAACAAGAACAAACCAAACACAAATTCAGCAGAAGAAAAGAAATCACAAAGATCAGAGCATAGCTAAATGAAATTGAAACAAAAAATACAAAAGGTAAATGAAACATATTCTCCATATGTATATGTCATACACCAAATGGGATTTATTCTAGGGAATAGCATTCAAAAATCAACTAAGGTAATTCACCATATCAACAAGCTAAAAAGAAAAATCATATGATAATATCAATCAATGCAGAGAAAGCATCTGATAAAATCAAGTGCCAATTCATGATTTTTAAAAACTCTAATTAAATTAGTACAAGGAGATTGCATCAACTTGATTTTTTAAATCTAGAAAAAAATATATAGCTAACATCATACTTGATTCAAAAATTGAATGTTTTCTCCCTACATTTATCAATACTGCAAGCACGTATGTTCTCACCACTTATTATAATGTCTACCACATGGTGCTGGAAGTTCTAGTCACTCACTGCAATAAGTCAAGAAAAAGAAATAAAGGCCAGGCATGGTGACTCATGCTTGTAATGCCAGCACTTTGGGAGGCCGAGGCAGGCAGATCACAAGGTCAAGAGATCGAAACCATCCTAGACAACATAGTGAAACCCTGTCTCTACTACAAAGACAAAAATTAGCTGTGCATGGTGGCATGTGCCTGTAGTCCCAATTACTCGGGAGGCTAAGGCAGGAGAATCTCTTGAACCCGGATGGTGGAGGTTGCAGTGAGCCAAGATCACGTCACTGCACTCCAGCCTGGTGACACAGCAAGACATCGTCTCAAAAATAAATACATACATAAATAAATAAATAAATAGAAATTAAATCACACTGTATGGAAAGGATAAAATAAAATATAATTATTATTATTGTATTTATTAATATTAGTGTTTTATCCTTTCCAGTCATCCTGCAGATGACAAATGTCTGCATAGAAAATCACAAAGAATAAAAACAAGCATTATAGAGCTAATAAATAGGTTTAGCACGGGCACAGGATACAAAATAAACACAAAAATCAACCATGTTTCTATACATTAATGATGAGCATAGAGGAAACAAAATTAAAAACACAATCTATTGCACTGCATGATGACCACCACTAATAATAAGATATTGTGTATTTCAAAATTGTTAAAAAATTTTTAAAGTTCTCACCACAAAAAAATGATAAGCTGGTAAGGTCATAGACATGTTAATTAGCTTGATTGAATCTTCTATAATGTACATGTACGTATATCAACATGTCACACTGCACCTCATAAATGCACACAATTACTATTTGTCAATTAAAAATTAATAAAAAGAATAAATTTCTATTTTTTTCAATTGCAAAAAAGGAAATGAAATAGATATACATTTAACAAAACAGGTTCAGAGGCTATATAATGAAAATTGTGAAATGCTTATGAAAGAAATCAAATATGTAACAAATGGAGAAAAATACCATGCTATAGATTTGAAAACTCAACAAAGATGTCAATTTTCCTCAAACTGTGATCTATAGGTTTAACAAATTTTCTATCAAAATCCCAGCAAGGCTTTTTTGTAAAGATAAACAAATTTATTCTAAAATATATGGAAAGTAACAGGCACTAAAACATCCAAAACAATCTTGACAGAGAAAAATAAAGGAGGAGAATCATTTTACTTGATATTAAGGCTTACTATAATCATGGCAGTGATATTGGTGAAGAGACACATAGATCAGTGGAACAGAATAAAGACCATAGAAATAGATCCATAAGAACATGCCTAACTAGTTTTTGACAAAAGTTTGAAAGTAATTCAATGGAGATAAAGTAGTCTTTTCAACAGCTGGTGATAGAGCAATCTGAGATCCATAGGCAAAAAACTGAACTTCACGCTTTATGTAACAATTAACTCAAAATCGATCAAAGACATAAAGTATAAAAAATAAAATTCTAAAGTTTTTACAAAAAGACACAGGACAAAGTCTTTGGGATCTAGGGCTAGGCAAAGAGTTCTTAGACTTGGGATCAAAAGTACAATCCGTAAAAGGAAAAACTGAAAAATTAAAATTTATCAAGATTAAAAACTTTTATTCTGCAAAAAAACTGCTAGAATAAAAAGGCAAGCTATAGACTGGGAGCATACACTGGCAAACCACATATCTGATGCTACGGTTTGAATGTTTGTAACCTCCAAAACTCATGATGAAATTTGGTTGTCATTGTGGCAGTGTTAGGAGGTAGGACATTTGGAAGGTGACAGGGCCATGAGGGCTCTGCCCTTATGGGTGGCAGGAATCCCATCATAAAAAGGCGTGTTTGGCCCTCTTTTTATTCTTTGCCTTTTTGCCTTCCACCATATGAAGACAGGGCATTTCTCCCTCTGGAGGATGCCACAAAAAGACCCTCACCAGATGCTGGCACCTTGATCTTGAACTTCCCATTTTCCAGAACTGTGAGAAAAATACATTTCTGTTCTTTATAAATTACCCAGTCTCAAGTATTCTGTTATAGCAACACAAATGAACTAAGTCCTCTGACAGAGGACTAATAATTACATTATATAAAGAATTCTCAAAATTCAACAGGTAAAAACAAGTCTAATTAGAAAATTAGTTAAAAATAAAAACACAGATACAAATCTCATCTTGAATTGTAGTTCCCATTATCCCCACATGTTGTGGGAGGGTACCCAGTGGGAGGGTACCCAGTGGGAGGTAACTGAATCATAAGGTTGGTTAACCCCATGCTCCCATGCTGCTGTTCTCATGATAGTGAGTTCTCACAAGATCTGATGGTTTTATAAGGGGCTTTCACCCCTTTGCTTGGCACTCATTCTCCTTCCTGCTGCCATGTGAAGGATGTGTTTGCTTCCCCTTCCACCATAATTGTAAGTTTCCTAAGGCCTCCCCAGCCCTGAGGAACTATGAGTCAATTAAACCTCTTTTCTTTATAAATTACCCAGTCTCAGGTATGTCTTTATTAGCAGCATGAGAATACACTAATACACTGTTCAACAGCAGAAAAATGCAAATTAGAACCACAATGAATTATGACTACAAATCTACAAGAATAACTAAAATAAAAATAGCAAGTTGCTGCTGGCAAGGATGCAGAGAAACTGGATCATTTATACATTGCTTATGGTAATGTAAAATGGTACCACCACTTTGGAAAATAGTTAGGCAGTTGCTTATGAAACTAATATGCAACTGCCATACCATTAGTTGTTTCAGAAAAATGAAAACAGGTTCACACGAAAACCTGTACACTGGTGTTCATAACAGCTTTATTTATAATAGCTCAAAACTAGAAACAACTAGGTACCCTTGACTGGGCAAACTCTTAAACTGCGGAACATCCATACCATAAATACTACTTGGCAAAAAAAACTAAAAAAATTATTTACATTTTTCTATCTGCTTTCCAACTTTCTACATACTCAGGTTGGACTAACAACTTGGATAAATCTCCAAGGAACAAAGCCAGTCACAAAAGGTTACATAGTGTATGAATCCATCTATGTAACATTCTTGAAATGGCAAAATTATAGAAATGGAGAACATGTTAATGATTGCCAGGGGTGAGGGAGGGAGGTGGATGTGGCTATAAAAGGGCAACATGAGGAATCTTTATGGAGACGGAACTGTTCTGTATCTTAATTGTGTCAATGTCAAAATCCTGATTGTGATATTATCCTACAATTCGTAAGATGTGACCATGGGGGGAAACTTAATAAAGGCTACATGGGATCTCTCTATATTATTTCTTACAACTGCATGTGAATCTACAATTATCTCAAAATAAAAAGCTTAATTAAAAGAAACTACACTGGTACCTACAACTTTCCTCCCTCTTCAAAATGTTTTTCAGTCTGTTTTCTTCACCTTAGAATCTAAACTCTTTCAAGAACTATTAAATGTTTTGTAAAGAAATATCTATCTTAAGTTTAATAATTCTGCAATTCCAATTTCAAATTATTTTTCTGATAAATTCAAATATAATATGTACATTAAAGTTTAAAGTAACTAATATGGCATTTTTTCAAAGGTATTCTTTCTTTATCGTTCTTGGTATGTGTAAATGTATCTGACTATGGTTCTTTTTGTTTTTTTTTTTTCATAAAGGAGCCATATGAAGTGATACACGCCCAAAATAGATAAAAGTTATTCTGGGATGTAAGCTCTAGAATTCCATCAACATTTTCCTTTACATTTGTATGTATTACTTACATTCTTAAAATGTGTATAAAAGTGTAATTTAGGCCAGGCATGCTGGCTTATGCCTGTAATCCCAGCACTTTGGGAGGCCGAGGCGAGTGGATCATGAGGTCAGAAGATCAAGATCATCCTGGCTAACACAGTGAAACTCCGTCTCTACTAAAAAGACAAAAAATTAACCAGGCATGATGGTGGGTGCCTGTGGTCCCAGCTACTCGGGAGGCTGAGGCAGGAGAATGGCATGAACCCGGGAGGCAGAGCTTGCAGTGAGCCGAGATCACACCACTGCACTCCAGCCTGGGCGACAGAACGAGACTCTGTCTCAAAAAAAAAAAAAAAAAAAAAAAAAAAGTGTAATTTAACATGATAATGTATATATGTATGTATAATTAGCATTCATCATTAGCTAGATAATCAGTCTATAGATTATAATTATAACTTCATTTTATGACCTCATGTACATTCATAAATACTGACTATATTTTACAGCATTAGAAAAAACACCAAAGAAATTTCCAAAAAGTAACAATAGTATAGACAATGCAATAAAAGTGGACACTTTTTAAATAGAAGAAGAACACCTAAAGGTATTATCTCTATAACTATTAGTCCAATCTGAGTATATGGAAAGTTGGAAAGCAGATGGAAAAACAGTAAACTCTGAGACATGGGTTTGTAGGCTATTCTTACCCTTTTTGTAGTTTTCTGTATTCATATTTTATAAAATATAAACATAATGTGTTTTTATTAAACAATATAAATTTATGTGTACAATAAATTCTGATATCAATGAGTTTAGACTAAATTATACTGTAGTAACAACCCCAGATCTTAGTGGATTACAAGAGAAGTTTATTTCTCAACCACATTACATGTCAATTATAGACTGGTTTCTACCCTACTTCTTATCATCTCCAGGAATCTAGGCTGAAGAAGCAACTTCTATGTCAGTCTCAAGGCCAAAGGAAAAGAGAGGCTAGGAAGACCATGTGGTGTCTCTTAAAACACCCTCTCAGAAATGCCACTTTTGCTCACATTCCATTGGGCAAAATAAAACATTTGGCCAAATCTGAAGTCAGCAAGGTGGAAATATTTAATTCTTCCTTTGGGAGGGACCCTAATAGAAAAGGGCAGCATACACTTTGAATAAAACAATCTATCACAAGCCCAAGTTTTTTATATATATCTATGTACAGGCATATTTGTGTGTGTGCATGTGTACACGTGTGCGTGTTTATATATTTTTTCATAGATAAATGATCAGAAAGAAACACAATACGATGTAAATGGAAGTCCTAAATTATTTTTGATATGCAAATAAAAAAGAAGCCCTTAAGTTTGTTAATAAGGAGTTCGGTGTGACCCAAGTCAAGAAAGCAGTTAGGCCAATAGCTAAATTGTAATAGGTGAGGAGATAAGAACTGAAAAAATAGACTGCTACTTAAGAACAGAACAGAGATAGTATAGCAGCTTAAGCAGTTTAATGGTTTAAGTTTTCATAAAATGATAGAAATGAGACAGTATAGGGAAGGGATTCAGCCCTGGTAGACCACTCATGGTAATCAAGACCCCATGAGCCTCACATATCAAGGCATATTCTCTCCCCTACCTGCCTGTCTCCCTTAATAAGCTGACCCAAGTCACATAGCAGAAGGAGGACCTCTCCTAACTTAGCTGACTAGGCTGAATTCCTAACTATCAAAAGAAGAAACTACTTGTTTATCTCCTTGAAGTGATGTCTCCCAAGGTTACTAAAAGTGAGAAACTAGCATTCCTGATAAGAACCTGACCATCTTTCAAGGTGAGTGAGGCTCTGGCATTCTCGATAAGAACTGGACCAGATCCAGTCTGCTGAAGACAAGACAGGCTCCTACACTGACCTTTCACTGATTTTTTCCTCATTATAATATCATTTTAATACTAACATCTCCAACAAAGGCAGGGCTTATCCATCATTTTCTGATCATGCAATGTATGTCAGAGCATGATGCCCCATTGTGCAAATACAAAGAAAATTTTGCCTAAACATGCTTGTACATCATTTCATTTTCTGCCTCAGCTTCTAAAATGACAAGAGTTGAGCCTCAGGGAGATAGCACCGAGATACCTTTGCCGTAAACTGCTCCCTTGCTTTGATTAAGCCACAAGCCTATTAAACCTTCCCTGAGAAAAATGTCTCTTTGGCCTGATGTTAATTTCTACTTATGTGAGAGCCAAAGAACTTGAGATACAAGCTACAGTAATATAATTCTTATTTATGTTTACTGACTAGAGTAAAAAGTAAAGATTGCTGAGGGTTTAATAGCATCGAGAGTTAAGCCACAGAAGAATTCCTCTTCTACTGAAACAGTAGGATAAAGGTAAGCATGAATCTTATTATTGCAGATGAAGGGAAAGCCATTTTGTTAGTCCTTTAATTGAAAATATAAAAATTTCAAAGCCCTGTACACAGATAAAGGGAAAACAAAGATAAATAAGGCATAATTAGCCCTTGCAGAGCTTGCAATATAATAGAGGGCACAAAGTGAAATAACCATTTTAACATTAAAAACAGTGCTATGAGAATACATACGAATATAGTAAGCTCACAACTATAAGATGAAAGATGTGTGAGATTTTCCGAGATAGAAAAGGATGAAAGGAATTAAATGCAGAAAACAAAGTAAATAAATTCTTAGAGGCTTGAAATTGAAAGTATATGTTATCTAAGCTGTTGCAGAGTGATTAAGAGAATAGGTTGGAAGCCATGCAAAAATAGACCTAGGTTTGAAATCTAGTCATTCTGCTCTCTTACTATGTAATCCTGAATAAGTAATGTAACCTCTGTCAAAATGAAGATAATAGTAAAGTATTGCATATAACATTGCTGTAAAGATTAAATTAAATGTAAGTAGGGTACTAAACACAGTTCCTATCTCATAGAAAGCAAAAAAAAATTAGTATTTCTCATTTATAGTGTGAATCAATTCACTTTGCAAACTGTAAAACACTACAGAGATAGCCTTTTTTTCTGAAACATGATGAATCTCTTCAAAAAAAGCATATCTAAATATGTATGTTAGGAGGACCTCTCTTAACTTAGCTGGCTAGGCTGAATTCCTGACTATCAAAAGAAGAAATTAATTGTTTATCTCGTTGAAGTGACGTCTCCTAAGGTTACTAAAAGTGGGAATCTAGCATTCTATATAAGCACTTTAATATGAAATATAAACATTTTATATATATAAGCATTTTAATATCAGATAATGTTACTCAAATACAGTATATTTAAAAATATTCCTTTTCTTAAAAGTACACTTATATTTACATGTGTTTTGCATTTACATTAGGAAATATTCTAAATGTTTCTAGAAAAAAAGCTTATGGGGAAAAACTATTTTCTCATCCCGTTACCGAAATTTATCAAATTATTTTATAATATGACATATTTCTAAAAACGCAAAATTGCCCTAAACCTTACAATCATTTTATCTATAATGCAAAAAAACCTACTTTCTCTTCTCTTTCGATTTCAAGTTGTTTCTTAACAGACAAAAGTTCAGTTTTGAGATTGGATAGTTCAGTCTCCTAAAGAAAAAGAAACACGAAGTTTAGAAGAGCTTCCATATATTTCTCAAGACAATGAAAATATAAACTAGTGCTCTGAGTAAATTCAATATTACAGAGAAATAAATTCACTCATAAAATATAGATACTTTTAAAGTCAACGGATATAAAGGCTGCTAGCTTAACATAGCTAAAAACCTCATTTAAACAAGTTTTTGGGCTGGGCGCAGTGGCTCATGCCTGTAATCCCAGCACTTTGGGAGGCAGAGGCAGGCATATCACTCAAGGTCAGGAGTTTGAGGCAAACCTGGCAAACGTGGTGAAATCCCGTCTCTACTAAAAATATTAATACAAAAATTAGCCGGGCATGGTGATGTACACCTGTAGTCTCAGCTACTTGGGAGGCTGAGACAGGAGAACTGCTTGAACCCAGGAGCTGGAGTTTGCAGTGAGCCAAGATCATGCCAGTGCACTCCAACCTGGGGGACAGAGAAAGACTCCATCTCAAAAAAACAAAAAAAACAAAAACAAAAAAAAATCAAATTTTTTATAGAATTCTTTAAAGAAAAATTTAACACAAAGTATATCTCTCCTCGTTCTCTCCCAATTTATCCCAGCCTCCTCTCCCAATTTCAATCAGAGCTCCAAACTTATTTGTTAACTGGAGTTTATAAAATTTCACTTGAAAAAATAGTTTGTTCCCTATTTCAAAAACTAAATTAGAAAAAAACATGTAACTAGATCTATAAGATCCCTTTCAGATTTAAGACTGATTCTATAGCTCAAAATTTAGTTTTACTTAATATTATTCTTTACCACCAGTCACTGCTGACATTATGAACACTGGCCGTTACTGCTATTTTTTCTGTATCTCACCAAAGATGCTCTCAGTGATGACTGTTCTTGTTCTTTGCTCTTATAAAGTCCTAATTCTGAGTCTCTTTCTTCAATGATCTTATCATATTGGTGCTATATTAAACAAAGAAGACATTTTAGATATATTAAAACTGAATAGATTATAAGATTGGTATCCTAACATATTTCAATATTTAATTTAGTATTTAATTAATTATTTAGTATTTAATTTAATTTTACAGAAAATTATGTTTGTAAATTCAGTAAGATATATGGGTATATATTTTTAATGTTTCAATTATATTTTTTCATTCAAACAACCTCAACAGTGAAACACACAACAGTCTTGGAAATGACCTAAGAGCAAAAGATAATTCTTTTACTGGAAACATTGAATTTTAACATTTAATAATATGCCAGAAACACCAGGACTTCTACAAAACTGGCTGATTTCAAATCTGGGACAGGAAATATAAGCCTTAAACATTTCATCATAACTTAAAGAAAGTTGTCAGAGAAAATTAGAGTTAAGTCAAAAGGACTTGCCAGTCAGCTTGAAGAGGCTCCTGCTGGCCAAAGGTGGTAAAATGTGAGTTATCAATAAGGACAGATGCCGCACTGGATTGAAACATACCAAGTGTGTTTAAATCTATGAGTTCACAATGTTATTTAAATTTGTTTTTAAATCCTCACCGGTTCCCTCATAATAATCTCGTATTCCAGCAGCTTTTTTTTTTTTTTTTAATGAATAGGTAGGTATACCCTACCTCTTCTCCAAATCTTAAGGGGAATGAGGCTTAATTCCTTAACAGATGGATACTCTAAAACAACAATTAAAAACATAAGACACAAAAACATCAAACACTAAGTATTTCATCTATTTATTCCTTTGATAAAAATCGATTTAGCTCATTATGTGTTAGATGTCAATGAGATACTTACCCTGGTTATGTACTTAAAAATACATAAGGTAGAAAGTGCTATAAGAGACTACTAGGAGAATCCAGAAAAAGAGTGATTACTTCTATTCATCACAGATAATAAAGAGCGATTTCCTCAAGGATGTGACACACAGGCTCAACTTTGTATGGTTAAGATCTGAACTTGGAGAAATGGGCATCAAGGGTACTCTAGCTATAGTAAGTCACTGTTCCATAGACAATAATCTTCTCTGACAAATTAGAATACTATCTTGATTTCACCATTATTTAACAGAAATATGGCTCCAATTAATAATTTTCATTATAGAAGGAGAAAAAAATTACCTTATGTTTTTCCATAAGTGCTACCATTTCAGCTATTTTATGTTGACATCGTTTATCAATTTCTTTCTGTAATTTTACTGCTTCATCAGCTATTACTTTTGCTTTCTCAACCTATCAAATAAGCAAAAAAAAGTTTCTTAAAATAAATGCACAAAAAACAAACAAGTGTAAAAAGCGTATGTTCTACTTAAATAAAAGCAAACCTCAAACACCAGGAAACTGGAAAAACAAGTAGAAAATGCACTGTTTGGGGTTTTTTCAGGGTGTTCTATGAAATAAGATGACAGTATACCACTGTGGCAATCATTTAACCCTTTCAAAATAATTATATACTCAAATACTTAGAATAACAAGGATACTTTTAGCTTCTATAAAAACTGATACACTGACTCTAATATAAACTTACCAAACCTTTTTTAAAATCATAATTTAAAAATTAAGAATTTTTTACTTTTCTCTTAAAATCCTAATAAAAATATAGATTTTTAGTATAATAAGTTCTTAATACTAAGTTTTTCCCACCTCTTCCAAAAGATTTTCTTCTGATATCTTTTTATCCTCAATTTCTTTCTGATAGGTGTCAGTGATTTCTCCAAATTTCTGTTTGGCACTTTCTAGTTCTAACTCTAATTTATTGACCTTTAAGTAAAGAAAAATAACATGAATATTAGTAAATGCTATGGATTACTTAAAAATATTCCATATTCATTTTGTGATTTTGTGAATCTTAAAAGATTACTTATTCATGGAAATTATGGTTGGATCACTCGCCTTACATTTTCATATGGTGAGAAGTGTTTTATCTTCACAAAATCTATCTTCTCCCCTAAAATATGTATTTTGTCTTGACAAGTAACATAAAATAAACATCCAAGCATTTATTTTTAATGAATTTCTCAACAATATTTACATTGGTTACTCTGTTTAATATGTTTTATTAGAATAAGTATTTCCATTGGACAGAAAACTCATGTGATTCAAAGAAAAGGCATATTCTTAATGAGATTAATTTTCTATAAAGAAGCAACAACTTCCATTTATATTATTTTCACATACTTTGTATAAATATTTACTGAGTTGTGTAGATATAATTCAAATATAGAAATTATCAAGAGGGAAGGAAAGCCCTGAATTAGCACCCTTCATATTCACTTTTATCTTAGGGCTAACTTAATACTGGAAAGGTGTTATACAGCAGGGACAGGAATTGGGAAGAGGGTTATGGGTAATATAATGATGAATCAGACTGTATTTTGTATCCATGAGTCAATCATTGACTGTATATAGACCATTACCAATATTGATAAAAGCTATTAAATGCCCCTCCCTCTTCATTAGCTTTCCCCTACTGCCTTTTTAAGCATAAAAACCACTCTTAACTTATATTCCCTTACTCTTCTTTATAGATTCATTGCATAATTATGTATCCCTAAACAATATTTCAATTTTTTTTTTGAACATCATATAAATGTTGTCATAGTATATTATTTTTCTGGCTTGCTTTTCTCATTGAACAGTTACGCTTCAGATATTTATGTGTAAAAATACAGTTCGTTCATTTTCACTGCTGAGTAGTGTTCTATTGTATGAATATAACACTGTTTATTTATGTAATCAATTGTTCAGGGCACTGAGTTGTCCCCATTTTGGGACTGATACACACAATAGTGCTATGAATGTTCTTGTAAACATCTCCCGGTGAAAATGTAGAATTTCTCTACAGTATACACCTAGGATTGGAATTGCTGGGTCATAGGGCAGGTTACATACACAACTTTACAAAATGACATTATTTTCCATATGCATTTATACCAATTTAAATTCCCAGCAACAGGGTTATGACTTTTCCTGCTTCAAAACCTCACCAAGAGTTGATACTGTCACATAAAAGTATTCAACTGAAGTTTTGTTGTATTATTTGCATTTTCCAGAAAATTATGTAACATGTTTAACTCTTCATGTTTTCTGTTCTGTGACCATCTCTGTTTATATATTTTACTCATTTATCTACTTGGTGCTTCATTTTCTTCTTACTTACATTTAATGGGTTCTAATCCTTTGTTCATTATATATGTAAAGTGGGAATATTTCTCCAACTTTGAGGTTTGTTGCTCTACTTTCCAAGTAACCAGAAATTGTCATAGCATATATGAATTTATCAATATTTTCAAATATGGTTGTGTTTTTTAATCTTATTTAGGAACTTTTTCTTTACTATCAGGCCACAAAGATATTGTCCCACATCTTCTTCAAATGTTTTGAAGCCCTGCCCTTCACATTTATTTATATCCTTAAGGAATTTGTGTTTGTATGTAGTGTAGAGGTAGACTTCCATATTTTTACATGTAGATAGTCAAATGTTCTAGCACTACATATCTGCAATATCACTTCTGTATTGTGTCTAGTTACCATGTACCCCTGGATCTTTGTCTCGGTTTCTCTTTTATTCAATTGACTTGACAACTTCTGTGCCAATGTCATACTGTCTTAATTACCTTAGCTATACAATTAATCTTTATATCTGGTAGGGCACATTTTCCGACTTTGTTCTTAAAGATTGCTTTAGTTATTCTTGGCCTATATGATCATTTTTGTTAAACAGTCCAAGTGTTCTTGAAAAGCACATTTTCCTCACTTTTTAATATAAAATTATGCTTATTTCTCCAACATTCTTAAAAGATAGGTATGTTGTGGACAAAATTTAATGTTGACAATAATTTTCTCAGCCCATGAAAATACTTTCTTATTGTTTTCTGACTTCTATTGTTCTTTGTTGAGATGTTCATGACCAATCTGTCATTCCTTCACTGGTGATCTTTCGTTTCTCTCCTGCTACTTTTAATACTTCTATGTGTCCAATATTCTTTAGTTATACCAAGTCTAGATGTGGATTTCTTTTAATTTTTCTTGCTTGGTATAAATTTCTCTTTCTGTATCTGTGAATTCATGTCTTTCATCAACTCTAAATATTCTCAGTAGAGGCTGAGTATTCCTTTTCCAAAATGCTTGGGACCAAAAATGTTTCAGATTTCAGATGTTTTCAGATTTTGGAATATTTATATATATCTAATGAGATATCCTAAGGATAGGACCTATGTCTAAACACAAAACTCATTTATATTTTGTATATACCTTACACATAGCCTGAAGGTAATTTAATACAATATTTTAATAATTTTGTATATGAAAAAGTATGTGTTAAGTACTTATGCATGGACTTCTCCACTTGCAGCATTATGTCTGTGTTATAAAGTTTTGGATTTGGGAGCATTTTAGATTTTGGATTTTCAGGTTAGAAATATTCAGCCTGTAAGTACTGCTCATCCCCAGTTCACTCTATTTTTTTTTTCTTCTTGGACAATACAAAACCCTAAGAAAAAAAATCATCAAAGTACATGACAACAATAATAATATACTAACATATAAGTAAGACATAAGAGATAAAAGAGATAATGTAGTCTAAGGCCAAATATACCAGTAAAAGAGACAAAGATTGTCAGAGTGCATAAAATTATAAATTCTGGCTACATGCTATTTATAAGAGTCATTTAAAACACAAAGATAGGCCAGGCGCGGTGGCTCAAGCCTGTAATCCCAGCACTTTGGGAGGCCGAGACGGGTGGATCATGAGGTCAGGAGATCGAGACTATCCTGGCTAACACGGTGAAACCCCGTCTCTACTAAAAAATACCAAAAAAAACTAGCCGGGTGAGGTGGCGGGCGCCTGTAGTCCCAGCTACTCGGGAGGCTGAGGCAGGAGAATGGCGTGGACCCGGGAGGCGGAGCTTGCAGTGAGCTGAGATCCGGCCACTGCACTCCAGCCTGGGAGACAGAGCCAGACTCCGTATCAAAAAAAAAAAAAAAAAACAAAAAAAAAACAAAAAAAAAAAACCACAAAGATAGAGGATAAGAGTGAACAGATTTAAAAGATACAACAAGCAAACACAAAACAGAATAAAAAATGGTATAGTTATAATAACAACATAAAAACTTGCTCTAAGGCAAGTTTATCTCTATTAGAGATAAAGGAGGTATCTTGTTTTAACAACAATTTCCATTATATATAAATATGTAAGATACATATCACGTATACAGTTGACCTTTGAACAACATGGGTTTGAACTGCATCCACTTATATGTGGATTTTTTTTCAATCAAATTTAAACGGACAATACAGTATCCACAGGATATGAAACTCACATATATGAAGGGCCAACTTCTTGTTTGCATGGGTTCCACAGGGCTGACTAGGGGATATGAGTATGCACAGATTTTGGTATTCTTGGGGGGTTCTGGAACCAATCCCCCATTTATAAACCAAGGGAATAACTGTACATATAAAGTTCTATTGTATGTAATAAAAAGTTGCATATATTCTAAATAATGTATACCCAATAATATGAGCTTGAAATAAAGACAAGTTAACAGAACTGCAAATAAGAGGACAGAAATCCACAATCATTGTGTAAAATGTTTAAACACATCTATCTCAGTCACTACTTAATAAAACACAAATAAAAAATAAGCAGAAGTACAGAATCAAAAAAAGATACACAAATATAAAGAATATAACTGGTAATCTTTACATAAAGGAACACTTTACCCAACAACTATACAATATACATTATTTTCACTTATGTAAGGGATGTTTATAAAACATGACCCCATATATTGGGCCATCAGGCAAATATCGATAAATTTCAAAGTACTAAAGTCATACCAGAGTGTGCTCTCTAATAACAATTCAATTACGCTAGAAATCAGTAACAAAAACACAATATGTCCCCTTAAATTTGGAAATTAAGAAATACGGGGGGGGCATTGGGCTAAACAACACTAATTCACTATATATCAAAACTTATAGGACACAGATACAGCAATACTTCTTGGGAAATTTATAGCCTTGAAATGTGTACATTAGAAAGACTGAAAATTAATGATCTAAGAATTCATCTTAAGATAGGTCCAGGTGCAGTGGCTCACACCTGTAACCCCAGCACTTTGGGAGACCGACATGGGTGGATCACTTGAAGCTAGGAGTTTGAGACCAGTCTGGCCAACATAATGAAATCCCATCTCTACTAAAAATAGAAAAATTAGCCGGCGTGGAGGCGCACGCCTGTAATCCCAATTACTTAGGAAGTTGAGGCAGGAGAGTCGCTTGAACTCAGGAGGTAGAGGTTGCAGTGAGCCGAGATCACAGTCACTGCACTCCAGTGTGGGTGACAGAGGCAGACTCCGTCTCAAAAAAAAAAAAACGGAAGAAAACTTCCCAAATTGACAAACTCCTGGTGACACTGATAAAGAAAAAAACAAAAGAAGGAACAAATAACCAACATCAGATTAAAAACAGGATATTACTGTTTTTACCAGTAAATGCTACAGACAATTCTGAAACTGTAGAAAATGTAGATGAACTGGATGAAACCCAGAAAAATATTATTTATCAAACTTGAAGAAACAGAACAACTAAGTTATACTGTAACTATGATTAAGTTGTTTCAGAAATTAAAAGCCTTTGCATAAAGAGAACTCTAGGCCCGGTAGCTTTCATCGATGAGTTCAACTTCAATGAGACATAATTTACACGTAATAAAATGCAAGGTTTTAAGTGTAAAGTTTAATAAGCTTTGACAAATTGTTTTTAAAACCATGTAATGGCAATACCAATCAAGACATAATTTCCATAATCCCAGAAAGTTCCCTCATATCCCTTAACAAACTAATAGTACCCTACTGAGGCAACCATTGTTCTTTCTGTCTCCATAAATTGGTTTTGTCGATTCGAAAACTTCATTTAAATGAAATCATGCCAAACACACTCTCTTGTATATAGGTTATTCATTCAGCATATTACAAGATTCATCCATGTTCCTGTGAGTATCAGTAGGTCTTTTTTACTTCTGAGTAGTATTACATTGTATGAATATACCAAATTTGTTTATCCAGTCTCTTCTTAATGAACATTTTATGTGTTTCCATTTTTTATCATTGTGGATAAAGCTACCATGAATATTCTTGTACAAGATTTTTAATGGACATGTTTCCATTTATTTTAAGTAAATATCTAGGAAAATAATTGTTGGATCACACAGTAGATGCATGTGTAGTTTTAGTAGAAACCATCAAAACATTTTCCATACTGTATGGAATACTGTATGCAGAGGCCACCTTTAGTCTACCCATTCTTCTGTCAATGGACACATGGGTTGCTTCCAACTTTTGGCTATTGTGAATAATGTTGCTATGAACATAGGTGAACACATATCTCTTTGAGACTATGCTTTCAATTCTTTTAGGTATATATCCAGAAGTGAAATGAGAGGATCGTATAGTTATTCTAATTTTATTTTTTTGAGGAGCCACAAAATTGTTCTCCACATTGACTATACCATCTGACATTCCCATCATCAGTGCTCGAGAGTTCCAATTTCCCCACAACCTCATTAACATGTTATTTTCTATTACTTCATTAGTACCCATTCTAACAGATATGAGGTAACATCTCATGAGATTTTGATTTGCAATGATCAGTGATATTAAGCATATTTTCATTTTTATGTGCGTATTGGCCATTTGTGTATCTTTGGAGAAATATCTATTCAAGTCCTTTGCCCATATTTTTTTTCCAGGCCAAGATGAATTTATTGATGAATTCTACAAAGCTATTGAGGAAAAAATAATACCAATTCTAAACAAACGATTCCAAAATATTGAAGTGCCTTGATTTTTGAATTCCCAGTCTCCAGTACTGTAAGAAATAAATGTTCATTGTTTATACGCCACCCAGTCTATGGTACTTTGTTATAGAAACCTAAACTAAGACAGCTATACTTTGTTGCATTATTTTGTAGTGGTTGCTCTAAGGAGGATAGTATATATCACTAACTTATCAAACTCTAAGTGTTAATATTGTAACTATTTCATATGCAATGTAAAAATGTTACAACAAAATAGTTATATTTACTCCCTTGTCCTTTGTGTTACGGAAGTCACATCGATTATAAACTCTATAATAGCAATTTGTTTTCCTTTAAGCAGCCATATATACCCTTTTAAAATTAAAAGAAAAATATGTTGCCTTTTAAATTCATCTCAGTATTTACCATTTCCAGTACTTTTCACTTCTTCTATTGATCAAAGTTTCCATCTAATGCCATTTTCCTTCAGCTTGAAGAAATTCCTTTAGTATTGCTTAGGGTACAGCTTTTGATGTCATGTTGTCTTCATTTTATAAAGATTTTTGCTGCATACAGAATTCTGGGTTGATGGTTTATTTTTGTTAGCATTTTATAAATGTCATTCCTTTGTCATCTGACCTTCACTGTCCTGATACAAGGTCAGTCACCATCTATGTCATTTTATATGTATCTATGTCATTGTTGTGCAATGTGACATTTTTTTTGGTCTGCTTTTAACAGTTTCTTTTTATCTTTGGTTTTAGCACTTTGACTAAGATATGACTGCCGGCATATGGTTTTGTGTCTGTCTTGCTTTGGATTTGCTGAGGGCCATGGATCTGCGAGTTTATTTTAAGTGTGATAAATTTTTGAGAAATTTCTCAATTAATTTTATTTGTCAAGGTCAGGTACAGTCACTCATACCTATAATCCTAGCAATTTGGGAGGCTGAGGCAGGTGGATCACTTGAGCCGAGGAGTTCGAGATCAGCCTGGGAAACATGGCAAAACCCCATCGCTACCAAAAATACAAAAATTAGCTGGATGTGATGGCATACACCTGTAGTCCTAGCTACTCAGGAGGCTAGGGTAGGAGGATCACCTGAGTCCAGGAGGTCGAGGCTGTGGTGAGCTGTGATCGCTCCACTGCATACTCCTGCCTGGGTGACAGAGTGAGACTCTGTCTCAAAAGTGAAAATTTTATTTGCCCTATTCTCTTTCTCTTCTTACTTGAGGATTCCAATTACACACTTAAAAACACTTGTTATTGTTCTACAGGCCACCGAGGCACTATTCCTCTTTTAAAAAATCTTCTTCTGTGTACCTCTGACTAGATAATTTCTACTTATCCAGCTTCCAGTTTACTGACACTTGATTCATTTGTCTTCAATCTACTATTAGGACCATTTGGTTTTGGCTTTGGTTTTGGTTTTGGTTTTTAAAGACATTTTACTTTTCAGTTCTAGAACTTCCATTTGATTATTTTCAGTTTCCATTTCTTCACTGACATTCCCCATTTGATCTTTCGTTATGACCATATTTTCCTTTCTGTCTTTGAGGATGTTTATAATAGCTGCATAAAAGACTTTATCTGCTAATTCTAACATCTGGATTATTTTGGTGTTATTTTTTATTGACTGATTTTTATACTATTGATTGACATTTGTGTTGTCTTCTGTTTGGGGCTAATACAAAGAATGCTGCTATAAATATTTTTGTACCTTTCTCCTTACTCTACCTAGGAGTAGAAGAGCTGAATTATAAGATATATGAATCTGCTATGTTTATATAGAATGTCAACAGTTTATGAAAATCCTTGACTTAATTTTTAATCACATTTGCATATTTTTAATTTCAAATACCATTAAAGGAAGGTATAAGATTTTTATGTTTCCTCCCAAAGAGCACATAATTAATACAATGAGAACTGCTGTTTTCCATTCATAATTCAAAAACTATTTATTGAATACTTACTGTAAGTCATTGTTCAAAGACATAGGAATAAAGTTACAAATATGGCTCTAATATTAGGAGCTTATACTGTAAGGCTTTAATTTGTTTTATACAAGTAAATGGTTCTCAATACCCTTCTGCAGCAGGATAATCACACATAGAGCTTTTTAAAATGTAGATTCCAAGAATCCATTCTACTTACTCAATTTCACTTTTTAATATGGAGGTAGGGAATATGACCACACACAAAGAGCTCATGCATGCACATATATTCTTAAGCTGCTTGAATCCAAGCTTAAGAAGATATGTGCATGCTAAATCACAGATGTATACTCTATTACAACTAAAAGAATTGATCTCCCCTATTTAAAAAGATAACAACCTTTCAACTTTTCAATTTATACTGCATAAACTAGTAGAATAAAATATCTAAATTCTCATCTATTAATATTTAAAAAACAAAAAAAAGATGTCAAATACCTTTATCTCATAAACATTCAGTTGCTTGCTTTCTGCTGTACCTTTTTTTTTCAAGGCCTTATTCTGTTAAAAGTAAAAATAATTATATTTAGTACTAAAGTTATTCAAACTTACCTTGCCACTGACTTAGACTCAAATTACTAAAGGAAGAGAAAGCATTATTCTCTAAAACTGTGATGAAAATATCAGTTTGATTTTGAGAATATTTATAAAAAATACATACCTCCTGCTGAAGTTCTTCAATATACTTGTTTTTATTTTCAACTTGTTTCCTTAAATTGTTACACTAAAAAATTTTGAGAAATTATAGCTATTTTATTCAGTATTCCAGTCAAAACAGGCAATTTCAGACTAATAAAAATATTGCATAAAGTACTGATAAATGTCACTTCAAAATCATGGTAATTCCATTAATATAAAAATTATACTAAAATCACAAATTTTAATAAAGATCATCTAAATACAAATGCAATCATAGCTCACTGCAACCTCCAATTCCTGGGTTCAAGTGATCCTCTCACTCCGGCCTCCCAAAGTGCTGGGATTACAGGTGTGAGCCACTATACTCAGCCTCAGTATCCCTTTTTTAAAAAAAAAACGCATCTTTGTATGTGAAGTGATGAATATGTTAACTAGCATGATTTAATCATCTCACAATGTATACATACATCAAAACATCACTTTGTATACCATAAATATATATAATTTTTCTCAGTTAAAAAATCATTTTTATGTTACTGCTTATATGTCAACATTCATCATTCTTATCTTTGCAATGTTTAATTCCGAACTTTGCAACAATCCAATGAGATAGAAAGGATAGGTATTATCTCCATTTGAGAGATGAAGAAACTGAGGCTCAGATAGGTAAAATATATATAAAATAAAAAATGTCAGAACTAAGGTAGCAGATTGAGGGAAGAAAAGTGTAACGAAATTTAATGTCACACAAAATATCTGGGAAGTGTTTACAACCTGAATTCTTTCTGGGAAACTGTTTTAACAGGTAAGTTGAAATCGAAATATGGGAAACTGAAATATGCTAAAAATTTGTCATGCATTTCATTTTTTTCCTTAAATCGTCACTAATATTTTCTATATTGGCAAAATAAATTGTGTTTTAAATTCTTAATAGAGGATTTTATTTTACATTAAAAATTAAATTCATGTTTTTCTCCATGAACAAACAATAGGCTGCATGATCTGCAGTGGCCTCTGATACAAATTTTAAAGTAGTGAATTACATACCAAGTATTTAGCATATTAAGTTCATTTTTTTCAGGCTGAATTTAACTAATAAATATGAACTAAAAGAAAAATAGCTTTTCAGGGAGGAGAACGTGGTATAGTTTAAAGAATGTAGAAGACCAGCTCTACTACTTCTTTCTTAGTCATGTAACCTTTTGAAGGTTTTTATCCTTTGGAGGTCTGATTTCTCACTTTATAAAATAAGAGCAATAATGACTTCTAGTTAAGTGAAATAACACATAGAAAGAACCTAGAACGTGCTTGGTCTATTGTAAGCCCTTTAAAATGGTACCTTATCTCATCCTTGAACTGTTTCAATAGTTTTACAGCTCTCAAAAGTGTAAATATAATTTTAACAATCCTCATGTCAAAATTCTTCAATGGCCTCAAACTCCTAAATGCAGCTTAAGTGGCCTTAAATGATCCACCCTCATCTTTCCCCACCTTCATCTCTCCATTCTTACCTCTCCCTACCCTCATCTTTCCTCACTCTGCCCTCTACCACCACTACCTTAAACTCCATCTTTTAGTTACAATGAATTTTTTGTACTTAAATATGCCATGCTCTGATACTTTCAGACTTACACATATAATGTTTATGTTTTTTTAAACTTAGAATATTATCCTCCCTGCTATACTTGTGTCCACCACCTGTCCTCCACTAATTCCTATTAATCTAAAGCTTCACACTGAATGTGACTTCTTTCAGGAAGCATGCCCTAGCTTAAGTTTGAATTAGATGTCCTTTCTACAGACTCTAATAGTATCCAAATAGAGGACCTATGTTGTGGTCTGGCCAACACCCTTTCCTGCAAGAATTCCTCTACTATAAAATTCACAGTAGTCCTGCTCAATTCATGTAATTTGATGGGGGCTAACTCTATCTCTATGAGTGGACATGCCGCTCAGGCTTAGCCAGGTTACTCTATCCCCTAGCCACAATGATTGACTTGGGAATAAGTATGAATTGAACTAGGCCAGAGTCTTCTCCAAGATTTTTTTAGAACTTTCAAGATGACTTTTAATAGCTTCCCAACTGATTCCAATGCCTTTCATCTCTCCCCATTCCATTCGCAAATATTAGACGGTGTCACCTCCTCAATAAAAAACTTTAATTAGATCACTACTATCTACCAAATAAATGAAATCCAAATGTAACACCCAGAACAGTGCCTGACACATAGTAGGTGGTCAATAATATTTGTTGAATGAATGAAAAAAACACAATCAAAGACCTCATAATCTAGATCGATCTTTCTACTTTGGCACAATTTTCTTCCACTCTGTATAATATATACTATAATCATGTCACATATCTTGTACTATTCCATTTTCATGACACTCTTCCCTAAAAACCTTATTATCTTAATTTGATATCATATTCACCAAAGCATGACACAAAATTATTAAACAATTTGTCATCCATATATTTTATATTACTGAAGTGTGAGCCTTTTGTTTAGCCTAAAAAATGTTAGTCTGCATTAAATATCGAACATATGTTAAAAGAAAATCAGAATTATGCCACTATTTCTTCTAGATATAGATAACAGATTAGTAGTAAAATAATCCAACTTTTCCTAAATATTTAAGGTTGATGGCTGATGACAGTCTCTAGATCACTATTATTTATACAACAGTATACTTCCCTTTATTTTAGTTTAGACATGTGGTGTTGCTTTTACGATTTGAAATTTTGTGATACAATCCATTATTAAAGACAACATACATTTTCTTCACTCTTGTCCAATTTACATTTAACTTCATCTCTTTTCTGTTTTAGCTCTTCTCTCACATATTCCAGTTCATTTCTAAAAGAAAATGGAAGAGTTACATTATAATAAAATTATTAGGTCTAAAGAAGATCTCAAATAACTCGAAATAAGGAAGTCTTAAAGACCACATTCTTTAACCAAATGTAAAAAGCCAAAACTGAATGCTTCAGAATATAAGTACAAACAAGAGGCCGGGTGTGGTGGCTCACACCTGTAATCCCAGCACTTTGGGAGGCCGAGACGGGCGGATCACGAGGTCAGGAGATCGAGACCATCCTGGCTAACACGGTGAAACCCCGTCTCTACTAAAAAATATAAAAAGCTAGCCAGGTGAGGTGGCGGGCGCCTGTAGTCCCAGCTACTTGGGAGGCTGAGGCAGGAGAATGGCGTAAACCCGGGAGGCGGAGCTTGCAGTGAGCCGAGATCACGCCACTGCACTCCAGCCTGGGTGACAGACCGAGACTCAGTCTCAAAAAAAAAAAAAAAAAAGTGAAAAACTAAAAAACATAAATATCCAAAAGTAAAAATGACAAAAATAATGTCATTACATCCACTTGAATGACTGGTAGATGGACATAAAATAGATGACTGTGAAAAAACATAAAAACATTAATAATGCTAAAAATAATATCAAATGGAAAAACCACATATAAAATTATATGTGTATGGTTATAAGCAAAAACCAAACACATTCTTTAAAATATAGAGCGGGTATAAAACTCCAGTATTATAATCATTCATATGATTAGAAGTAATTTTTAAGATTTTTATATTTTATGAAATGTGATTAATATATTTTCTTAATTAAATATTAAAGAATTAGAAGGTTTATGATGCTTTAAAATTTCTGTCTAATCTCACTAACTTTTAACACTAAGCACGAAGTAGACATTATTATAATTTTATTTTAAGCAGGATTCCACAACAGTGATTTATGTCTAATTTTTACTTCATACAATATTCAACATCAGTCCAATTTAAATTAATGATAACAAGTTAATAGAAAAGAAATATCAAAATATTTTGCCAGACAAAAAAAGGCCAATTTGTTAGTCTTGCCTTAATTGGGTTTCTGTTTCTTCCAGATTTTCTATTTGTTTCAACATCCTCTCTTCTTGCTTTTTGTTATTCTAAAGAAATAATATTGTTTATATCAATTATTTTGTTTAAACAAAAATAAAATTAAACTACTATTTAAGACCTTTATCTGTCAGTATAAAATTTATTTAGTTATATATAAAGCAAAAAAAAAATGGGCTTTTCAACTTGTATAGTTTCATACTACATTTTAAGCCTTACTTTAATTATTCTCCCAACAATCCCTATACAATAGTTAACAAAACAAGTCTCATTTGGTTTTCCAGTGTTATTTTCAGTCTGTATCCTTTGTTCATATTGTCACTTCAAGTAATGTTTTCCATTCATTGTTACCTACTGAACTCATAATTCATCTTTTAAGACCAAAATCAATGCTATAGTCTCTCAGAAGCCTTCTCTTTATCCAAAGCAGAAGTGATCCTGCAAACTCTGATAACACTTTGTCCCACTAACAACACATATGACATACTATTTTGCTTAAGCTATGTGAGAAATTACTATTTTTATTAAGTCATAAGTTCTTAAAGAGAAAGGGTGACATTTTATTCATCATTGTATCCTCCACAATCTTATATGACTTAATAAATACCTATTGACTAGATGGTTTTTAAAAATCTTGATGCCTAAAATTAGATTAACTTGTTCTAGGAGTGGCCTCCACATTAATCAGAGGGTAGCCTCTGTCACCCATTACCACCCTATAAGACCAATATGCATATTTTTCTTCTAAAACAAAGTTTTAGCTCTAAAGCAATCAGACTTTAAAGTTCAAAGGATCTTTAGAGGTCATCTATTCTAACTTACTAATTGGAAGAAAACTAAGTCACCAGCACTTTCTTCTTCAACTCACATTAATATCTTCTTGCTGATTCTTGAGTTCTAGGGTCATATCACTTGTTTCCTGTGTGAGTTCTTTGTTTTCTAGTGAAAGCTTGTTGCAGTGTGAAGTTAATTCAGTATTCTTAAGCCTATTTTTTAAAAAAAGTCATACCAAAATATTTACAAATGAAATGACATAATATGGAATTTAATTCAACATAATGATAGGGGAAAGGGATGATGGACTGGGGGAAAAACATGAAACAAAATTGACTATTGTTTTATAATTCCTGAAGCCGGGTGATAGGTTGATCATTACATTATTCCCTCTAATTTATATATTTTTGAAATTTTTCTTTACTAAATTTTCAAATGTCACACAATGTATTTCCTTGCATGTTCCCTGTATGCTCATCCTTTCATACTTTCCACAAATTTTGAAAAGTACATTATTTTTTTCAATAATTTTTTCCTCTCCATTAGACTGTCTCTTAGAAGTTATTTCAAATTTCCTATAACTTGATTAAAGTAGTACATGAGGCATGACCTGTGTTTAATTAAGACATTTTCATTAAAAAAAAAAAAAAACTAAGTTTAACTTTTGTGCACAACACCTAATTTGCTCTTAAAAGATTTCAAATGTTCTACCTTGGAAGAGAGATTATTGCTGTATTGGTTACATCCAATACCAATTTTAAATGAAGGCAGAGGAGTATGTGGCTCTACAGAGTGATTTTAGGAGCATCTATTATCTATTTCTATTTAACGATACTGGAAATTCATCAAAGAGGAGATAAAGCGTTTCACTAAGCCATGAAAAGTTGAAAAGCAAATATACTAAAGATAACAAATGTACATTAAAATACAAATAACTAACCAGTCCATTCATTAAAAGGGACATTAGTTCATAGATGAGTTTTACCTAGGGCCCTTAAAAAAGTACTATTGAAAAGGTACTAGAAATAGAGAATTAGATAAAAAGGAAGGGAGAGGATGCTGCATAAACTGTTTACTTCTCTTATTTAATCTAGCACTGAGAAGCCACCAAAAGGGGAAAATCATGCTCACCACCACTAGACTGGCTACTTGAATTTACTTTTCTCTGAGTAATAATACAATAATAATTTCCCCCGCTTTTTCTCCAAATTAAACTTACTGCGTAGGTAAAATCATCCAATTCAATATTTTATTTGGATAATGTAAGAAATAAATTTTTATTTTGACACTTTATCAACAAAAACCTATAAAATAATTTAGCAAAACAACTAGTTAGAACTGAAAATGATTATTTTTATGAGGAACTAAATACCTCTAAGAAAAGGAGCACATTGATGTAAAGTATTTCTAAACTTTGCGGTGTACTCTTTTTCATGTCAGTGATATGTACTTTCCTTAGCAATGAAATTAGCACATTATTTAGATCCTTAAGAATAAAAATATAATTTCAAATACATTCAAATAAATATTAAACATAATTAAATTATTATTTATCACCAGAAAGCTTAGGAATTGAATACATAAGCTATGCTTAGATAAATGGAAAACATACTTCTCATTTTCAAGCTCAGTTTTCAGATCTTTAACCTCTTTTGAATAATACTGTTCACTTGTGGTAACGGTAGTTAACTGTATTTCCAAATCATGTACTTCTTTCTGCAAAATAAACATATATAACTATAGCAAGTGTTTTTCCAATTTTCTCATTTGAAAGGTATATTCACTGAGTAATTAAATCATATATTTGGCAAAAATTGGGCAGGTTATGTCAAATATTTTAAATGAGTAAATTTAAAGTGAATAATTACTATAATCACTATAATTTTAAAACAATGAACAATGACATATTCAAAGTAAGTAAATTCTATCTTGATATTGTAAAATTCAACCAGAAAAATAGTTACATGTTATAAAATATTCTTATCACTCTGCCAACTAATTAATTTCAATTAAAATTTTACATTATCAAGGAGAAATATATTAATTGATGAAATCAGGTAGTATCTTAAAAAACTAAAATGTTATTATTACAAAAAGACAAGGTGTAATTCTGTCATGGACTAGAAACATACTTTAAAATACAAATTCTAAAACTAACATGAGCACTATAAAAAGTACTATAAACTAAGAACCTAACTTAATGAAGGCTAAATTTTAAATGTACCAATTAAGAAATACTTGGCTAGGCATGGTGGTGTGCCCCTATAATCCTAGCTACTTGAGGGGATGTTCCAGGAAGCACAGGGTTCAAAGCTAGTGTGCAATTACTGTGCATTTGAATTAGCTACTTCACTCTAGCCTGGGCAACATAGTGAGACTCTGTCTCAAAAGAAAAAATACTCAAGACATCAAGAAATATAACTATTATAAACCATAATGCATCATATTGATCTTTTAAATGTTGGTCTTTCTCACATTATAATGTGGAGGTTGTCTAGATGTGTTTTAAATCAATCGTAAACATGTTAATGTAATAACAAATGCTTTGAAAGGAATTTTGTGAAGAAATCTTTAACAAAACAAATACTTAAATCTATATTCTACTAACAAAATATTTAAAATAAAAATGTTTCCTTAAACAAACCTCTCTGGCTTGGAGAAGACCAATTAGTTCTTGTTCTTTTCCTTTTAATTCTTCAGCAATCTTCTCAAATTGTTTATTTTCATATAAAAGCTTTTCCTTTTCTCCCTATTTATAAACATTAACAAATCAGGAGTACCAAACCATACACATATTCAAAGTAATCAAACTGGCCAAATGGAGCTATGGAAAGATCTATGAGCTTCCCCCTGGCTAAAATTCTTTAAAAAAAGAAAATTAGTCAATATTAAGTAAATTCAAAGACTAAACATGATGACAGACAATTCAATAGACACAGCCCTGGAACACAATAATTAATTCTTTAGTTACAGATGATTAATTTCTCATCATTCCTTCTACTATCCAACACAGCATATATTTATGAACTCACTTTTTACTTTGTCTTCCCAAGCACAACATCACAACAATTTTATAAAAGGCCTCACAATAAAAGGTCCTATATTATTAATTATAAAAACTACTAATTGTAGTTAAGGAGTTCGAATTTTATCTATAGACAATGTGGAATCATCATAAATTTTACTGTAACAATATAACATCATCATATTTGTAATTTTAAAAGATAACACTAGCAACAGTGCACAAGAAAGCTTAAGTAGGGTGAACCTAAAAACAAGAAAGCCAGTAATGAGACTACTGTGCCAAAACAAATGCAAGATGACAAGTGTTTAAATTATGTCAAGGGCTGTGGAGACAGACTGATAACAATAACCATGGTTTCACGCTTTCAAATGACTTCTATATGACCAGCCCTCACTAGATGCTTAAAATATATTTTCATTCTTTACACTACCCTATGGAAGTCAGATTTTTGTGTCTCAATTTGACAGATCAAAAAATAGAAGCAGTCTTTTAGCTTTTAGTATGTCACTATAATCTCATGCCCAAAGACCAACTCTCCCACTGAAAACTTCTATAAACTCTGGACAAAATAAATAAATACATATAAATGTGTGTGTGTGTGTGTAGATGGCAAGGGAGAAAGAGAGGGAAAGAAGGAGGGAGGGGGAGAGAGAGAGAGAGACAGAGAGATAACCTAAGGATTTTAACAAGTGAAAAAAGAAAAATTAACACAAGTGGCTGAAGCGGAGTGAGTTTGTCAGTTTTTGGTAGCTTTGTCCCAATGGTGAAATGTCACTGCTAAGCAGTGTGGTATAGGCAGCTTAAACTACAATAGAAATCCCACCATCTCTCTTGCTAGAGGAACCTGGTAGAACCAGGGAAAGGAGCCCTGGGAACCATGACCAGCTGCCAGAATATAAAGGAGAAATCATACAGAACAAAGAACCACCGAAAGTAATCTCCTGATTCCATGTATGAATACTACACAGATTTAAAAACAACCCATGAAGCATACATTCATATACAGAGTCAAAAGAAGTACACCAAAGGCTTAGAGAATTAAGATTTGAAGCACCATTCATAGAAGGTGAGATAAAGTTTATTTTTGAATCTAGCAAAAATAAAGATAGATAAAACAAAAACATTTACATTATTCAGAAGAATATAATAGAATCTACATAATATCGCCTTCACAATATCCTGAATATAATCCAAAATTATTCAACATACAAAGAACTGGTAAAATGTCAACATTCTCAAGGGAAAAGGCAACAAATATATACTAACCCCAGTATAATCAAGATGTGAGAACTTTATCAGATGAGAACTTTAATGCAGCTAATTCAAGTATGCTCAATCAGGTATAGGAAATACTCTTAAAATGAATAAAAAGATAGTACATCTAAGGAAAGAAATAGAAAATAAGAAAAATGGAAATTTTAGAACTGGTAAAAAAAATTCATTGGATGCTCATAGGAGCATAATGGAGATTACAAGGAAAGAGACAGTGAATCTGACTATCAGAACAACAGAAATGATACTCTGAAGAACAGAGAGGAAAAATACTGAAATAAAATGAATAGCACCTCAGGAACCCATGGAACAATATAAAAAGATCAAATCAATGTATAATTGTAATCTTAAAAGGAGAAGACAGCAAAAATCGGGCAGAAAAATATTTAAATGGCCAAAACTTCCCATATTTGAAGAAAGTTAAAAATTTACAGATTTATGAAGTGCAGTGAAACTCAAATATAATAATTCAATTTCACTTACATACTGCTGAAAAATCAAAGTTAAGGAGAAAATCTTGAAAGTATGTGGTCTTTCATTAGAAAACATGGAGGACCCAAGACAATAAGACATCATCTTTAAGGTGCTGAAAGAAACAAAACTGTCAACCCACAATCCTATACCTAAAAAATAAAATAAAATCCTTTCAGAATGAAGAGTAAATATATAATATATTCAAAAAGAAAAACTAAGAAAATTTGTCAGCAGCAAAACTGCACTACAAGAAATACTAAAGGAAGTTCTTCAGGCTGAAGGAGAACAATATTAGAGGTAAATGTGGATCTTCAGGAAAAAATAAAGAATATCACAACTGGTAAATATTGGAGTAAATATAAAAGATCATTTTTCCTCAAGTTATTTAAAAAAACATATGACTACTAAAGCAAAAATTATAGCTGTCTTATGAAGATGTAAATGCATGTAGGTGTAATATATATGACAACTCTGGCACAAAGGACAAAGTGGGAAAAGGACATAGTCAAAAAGTTTCAACATTCAACATGAAGTGGTACAATATTAACTCAATATAGACAAGGTAATGGATACACATTGTAATCCCTAGAATAGCTACAAAAATAAATGTAGAGAAGTATAGATAAAATACCAGTAGATACATTAAAATGGAATACCAAAAAATATTCAAATAACCCAAAAGAAGGCAGAGAGTTTAAAAGAGGAACAAAATGAAAGGAGCAAACAGAAAACAACTTTTAAATGGTAAATCTAATCTAGCCACATCAACACTTAAACAGCAATTTTTAAAGGTATCTATGGCCTAAATTCTCCAATTAGCAGTGATTGTCGAAGGGCATAAAGAAGGAAGACCCAATTACATGCAGGCTACATATAAGCACATATGTACAAATATAAAGTCAAATGTAGGTTAAAGATACACCATGCAAACAACAAGCATAAGAAACATGGAGTGGCTATAATAATATGTTAAAATAGACTTTAAAACAAAAAAGTATTATCAGAAATAGAGGGCATTTAATTATAATCAAATGGTCAATTCATCAAGAAGATATGGCAGTTATATACAAATGTGAAATTTATAGCAGAAGTTCAAAACACATGAAGCAATCACTGATAGAATTAAAGAGATAAACAATTCCAAAATTGTACTAGTTTTAACACTCTTCTCTCAATAAATAATAGAATTAGACCCAAAAATTCAATTAAAAACATATATTTGTACAACACCATCAGCCAACTGAACCTATTTGACAATTATAGAACACTCTACCTAACAATAGCAGAATACATATTATTTTCAGTGCACATGGAACATTCACTAAGATATATCATATCCTGATATATAAAACAAACCTTAATAAATTTTTTTTAAAGTACATTCTCTGACCATAACAAAGTTAAACTAGGAAAGAATAACAAAAAATAACAGGAAATTCTCCAAATACATGGAAATTAAACAACAAACTTCTACATGGGATCAAAGGAAAATCCTCAAGAGAAATTTAAAAATATTTTAACCTAAATGAGAATACAACATATAAAAATTTGTGAAATACAGCTGAAAAGGTGACTAGAGGAAATTTATAGCATGCAAATGCTTACAGAAAAGAAAGATCTCAAAACAATCTAAACTTCCACCTTAGGAATCTAGAAAGAGAGTAAAATAAACTCAAAGCAGCAGAAGAAAGGAAATAATAAAGACATGAGCAGAAAACAATGAGATTGAAAACAGAAAAACAATAGAAAGAATCAATGAAATATAAACTAATTATTTGAAAAGATCTATAAAATTAAGAAACCTCTATCAAGACTAACAAAAAAGGGGCCGGGCACGGTGGCTCACACTTGTAATCCCAGCTCTTTGGGAGGTCAAGGCGGGTGCATCACTTGAGGTCAGGAGTTCAAGATCAGCCTGGCCAATATGGTGAAATCCCACCTCTACTAAAAATACAAAAAATTAGTACGGTGTGGTGGTGCATGCCTGTAATCCCAGCTACTCAGGAGGCTGAAGCAGGAGAATCACTTGAACCCAGGAGGTGTAGGCTGCAGTGAGCCTAGATCATGCCACTGCACTCCAACCTGGGCGACAGAACAAGACTCTATCTCCAAAAAAAAAAAAAAAGACAAAAAAGAGAAATGACACAACACCCAATATCAGTAACAAAAAGAAGGTAATCCTGCAGACCGTACAAATATTAAAAAGGATAACAGGAAAAGCTACAAAAAATTCTATGTACAGAAATTTGACAACTTGGGTGAAATGGACTAATTCCTTTAAAACCAAAAACTACCAAAATCATTCAAGATTAAACAGGTAACCTGCATAGTTCTATAACAATAAAGAAAAATAAATCCATACTGAAGACCTTGCCAAAAAGAAATCTCCAGGCCCAAGTGGTTTCACTAGAGAATTCTACTAAACACTTAAAGAAGAAATTATAACAATTCTACACAGTCTCTTCCAGAAAACAGAAAGAAACAAAAGCTTCTATGGAGCCTAAAACAACTCTATTTTGGAAGCTAATCTACCACGTTGGCTTCTGCTTAACACCTGTTCCAGAAAGGCCTCTAAGATTTCCAGTTTATCTATTGTTCCTTGTGTACAAGAAGGTACTTCCAGTAAATTCTGCCCTTAGGGCATATTCCTAGTATTGCCTCTGATGCACGTGTGCCCCTCCTCTAAGGTATATAATCCTTGGGTCTGGGGGATAATGATGCAGGGGTTCATCATCTTGTCTTGCCCCCACTTGAGACACACATGGCTTCTATTTGTAAGTCCCTATTAAACTTTTCCAATAAACTGGATTTGTAAGCTTCTTTCTTCAGCCTCTAAGCTTCTTTGAACTTTGGGAGTTTGCAAAGACCTGCCTCTGTGAAACAGCTTCTCAGTTCATTTTATAAAGCCAGCATTACTTTGTCTCCAAAACCAGACATAGAGAGCAAAACAAAAGATATCTATAGACCAATATATCTTATGAACTCAAATATAAGAATCCTCGGCAAAATATTAACAAATAAAATTCAGTAATATAGAAAAAAGTACAATACTCAACACCAAATGGGGTTTATCCTGGAAATGCAAGGCTCATTCAATATTGGTAAATAAATGTCTACACCACATTAATGGTCTGAAGAAGAAAAACCACATGATCATATAAACTGACACAGAAAAAGCATTTGACACAATTCAACATCAATTCATAATAAAAACTTTCAGTGAACTAGAAATACAAGGGAACTTTCTACAAAAAACCTGCAAGTAACATCATAACTTAATGGTAAAACACTGAATGTTTTTCTCTTAAGATCAGGATATCAAAGATTTACAAGCTCACCACTGTTATTCAGCATACTGGAAGTCTGAGCCCAAGCAATAAGGCAAGGAAAAGAAATCAAATGCCTATTTGGTAGTTATTTAAAATACCTGCAAAAAGAGAAATACTTAGGTATAAACCTAATATAACATTTACAGTACTGTATGCTGAAAACTGCAAAATGCTAATGAAATAAATTATTATAAAGAAAATCTATATAAATAGAAACAGATACTATGTTCATGTACTCAACATACTAATGACGTCAGTTCAACCCAAATTAATCTATATATTTCACACGATTCCAACAACAATTTCAGCGAGTGTTTTTTAAGGTATAGAAAAGCTAATTCTAGGCTGGGTGTGGTGGCTCAGGCCTGTAATCCCAGCACTTTGGGAGGCCAAGGCAGGCAGATCACGAGGTCAGGAAATAGAGACCATCCTGGCTAACACAGTGAAACCCCATCTCTACTACAAATACAAAAAATTAGCCGGGCGTAGTAGTGGGTGCCTGTAGTCCCAGCTGCTCGGGAGGCTGAGGCAGGAGAATGGCATGAACCCAGGAGGCGGAGCTTGCAGTCAGCTGAGATCATGCCACTACACTCCAGCCTGGGCAACAGAGTGAGAATCCATCTCAAAAAAAAAAAAAGAAAAAAAGAAAAGCTAATTCTAAAATTTATATGGAAACGTAAAGGAACTAGAATAGTTAAAACAATTTTGAAAATGAACAATAACGTTGGAGGAATCACATTACCCAATTCTAAGACTTAGTATTAAATCTACAGTAATCAAGACACTGCAATATTGGCAAATGAATAGACAAATACACCAAGACAATATAAGAGAGCCCAGAAATAGACCCATGCAAACACGGCCAGTTGATTTTTTTAATAAATGTGCAAAAGCAATTCAATGGAGAAAGGAGAGTATTTTTAACAAGTGGTAATGTCATCCTACATCACTTTTTCTTACTACTACTACCACCTCCCAGAGGAAGCCACCATCATCTCTCCTCTGGCTACTGTGATTGTCTACTCTTAACTGTTCTACCTTAATATACTTTTCTCCTTCAGGCCAAATGTGCTTTTTGAAATGCAAACCTGATCAAGTCACTCCCTGCTAAAATTATCTAGAGTGTCCCATTCCTCTTAGGATAAATACAAAATTCCTTTGATATGATTTACAAGGCCATAAATTGTAAGTCTCCCATTCCTCTTGGGTTAAATACAAAATTTCTTTGATATGATTTACAAGGCCATGAATTGTAAGGCTCCTAACTCTCCAGCAGCATCTTTCACTTCATCATGTACTCACCATGCTCCCTCCCATGAAAAAAAATCTTAGCATGTTTCCTCTATCTGATATGCTGTATTTTTTCTCCAGAATTCAGTTCAATCCTTCCTTCTTCAAAAAAGCCTATTCTAATCTAACTACTTCAAATCCTTTTATCATAGGCCTCATCATACTATGAACTAATTCCTTAATGCCTTTGTCACCATTGTAATGTTACATTTCAATGAGTGACTGAATTTAAGTGTGACTATTTGATCACTGTCATTCCATGAAGGCAGTATATGCATCCATTTGCTCCCCACTGTATCCCCAGAGTTTTAGCATAAATAAAACTCAACAAATGTTTGTTTTTGTTTTTCAGACAGGGTCCACTCTGTTGCCCAGGCTGGAGTGCAGTGGCTTGATCTCGGCTCACTGCAACCTCCACCTCCCAGGCTCAAGCAATTCTCATGTCTCAGCCTCCCGAGTAGCTGGGATTGCAGACACACCGCCACCACGCCCAGCTAATTTTTGTATTTTTAGTAGAGACAGGGTTTTGCCATACTGTCTAGGCCAATCTCAAACTCCTGGTCTCAAGTGATCTGCTCACCTCAGCCCCCCAAAGTGCTGACATTACAGGTGTGAGCCACCATGCCCAGCTGAAAAACTCAACAAATGTTTGTTAAATGAGTAAATGAATTATTGCATTTATTCCTCACAATCACCCTATGAAATATGTACAATTATTTTCTCCGTTTCATAGATGGAAAAACTGAGGCATCAAGAGTTTAAATTGCTCTTGGTCATATAGCTAGCAAGTAAAGAGCTGCACACCAATCAAGACATTCTGATCCTGAGAATCCAGATATTAATTGGTGTTCATATATAATGAGACAGCCAAGTAAAAAGAGCACCCTGGAGAACCTCCGACCAGCCTGCTTACTGGAAGGACAGGGCAGGGCCTTAGGAAGTTCATGCCGTTTGCAGGGGGGATGAGCTTGACCCCTTCTGCTCTTATGTGGTAACCAGGAATTCAATCTGTGATACAGAAAGCCTGATAGCAGGACTGTCTTTGCTGAGCGTCCCTGTGGGCCTTTTTGTCCTTTTCACCCAATAAACCCTGCCCTACTCACCCTTCAAAGTGTCTGCAAGCCTAATCTTTCCTGATCCTGTGACAAGAACCCGGTTTTTTCCTACAACATACTGTTTGCAAAACATAAGGCTTGAGAAAGGGTTAGTGAGATGCAAACCAAAAAAAAAAAAAAAAAAACCTTTTTCTCTTTCGCTTCTAAGCCTTTTTTCCTTCGGATTTCTTCTGAGGATAAAGGAAACTGTGCCCCCACTCCTATTGCTCCTGAGATTCGGAATGTCGGCCTCAATCCAACGCAGCCTTTCCATGGCCTTTTCTTTCTTTTTTTGGTACAGATGGGCGAGCAGCAGTTCCCCGCCGCCCTCCCCTCCCTGCCAGGGCTGGGACGCATGACCCAAGGGCCCCGCGAGGCTGGCTGGCATTCCCTGCCAAGCGCCCGTGGAGTCTCCCACTATCCCAGCCAGGGAGTCCAGTTCCATCCCACAGCAATTATGCTTCTCTCCCTAGTGGAGGAAAAACTGGCATAAGAATAATAGGTTCTTCCCCCAGGCATCCTTTTCTCTTCTCCACCCTGTCAGCAGTTAACATAGCCCTGCATCTAAGCTGTCTCATCCTTTTCTCTACCTTGTCAGCAGGTAACTCTTAAATGAGTTTTTTTTTCTTTTTGGAAGACATTTTGCTGGGCCGGGAATGATGGGGATCACTATTTATATTTTCTGTAGTTTTAGTTGGGAGAAAGGATTTGTGAGGTTCGTCTTAAGCTGCAACCAATCTAGTGTGCTTTGCATGACTTTCTGTATAGTCCACAGCAAACTTTGCTGCAGGCCTCCATCTTGTTGTCCTTGAGAGCAAGACCTGTAACCACGTAGCAATGTTTTATTCTAGCCTCTGCCATTTTACAATGGTGGCCCCAGGTTCAATCCTAGCTTAGCAAATGAGTCCTTTATGGTTTCATATCTGCATAACCTTTTGCTGCTTACTGACTCTCTTCCCCTTCATGAACTGCCTTGGATTTTCCTTTCTCTAAGCCTTTAGTAAAGTTTGAAAGCCAAAAGTATTGTCAGCTTGGCCCAACCAAAGTTGGCTAATAATGGAGTTAAAAGGATTTTCTTAAGGAGCACTCAGCTTAATTAAAGTGGATATCCAAGTTATAGTTCTATTTATAAGGCCTTTATGTTTTCCTTTTATTGGACCTTGTTTTTCTGGAAAAAAAGGTTTTTTTCAGTTGACTGAATTATTTTTCTTGATTTTGCCTTGCCACTTTTAATGTACATCTGAGTGGGGAGAGACCTCTGTTATCCTCATGGAACCCTAGGAATTAAAAGTAGATAGATCCCTCTCCCCATTTGAAAAAATCTTATGACACCTGGGGTTTTCTTCTGCCTGCCTATGTAGTTACGTATGTGTGTTGTCTCTAAAAAGAGCTCTAATTAATTGGCCTAAAGGAAGATAAGTGCTTGCATCAAATATTTTTAAAAGGGAAGATAAAAGCTGTAGTACCTTTCAGTTCATATAACTTTAATCTTTGTAAAATAAAGACAGACTTAAAGATTATTGGTAAAAAGCAGATGTCATCAAAATATAAATAGGTGGACTAAATTACGCAGGTCAGATGCAAGGTTTGTTAAGTGTTTTAAGGTTATAAACTGCTTTTTGGTTTTGAGAACTGTTCAACTTGGTAAGGCATGGGGACATATGGAACTAGCCACACCCTTAATTAGGCAGGAAGGAGTCAAACCTTAGCTGCTCCTAGCACATACTCAAAACAACTTACCAGATTTTACATTGAAGTTAAAAATTGCTAAAAGTTACCACCATGACATATAATAGAGACTACTAGAAATAGATTTACATGTGAGGTGTGTAAGAACAGTAAAATGTGTTTTTAATTAAAGGTTAGAAGAGGCTACATGCAGTGGCTCATGCCTGTAATCCCAACACTTCGGGAGGCTAAGGGAGGTGGATCACTTGTGGTCAGGAGATTGAGACCAGCCTGGACAACATGGCAAAACCCCGTCTCTATGAAAAATACAAAACTTAGCCAGGCATGGTGGTGGGTGACTATAATCCCAGCTACTAGGGAGGCTTAGGCAGGAGAATTGCTTGAACCTGGGAGACAGAGGTTGCAGTGAGCTGAGATCATGCCACCACACTCCAGCCTGGGTGACAGAGCAAAATCCCATCTCAAAAAAAAAAAAAAAGGTTATAAGAAGGCATTAAAAATCTAAATTCTTGCCTAGGGTTAAAGAATTGTTTCAAAGTAGATAAAAGTTCATACAAGTGGTGGAAGGATTGTAAAAATTAATCTTGCAAAAACTCTTGTGTGTGCATATATTGACTAAATTTAAAAGGGTACTATAACTATAAGGTTTTTCTATAAATTGAGCATTAAAATAAAAGCACAAGAAGGTATTCATAAGGCACTAATCTGTTCTTTAGCAAAATTTGTAACAGGTTATAAAAGTTTCTGAATCATGATTTTGGCAAAATAAATGATTTATGTAATCTGGAATTCTATTTCATAACATTAAGTGTTTTAAACCTCTAACATATTTAACAGGCTTCCCAAAATCAAACCTCAGTTTCAAAATTGCCTTTCCTGACGCCAGACTTTTCTGATGCTTCAGAAGGGCCTCTGGAGTATCCAGAAAAGAGGTAAATAGGATTATGTGACATGTTTAGTTACATAGGATTGCCAAAATGGTGTTCAATATTCTTTAGGTTATATTTTGGTGAATAATACTAATATATGTTCCCAAATTGTATGGGATTTCTAAAATTCTAATGTCTGAGTATGCTATCAATCACAATTAAGGTTAAGTTATTGTAAACCAAGGAGATACCAAACTTCTTTGTCAATTGTGTTTCTAATTGTAACTACCCTGGGCATTTCGTTTTTCACAATTGTTGTCTTGTTTTAATTCTTTTCAAAAGATTGTTTATAATAAGCTATAGAACTTTGACAAGTGCTCTCAAATACAGGTCTGATAACTTTGAAGATATGACACAGGAATAAAGGGAAATGTACAGAATTCACAAAGAGCTAAAATGTTCATGAATATCAAGGAAAACAAGAGCTAACTGAATGAATTCAGAAAACTGAAGCAATCTTTTTGACTTTTTCTTGGCATATTGCTGATACTTGTTTTGTTTTTCAGAATAAAGGAAACATTCTGGACTATTTACAGCCTTTAATAATTGAGTAAGCTATACTCTTGTGAACAAAATTTAGAGCATGTTTGTTTCTCTCTGCCTGGTTCCTCTAGAATTTGGAAACTATCTGTGAGTATTCTTAACTTATGGCAATATAGTTCTTTGCATCAGTGCAATAAGAATCCATTTTCTTTTTCAACAGGATGCAATTAAAGAAACTGGTTGTTTCACCAAGTCTTTGACTGGAAGGGTATGCTTCCCTTTAAGGAGTCAAACTTGACTCACAGAGCCAATAAAAGCCCCTTGGGAAAAAAACTGGCCTCACACCCTTGTCTGCACAGCCCCTGTACAGGGTTCCTGACCTGTGGTCAGTAAAGAATGTCACTTTCTAACAGGCCAGGAGTTCCAAGTATATCTTGGGACCTTAGGAGGAGAGGATCACCCAACTCAGAGGTATTTGAGGATAGAAACCCATGGCTGGGCTTAGCTTTAAAAGGACTTGTCTGAGATTCCTTGTGGAACACAGTACCATCAAAGTCAATCTAGAAGTCCCATGTAGAAACAGTTATTCTTCCTGTACTTTATGCAAAAAATCAGCCCAAGTTTAAGACTAAAGTCTATTTTGCAAACAACTCAGTACTGTCATGATTTGTTTCTTTAACAAAAATGAGGATTAGAGAGAGAGAAATTATGTTTCAAAACTTATCATACATTTGTCATTACATTCTAAATTCATTAGTTGTTTTTAAGTTTTTACCTACATTTTAGACTAACCCTGCTTGTTCCTATGAACCAACCAGCATTCTCCAGATGCAGTTCAGAAGGAAGAAAGGGGGATGGGTAATGTAAAAATCTGAATCAATATTCTAGCTCTGAGCAATTATCTTGCAAATCCAGACAGATGATGGGAATAAATAGGGTGCCCATCACCTGGAGGTTTCTTTTTTGGGAAAGTAAGACCAAGGGAGCTAGCCAAAGCCAAGCACAATGCACCCAAATCTTAGCAAGCATAATGATAGCCACCAGTTATCTGGGCATGTCACAAGACATCCTTTTCTCTCCCTTGTTGGAGGAAAACTCAATTCCACAGTGTTACCTTAGCACTCAGCTTACAATAAGGAGTCCATGCAACACCCCTGAGACACATTTTGGTCCCAAACTCAATTCCAAGGTTTGGGTCAAAGCACTAGGAAAGAAAACTGGATCCAGAGGCAGACAATAATGGAAATTAAAAGGCATAGTACAGGTGAGTGTGGCTGATTCCTGCCAACTAAGCCAAGCTTCTCATTTCATGGATAAAGTCTACGCTAGTATTCATGACATAAATGAGGTCTAGGGAATTCAAAGGCTACTGACAACAGGAGAGATATAGCATATGTGGGTAAGAGCTGATACTTCCATCCTCTAGGCTCCCCTGTTAACATGAGTGAAAGCCACTAAAACACCAATGGGTGGTACCCTGTCATGGCTGCCAGGACTCAGGGATGCAAGAACAGAGGAAAGAAAGAGGAATGCCTCACTTTCCCTCCCTCATATATCCCAGGCATTTGCTAGGAAGAGAAAGGAACCAGGGATGCCTGCTCTCTTTTTCTAGATGAATAACCATTCATCTTCAGTCTGCACCCCTTTCAAATGCATCCTGAATTCCTGGGACTCCTTTGGAAAGAAACCTTTTTTTTCCTTTTTCCTCCTCTCTCCTCTCTTCACTGATAGGTAATTGTGTGTCCGTACTATGGGAGACTCCCCTCAGATGCATCCTCCAAATTGGGAAGTTAATTTCTCAAATCTTAAACTGGTCTGCTTAGGATTGGGCTCAGGGGAAGGGAACCCAGAAGCCTGACATACCAGCAAAAAGGTAAAAGTTTTCCTTACTAGTCAGGCTTTTGGCCCCCCTTTCGCCATGCAAACTGGTAAAAAGCCTTGGGATTTTTGAGCTGTCCTTACTGCCCACCCCACATTTCATTTTGATACATATTTTCTAATAACCCTGTTTGTGTCTTCTCACCTTCAGGCCATCAAACTCCAAAACGGTCATGCAACTCAGACATTGGCCCCTTTTGCCAGGAATCCTTAGATACGTCTCTGAGGGAGATTTAACTGCTGTTTTCCCAAAACAGAACCCCCTGTCAGTAGGAAGCAGTTAAGAGTGGTCTTTGTCCATATCCTTATCCTTATTCTAATGGCAGTTAGATGTACTTCTTTAGAGTGGAGAATGAGACAGTCAAGTAAAAAGGTCTTCCTGGAGAACCTCCGACCAGTCTGTGCACTGGGAGAACAGGGTGGGGCCTTGGGAAGTTCGTGCCATTTGCAAGAAAGAGGAGCCTGGCCCCTTCTATTCCTGTGTGGTAACTGGGGATTCAATCTGTGAGGCAGAAAGCTTGCTAGCAGGACTCTCACTTTGCTGACGGTCCCTGTTTCCCTTCTTTCACTTTTCACCAAATAAAAACTGATCTACACACCCTTCAAAGTGTCTGCGAGCCCATCGTCTCAGCCCAAAATCTCCTTAAGCTGATAAGCAACTTCAGCAAAGTCTCAGGATACAAAATCAATGTGCAAAAATCACAAGCATTCCTATACACAAATAACAAACAGAGAGCCAAATCACGAGTGAACTCCCATTCACAATTGCTTCAAAGAGAATAAAATACCTAGGAATCCAACTTACAAGGGATGTGAAGGATCTCTTCAAGGAGAACTACAAACCACTGCTCAATGAAATAAAAGAGGACACAAATGAATGGAAGAACATTCCATGCTCATGGATAGGAAGAATCAATACCATGAAAACAGCCATACTGCCCAAGGTAATTTATAGATTCAATGCCATCCCCATCAAGCTACCAATGACTTCTTCACAGAATTGCAAAAAACTACTTTAAAGTTCATATGGAACCAAAAGACAGCCTGCATTGCCAAGACAATCCTAAGCCAAAAGGACAAAGCTGGAGGATCACGCTACCTGACTTCAAACTATACAAGGTTACAGTAACCAAAACAGCATGGTACTGGTACCAAAACAGAGATATAGACCAATGGAACAAAAGAGAGCCCTAAGAAATAATACCACACATCTACAACCATCTGATCTTTGACAAATCTGACAAAAACAAGAAATGGGGAAAGGATTCCCTATGGGAGGCGGAGCTTGCAGTGAGCTGAGATCCAGCCACAGCACTCCAGCCTGGGCGACAGAGCAAGACTCCGTCTCAACAAAAAAATTTAAAAAATAAATAAATAAAAAATAAATGTTGCTGGAAAAACTGGCTAGCCACATGTAGCTGAAACTGGATCCCTTCCTTACACCTTATACAAAATTAATTCAAGATGGATTAAAGACGTAAATGTTAGACCTAAAACCATAAAAACTCTAGAAGAAAACCTAGGCAATACTATTCAGGACATAGGCATGGGCAAGGACTTCATGTCTAAAACACCAAAAGCAATGGCAACAAAAGCCAAAATTGACAAATGGGATCTAATTAAACTAAAGAGCTTCTGCACTGCAAAAGAAACTACCATCAGAGTGAACAGGCAACCTACAGGATGGGAGAAAATTTTTGCAATCTATCCATCTGACAAAGGGCTAATATCCAGAATCTACAAAGAACTTAAACAAATTTACAAGAAAAAATCAAACAACCCCATCAAAAAGTGGACAAAGGATTCAAACAGACACTTCTCAAAAGAAGACATTTATGCAGTCAACAGACACATGAAAAAATGCTCATCATCACTGGCCATCAGAGAAATGCAAATCAAAACCACAATGAGATACCATCTCACACCAGTTAGAATGGCAATCATTAAAACATCAGGAAACAGGTGCTGGAGAGGATGTGGAGAAATAGGAACACTTTTACACTGTTGGTGGGACTGTAAACTAGTTCAACCATTTTGGAAGACCGTGTGGTGATTCCTCAAGGATCTAGAACTAGAAATACCATTTGTCCCAGCCATCCCATTACTGGGTATATACCTAAAGTATTATAAAGACATATGCACACATATGTTTATTGCAGCACTATTCACAATAGCAAAGACTTGGAACCAATCCAAATGTCCATCAATGATAGACTGGATTAAGAAAATGTGGCACATATACACCATGGAATACTATGCCGTCATAAAAAAGGATGAGTTCATGTCCTTTGTAGGGACATGGATGAAGCTGGAAACCATCATTCTCAGCAAACTATTGCAAGAACAGAAAACCAAACACCACATGTTCTCATTCATAGGTGGGAATTGAACAATGAGAACACTGGGACACAGGAAGGGGAACATCACACACCGGGGCCTGTCATGGGTTGGGGAGACAGTTTTACGTACTCCTTTCTAATTTGTATATATTTATTTTTCTTGCCAGAACCTCCAATACAAGGTTGAATAGGTATGGTAAGAGCAGACATTGTTCTTGACACTGCCTTTCATCAGTAAATAGGATGCTAGCTGTAGGTATTTTGTAGATGTTCTTTATCAGATTGGAGAAGTCCTCATCTATTCCTAGTTTGCTGAAAGTTTTTTTAAATCATGAATAAGTGTGAAATTCTGTCAAATGTCTTTCTGCAACTATTGAGATAATTATAGTATTTTTCTCCTTTATTACTTGATACAGTAAATTACGCTGATAGCTCAAATTTTAAACCAACTTTACATTTCTGATAAATCCCATTCCTGATAAATTGTTTGATGTAATATGGTCTTTATCATGTATTAAAATCTAGATTAGATTTACTAATACTTCATTAAGAATTTTATACTTATACTCATATTCATAGGGATATTGGTCTGTAATTTTCCTTTATTATAATATCTCTGTTAGGATTTGGTATCAAAAACCTACTTGAAAATTGTTTTCACTCTTCTATTTTTTGGAAGGGTTTGTGGAAGACTGGTATTATTTCTTCCTAAAGTGTCTGACAGAATTTACTAGTGAAATCATCCATGCAGAAGTGAATCATTATATAAAAGCCAATGCTTTAGTATTCATTCAACAAATATTTATAAAGTGTTACAAAGTGTCCCTTTCTGTACTAAGTACTAGAGTCACAAGGTAAACAAGACAAAGGCTCCTAACCCTTATTGAAGCATACATTCATTCCACTATTTATTTATTGAGCACCTACTATGTGCCAGCCACTATGCTAGGTAAGGAGTCTAAAGGGTGAATAAAGCCTTAAATAGTAATACCAAAAATAAATGTATTTCATTTGTGATAAGTGTTATAAAGGAAAAATTCAGGGTGCTATGGAAATAAGCCATACAAAGACCTAAACCTAGCCTGGAGTATCAAGAGAGGTTTCATAAAGCAGTGACATTTAAGCTAAGACCTGTATAAGCATGCATTAATAAATCTGAAAGCACTGAAAACATTATTATTAGTTGCAAACAGTTTGTCCCAGAGCAATTAAATGGAGAAAAAAAAAGTATTTTAAAATAATGCTTCCAAGGGACAGAAGAAGTAGGAGCTGCAAAATCAGGTAGAGATATGATAGGTAAACACAAAATCAATTAATCAGTCACCATAAACATTATTATTTTCTACATCAGGGGCCAGAAAACTGCAGTATGCAAGACAAATTCAAGTCTCTTTTCCTAGACCCTTAAGCTAGGAATAGTTTTTATATTTTTACAAGGTTCTTAAAAAGAGAGAAGGCAAAAAGGAGGAGAAGAAGAGAAGAGAGACCATGTATGACCCACCAACTGTAAAATATTTACTATCTAGTCCTCTATAGAAAGTTTGCTGACCCATGTTCTATACACTGCAATCAATTAAAATATAATGAAATTTTACCCTACATCTTCACTAAACATGATTCTACCTGAACATTAAACATAGGTACTGAATATATATCATACACCTTTTTCACAATTGCATCTTTATTGTTCAAAGGGTACAACGTCCAAAATTACCAAATTTACAATCAGCTACATAACATGCAAATTTGATCTTAGTGTGCTATCAACACATATTCAAATGATATAAACAGCTTGATGAAGACAGTTAACAAGGTATATAAAAATTGGTATAAAAATGCATCTTTGCTTAAAACTAAATATAATTTTTACATTTTTGCTGAAAAAAATAGTATAAAACATCTATAGTGTGAGAGTCTGTAAGTTAAGGGATTCAATATTCTTCTGAAAAGTAATTGCTATATATTAATAGGAAAGACTATACTTACCAAGACTTTTTTCAATTCTTCAAGTTCTACTTCTTTGTTATTTGTAAGCTTAGTCATCTCTTCTAAAATAAGCAAAAAAAAATGTTAAAAAGCTGGATTAAAATAATAGGAAAAGAGACAGAAAGAACAAGCATAATACTATGCAAAAGGGAAAAATCAGGAGAGATAAATGCAATTAGAGCAATGTAAAGCATAGAGGAAGCCCAAATCTAACTATGCAAAGCTAATTAAAGATAAATATTAATAGTGATGTTTCTATAAAGTCAATGCCATTGCCAAATAACCCAACATTCACAAAGCAAAATAAGCAATAAATCTATATAAAATATATTTGAAATGAGGTCAGAATGTACATTTACCTTCAACTCATCACTGTCTAAACATCTGACCTTTTAATCATCATTCCAAACTTAACAGAAGTGACTCTCTTTTTTCAAGCTAATTCTGAGCATCGTACTTTGGATTTCAACATTCCCACCTCCTCTGAGACTTTGCTCTTATACTACCAATATACACAGATTCTATGTAGAGGAATCTTTAATTTCCCCTATCTCGTCTAAACATTCTATTTGAATATAAAACAATATCTAACCTTTCTGCTCTTTCAAGCAACTATCAAATTTTTTAGTTTGTTTTGCCAACAAATTCCTATTTGTTACCTACACATCTCATTTTGAACTCCAAGTAAAACTAATGCCTATCACCATAATAATAAAATTATCATCTTAAAGATCACCAATAACCATTTTGTGATACAATTCTTAAGTCTTCATCATTGTGGAGATTTGTACTATTTGATACTATTAACTTCTCCCATTTTTTCCTCTTTGATTTTGCACTATTCATATTTCCTGTTTCCTCTCTAACTCCTGCTCTTGTTTTCTTTGCTGACAGCCTTCTTTCTTGCCATCCTAAAAAATAAGGCCCAATGTTTTTCTTTCTACACTTCCACGAGTTCAACATTATGCTAATAAATTGAAAAATCTTTCCAGCCCAAGCCTCCCGCATTTTTCAACTTTCTTATATTTTTAACCTACCCACAAAAGATGAAACCAAAAAAGAACTGCCTACAGAGTTCCCTAATATGTCCAGCTGTCAGCTAAAACTTTATTATGTCTGAAATATTGTCCTTCCTCGCTGTTAAGGGTCATTATTGATTACTGGAGATGTAATAGACTTACTGAAAATTTCTCAAACTCTGTACATTTTTAAAAACACTTGTAATAATTGTCCACAGTCTTGAAGGAAAATTAACAAAATATAAAATGTCAATATAGAATCCAAAAGAAAAACCTGACATATACATAGCTTATTTAACCAGAAAGTGTATTTCAGGTTAAAATATTTAACTTTTAAAAACTCAAAAACTGATTAAAGACAGTGGACTGAGCATGTTTCTATATGCTCTCTCACCCCAATCCCACAAAATTAAGAAAAAAGGTACAAGAAAAAATATATATAAAAGAACAACATTAACAAAATAAGAGAATATCATTAACAAACCAGAAAATTAAGGAATCATTGGAGGAAAAAAAATTCACACTAATTCAATGAAGGCTATGTGGAACAACAAGACCAAGTGACCATACCTCTCACCACAAAGCCTACCTCAGGATAAAGTAAGGATCCTAGGAATTTGGGTGGCAGACGAGGTAGTGTTCCAAATAGCTCATTATTCTTAAGCAGGATAAACATCCCCTATAGTAAAAGACAAGCCACTATGCCCACCTTTCCACACAGCAACTCCCACTCACTCCCATAATCAGAAGAATTAGATTGTAATACACAGTGGGAAAAGATGAATACTTATACATAGATGAGTCAACAATCAGGTACCAACAATTTGTGAAGAAAAGCAAAACAATGAAAAAGAAAGCTCCAAATTAAACTGTGAAAAAAACTAAAACCCAGAGAAAAAGAGTTAATAGAGTAAACAGAAACAGGTATTTAACTTAGTATAATGTTCCAACAGGATACCAGATCCCTGATATAAATTACCTAGAGCTCTTAGAAATTTAAAATTTGACAACTGAGATTTTTAAAATAGCAAAACAGACATAAAATTTAAAGATTGAATTAGCAAGGGAGAAACAAATTTAGAAAGATAGAGATGAGATAGATAGAGATAGAGATACAGATACAGATACAGATAAAGATAAAGATACAGACAGAAATAGGATAGAGATATCTCCCAATTCAGGAAAAAGAGCAAAGAGGTAGAAAACGTAAGACAAAAGTTTAAAAACCAGAGAGGCTTCAAGATGGCTGATTAGAGGCATCTGCCCACTCACCTCCTCCACAAAGAAGAACTAAATTAGTGAGTAGATAATTACACTTCAAATAGATCCTCTAAGAACACTGAAATTCAACAGAAATGTGTCAGGAAACACCTAAGGCAAGGAAGGAGAGGGAAGTGAGGCAGCCTGCTCAGGATGGGCTGGGAGCCTGGAAAGACTCCCTAATCCAGGGAAAGGGTAAGTGAGAAAGCCCCAACTATCCACAGTCCCACTGCAGACTCCTGCAATCCTAGCCATTGTAGACTCCTTTGGGCCCTGAAATTAACCTAGGTAGCTGACTAGAGATCTCACAAAGGCATTGCTCCAGAGAGGGAGTTCATGTTGAGTCCCACTCACCCTCTGAGTTCTAAGCAGCTATAGCACAGTGCCATTTTGAGAGCCCAGCCCCCAGGAGACTACATCTTACTCTGAGGCCCAACAACCCCTGCATCTCCATATCCCTGGAGCCCCACTGACATACCCCCAGCCAATACTCACTGCTGACTACTGCCACCAAGACTGAAGTGCACCCCACTGGCAGCAACCCTGCCCCCTACCAACAGCAGGACTGTCGCACATCTTCCCGTGCCCCAGGGAAAGTCTCCCCCTCCCGCAGCTGCTACTACTGGCTGCTGCTGCTGGAGCCATAGCAGAAGCCAATGGCATCAATCCCATGTCATCCCAGCAGCAGGGCCATCACACATTTGCACACACCCCAAGGACAAGCTACCTTGCTCACAGCCACAACCACTGCCACTGCCAGCTACCAGGTGAAGCCAGGGCCACTAGCAGCAACCTCATTGCTCCCAGCAGTGGAGTCACATACCCTGAGTACAGGCTCACGGACAGCTGATGCCTGGGGCTGAAGTGCACACTCCTCAGAGGCCTGCCTATAGCTGCTGCCACCTAAACAATCCCATCATCCCTGGCAGCAGGGCCATAGCACACTTGCACATACTCTTAAGGGCAGGCTCCCCCAGCTCACCACAACTGCTGCAGCACTCACCTGAGTGCTCCACCAGGGGCATAGGAATCATCCCACCCTGCCCACCAGAGCCAGCACCTATAAACACAACTAGGAAGCCTGAAGAGAGGCCCACCAGGACTATCTCTGCTCCCTCAAGTGCCTGAGTACACTGTCCAAGAGCCTAGGGGATCACACTGCCCCATCCACCACCATTAGCACCTAAGCACTCCTCCTGGGTGCCTGACGAAGGGTCAGCCAGGCCTGCCACTACCACCACAGTTGGCACTCACCCACATGCACTTGCCTGTAGGCCTGGGGACTGGCCCACACAGTCCATTGCAGCCACCGCATTGCATCACTTTTATTTCCTTCATAGCACTTATGCCAATTTATAATTAAATATTTATTTGTGATTATTTGTTTTGTATGTTTCTCCAAGAAGGGTGCAAACCTCGTGAGAACAAAGACATGTCTGTTACATTCCTCATTACGTATCCAAGGCTAAATAAGGAATAAACATCTAAGCTTTACTTTGATAGTTATTATATTATATATCTAATAATCAAAGCAGAAGCAATAGAACATACTAGGAGGGGAATCTGTTACATAACCAAATTGAAAGCAAAGATGGATCCAGATATGGAAAAATGAGTACAAGAATAAGACACATTTACAGCAATATTAGATTAAATTGAAGATGGGCAATGCATGAAGCAGCAAAAAAAAAAAAACTGTAACAAGTTAAGAAGCTGGGAAAAAACTGCCAACGATTTCCTATTGCAGTTGACTTCAACTCACTTGGTATGCAGTACTCCCACTCTTTAAATGAACAATGAAAAGATAACTGATATCTAAATAGTTTGAACTTAGACAATGAGATGCCTCTTAAATTTGCCACATAGAATAATCAGATTTGTATTTTTAAAGAAACACTCTAGCAGCAATGTAGAAAATGATCAAAAGGTGGCTATCCTAGAAACAAAAGGACTGATTCTCAAGCTACTGTAACTATAATAGCACTGGTCAAAAATGTCTGACCTAAAAGATACAAGGAGTAGGGCAGCCTATATCTGAGCAGTACACAGGTTAAAAGTGTTTTGAGGATTGAAACTGCTGAGGAAATAATGGAAGACCACTTTAACCAAGATGTAAGCCTAAGAAAATACCATCAAGGAAGAATGTAAAGTGTAGCCAGGAAACAAAGAAGAAGGAGAGCTGTTGGGGTAAGAAAAGAGATTTTAAAGAAAGGTAAAGCAAACAGAAACTTAGTTAAATATAGCAACGGATGAATAAAGATTAGGACAAATGGGGGTAATGTGAAGCACGGATTGATGATTAATCTTACAAATACAATTTTGGTACCATTATGTTCTTTATATGCATCCTGAAATTCTAAAACCAAGAAAGAGAAAATGAGGAATTGAACTGTTCTAGGTCTGTGGAAATCAAGAAAAGGAAGATATTCAAATGATAGTTAAGAGGAACTTTTAAGTTAGTTATATTTTATGAGTTAGGTGTCAAGGAACACCAGATAACCAATTAGCAGTAAAGCATAAGGGAAAGAGAATAGTACAGAATATCCTTCAAGATTTCTGGTTTTGAGACTATATTGTCACCCAAAGAAGTTCAGTACCTATGTCATTGTTTTTTTTTGTTTTGTTTTGTTTTGTTTTTTTAATTAATTTATTATTATTATACTTTAAGTTGTAGGGTACATGTGCATAACATGCAGGTTTGTTACATATGTATACTTGTGCCATGTTAGTCTGCTGCACCCATCAACTCGTCATTTACATCAGGTATAACTCCCAATCTACTTTCCTACACATGATGTTTCCTACACTCCTTCATCCTCTACAACTATCCGAAGCCTTAAAGCCTACTTTTAAATTTAAATCTACCTTTTCCATAAAGCCTTTTCCAACTATGCAGTACACATTGCTATCTTAGGCTTCCTCTTGGTATAAGTATTAACATACCTCCATCAATAAGAAATCTATAAGCATTCACCCAAAATATGTAAGTGTGTATAAAATACAAATGCATATTTATATTTACATAAATGTATAATCAATGTTATAAATGTTTATAAATATAAATTTATAAAATATAAATATGTATTATAGTATTCATTATAAAGCAAATTTAAAATATAAAAATAAATAAAAATAAAAATTCTAATATTTTCTTCCCTTTTCCTAAATGAAATTTTGCTCACCCCTTCATTTTGGACACCATTACTCTAAGGGTTTTATGTGTTTAACCTTTCTCCAACAATAATCAGAGATTTCTCAAAAGGATGGTATTTTACTTCTATACATTCCTACAACATCTAAGGCAATGCTAAAAAACATACATGGTTCTATTTCATAATTCTAGAATACTTTTTTCAAATTTGCCAAAATATATTGCTCTATTATGAGAAAATCATATAATAATACAAAATAGCAGTCACTTAATTTCAATACTAGACTGAATTATTACAAATAAATATCCATTAAAGACATTTTAAGAAACAAAATTACTCCTTAGTCTAAGACATTAAATTAAACAATTCTAAAGAAAATAACTATAGGTATACAAAAATTAACTCAATGGATTAAAGACTTAAATGTAAGACCTAAAACCATAAAAAACCTAGAAGAAAACCTAGGTAATACCATTTCGGCCATAGGCATGGGCAAGGACTTTATGACTAAAGCACCAAAAGCAATGGCAACAAAAGCCAAAATTGATAAATAGGATCTAAACTAAAGAGATTCTGCACAGCCAAAGAAACTATCATCGGAGTGAACAGGTAACCTACAGAATGGGAGAAAATTTTTGCAATCTACCCATCTGACAAAGGGCTAATATCCAGAATCTACAAAGAGCTTAACAAGTTTACAAGAAAAAAACAAAAAAAAAAAAACCATCAAAAAGTGGGCAGAGGATATGAACAGACACTTCTCAAAAGAAGACATTTATGCAGCCAACAGACATATGAAAAAATGCTCCTCATCACTGGTCATCAGAGAAATGCAAATCAAAACTACAATAAGATACCATCTCACACCAGTTAGAATGGCAATCATTAAAAAGTCAGGAAACAACAGATGCTGGCGAGGATGTGGAGAAATAGGAACACTTTTACACTGTTGGTGGGAGTGTAAATTAGTTCAACCATTGTGGAAGACAGTGTGGCGATTCCTCAAGGATATAGAACTAGAAATACCATTTGACCCAGCAATCCCATTACTGGGTATATACCCAAAGGATTATAAATCATGCTACTATAAAGAGACATGCACATGTATGTTTATTGCAGCACTATTCACAATAGCAAAGACTTGGAACCAATCCAAATGTCCATCAATAACAGACTGGATAAAGAAAATGTGGCACATATACACCATGGAATACCATGCAGCCATAAAACAGGATGAATTCATGTCCTTTGCAGGGACATGGATGCAGCTGGAAACCATCATTCTCAGCAAAAATATCACAACGACAGAAAACCAAACACCGCATGTTCTCACTCATAAGTGAGAGTTGAACAATGAGAACACATGGACACAGGCAGGGGAACATCACACACCAGGACCTGTTGGGGGGTAGGGGGCTGGGGGAGGGATAGCATTAGGAGAAATACCTAATGTTAATGACGAGTTGAGGGGTGCGGCAAACCAACGTGGCACATGTATACCTACATAACAAACCTACGTGTTATACACATGTACCCTAGAACTTAAAGCATAGTAATAATTTTTTTAAAGTAAGTATAGGTATATATAATGATTTAAAACAGTACTTTATGCTCGAAGGAGGAATAAAAAATGGAATGGTTTATATTATAACCTTTTTAATTTAAACTTATCCTAAGAAGATAAAATTATTTGCATTTGATAGTACAATTTTAGATGATAAAGGGTTAATCTATAGTGGAAAATTAAGCCTCACAAAAAAAAAGCATAAATATGGTCCAAAAGTTCATATGGTCCAAAACCTAACTACTTGTGAAATGTAAAGCACACATTTCAGATACTAGATAATATTTTAGTTGACAATTATTTTAATTATATAAGTAGTTAAATCTAATAATAAAGCTTACATAAAGTTATGAAAATATTTTATAAAATATTTGCCAATTCATGAATATTTTTAATTTATAAAAATTTTGTTTTCACTAAAATTGGAAAATATTTTATGCTTTGTAATTTTCTACATTTATAGATATGAAGATTTATGAATATGAAGCATAGGTTATTAGAATTATCTAATTACATGGCCATAAATTATAAAATAACTACTGTAGAGAATGTCTCTCTCTTTTGGCCATGAAAGTTGTTGAATTTTAATAACACCTATGATAAAATAGGATCACATTTTCCTGTGAATAGTACATAATCTAACACAACAAGCAATTAGATTTCAAAATTCAATTAAACAATAACAGACATTTCTCACTAAGAATTATTAAGGTCTCTGAATCCTAAAATAAAAAAAGCAGAATATCAACTTCTCTTAGTTGTATTCTGTTAGGAGCCTCAGTCCTCTCTTAGGCTCCCCACACTTCTAAATATCTATTAACTGCATAATAAAATAGTCTTTCTTAAGTTTTAAATTTTCTACCTTCAAATATTGAAATAAAAATATTATCAAGCAATCTCTACTGGCAAATGACAGAGGGGAAATTATATTTTATTTCAAAACAGTGTTTATGATTTTATAATAAGCTAGTATTATTAAGGAACACACATTATTCTCTAAGTCTTACCCAGTTCACTTGATTTCTTTTGAAGCTCCATGGTAAGTATTTTCAATTGATCTTCACTTTTTTCCAATCTTGTAAAATATATCATTTTCAATACAAAATATTATTTTAGTCAGAATTCATCTCATAACTAAAATTGGTGCAATTTAGCAACTGATACATCTTAAAATAGATTCACCCACTGGATTCTTAAACATTTATTAAGTACCTACTCTGTGCCATACAGTGTAACATTTTAAAATAAGATATTACTATTATAAATACATAATTGTATATTACTTTTATGTAATATACATATATATCTTAAAGCTTATGGTATAAGTTTTCTCTTAGCTGTTGATGATAATCAGATTAACACATCCTAGAACTCTGAAAGAGATTGAGTATGTAACTACTATTATACTGAATTTTGCCTTAGGAACAATATAATTATGAGAATATGTATAATTTGGTTAACTTCTCTGGCTTTCTGTTTCCTCAAAGTATAACACTGAGGTAATAGGGATAGATGAATCTTAGGTAACTTACCATTTTAAAAATGAAAAATCACTGCATAGGTCAATCAAAAATATGTAAATTAGGGGAGCTAGAAAGGCTAGTTTTCCCTCACCATGCACAAGCAACGGAGAAAAAATATTGCTAGGCCCCGGCTGTGGCTTCAGAGAGAAACGTGTTCTCCTTTATCCTACCAAACTTAATTAACCATAATGCTAATGAGACAAAAAAATAATTATCTAGGCCTCCTAACACAGCTTTATATAAATATTTCCTTAATATAAAGTAGTGAAAAATAGAGTCTTAACACTCAAGTGTTAGAAAAACCGCTATTTAGATGAAGTGAAAATACTAGTTTATTTTTTATGTAATCACATTTGTTAAACCATTTATTAAGTTAATAATCATTATATTAATTAAATTGATACAGAGTAATTGGTTAATTTAATAAACATAGAGTAGTACCTATACCAGGCTAGCTGCTAAACTTATAAATCAGAAAGGTCTACAGACCTCAGTAAGATAAACCCTACAGTCTAGAAGTTACTTCTAGGAAGTTAATAATAATCTACAGTCATTAAATAAATCACCGCATCAACCTTTCATGAGTTTATATATATAACTAAATTCTATGGCAAAGCACACATGGGAACTATCCTATCCTAGAGAACATCTTCTTTTACATCTTTTCCTAAGATATCTGTCTATCCAAAGAAACTTTTAAAATGTATTCCCACTTTATACATAAGAGACCTGACTATAGTTGTTATATGAATTATACGTCAGTTGGCAATGCAAAGAAAATGGCATTGAATATTAAAAGTAAATTGTTTTTTATTCACTTATTTTATGTATTAAAAATAATATATATTTTACCTTTGCTGTTCTGTTCTCAATAATTCTTTCAAGCTGCAGATGGTAGTTTCAAATTCAGTAACCACAAATGAATGAGTAGCTCTAGCTTTATTAAATGCTTCCATTTGAGCTTCTTTTTCTTCAGTTAGCTGACAAATTGTTTTTGTTGCTATCTGTAAATCTTCCTCTAAAGCCTTTTGAGTACTCTAAATGAAATAAAGTATAAAATAAGAGCAATGATCCAAAGGCCTTAACCAAAAAAGCTGAACTTATCTGCTTCTATACATTTACTTCCCCTTTCCCACCCTCATATTTTCCTAACTATTATTCCTCCTCCCTACCCTCAAATGCCCACCCACTACTCTTATTTCAATTCACTATTCTCCAAATCCCACCTATAGTTCCAACTCCTCCATGGAGCCTTCCTAGCCAACCCAGCCATACTATTCTTTCAATTCTTAGAACTATTGATTTATTACCTAAACCACCCTGTTGGCACCTGTCCAGGGTCTTGTATCTTAATTATACTTTTGATGTGTTTTTATGCAATGTCTCTAAACTATAGCATTTTGCAGACTAGGATTGTGTCTTCTCTATCTATTTGAAACTCCAGGTCCTTGTACATTGTATTAGTATTTAATAAATATTTGTTGACTGAGTGATAGTGTGAGACTTATTACACATTACTGAGTTTTTAAATCATACCACACTTCTTTGTAATGACACTTTAATATCTTCTAGTTCTTTAGTCAAATGATGCTGCTTCTCAATTGATTGTTTTAAGTTTTCACTCTGTAATTCTAAAAGAGAAAGTTATAAATAGATCGTAATTAGCAGAAGATATATACCAAGAAAACTAATTATTATTTGTGACAATTAGTCTTTTTCCTCCATTATATAATAGTACAAAATGAGGGGGAAATATGCAAATATAAACACACAAATATTGGTCACCATCAAGCTTTACTGACTTACCAAGACTGTTATCTCCCAATAACTCAAAAATAAATATTTAAGGATTTACATTTTTTAACACAAATTTTATTGATTGATTACTAATTTGGATATTCATAAAATGTAGAATAAAAAGAGTGGGTTTAAAACAATATTTAAATACTGCATGCAAAAGGAAAAGATACACACTAAAATATGAAAAGTAATTTATCTCCTGAGGGTAAAATTATTCATGATTTTATTTTCATTATTGATTATCTTGTTTTTTTATTTTTCAAAATATTCTCTTTATTTATTAAATGACAAATAAAAGCTTTTGACTCCACTTAAGAGCCCATTTTTAATAAATACTAAGTCTCAGGTACTAGTCTATATGGTTCATATTTATGCACTCATTTTTAAACATCATAAAAACAATAGAAAAAAGAAGTTCATTATATTCTCTGGATTCAAATTATACAGTTTCCTTTTACTAAGCTACCTGGCCTCAGGCATAATACTTAACCAGTCTGACTACTTTTCCCACCTGGAATATTAGAATAATGATAATTATTCATATTATGAAAAGTTACCTGCTGTTAGAAGTAAACAAGATAATGCAACTTAAAATGCTCAAGCACAGTGTCTAATCTATAATCAATAAATGATAACTGCTATTAACATGATAATAATGGTGATATATGGTAGAAACTGGACCTTAATATTCATGATAATTTACAGTATATTAGTCAGGCAGGCAAATAAACAATGATTGCGCTGATGGGTACTCACTAGAAGTTCTGCGAGTTTACATAGAGGAGACACCTAAGTCAAATAAGATCAGTCAGAGTTAGAGGTACAGGGAGATGGAGAAAGTTTAAAGACTTCCAGAAAGTAGCAGCTGAGTTGAAACATTTGAAAGACAGTAAGAATTAGCAAAGGTAATGGGAGTTAGGAGAGAAAAGGTCACAGGCAAGTGTAAGAGCATGGAACAACAGAAGAGATAGAATGACACATTCTGGCATCTAAAGAAAATGTATTTTAGGAGCATAAGGCTTGAAGTATAACGAGTAAGTCACAGGAGATATGATTGGAAGGATAATAAGGACAAGATCATAACAGGACTTATATAACTTGTTCAGAGTCTTCTGGTTCATAATTCATGAAGATCATGCAAAACAATGAAGGATGTTAAGCAACAGAAGTATGTGCCAAGTTTATATTTTTAAAACTCCATTCTGAAAAACCTACATAGAATGAAAGGGTCATTGGTCCAACTCTGAGGAAAAAATAGAAAAAGTAAATCTGGGCCAGGCCCGGTGGCTCATGCCTGTAATCCCAGCACTTTGGGAGACCAAGGTGGGCAGATCACGAGGTCAGGAGTTCGAGACCATCCTGGCCAACATGGTGAAACCCTGTCTCTACTAAAAATACAAAAATTAGGTGGGCATGGTGGTGTGTGCCTGTAGTCCCAGCTACTGGGGAGGCTGAGGCAGGAGAATCACTTGAACCAGGGAGGCAGAGGTTGAGCAAGCCGAGATCACACCATTGCACTCCAGCCTGGTGACAGACTGAGACTCTGTCAAAAACAATAACAACAACAACAACAACAAAACAAAACAAGAAAACGAAAAAGTTAACCTGGAGAGAGGGAAATGTTGACTAATGATTGTGGTGTCCATTATGATACTATTTCTTATGGTCTGGTAATAAATGTTTCCCCTGAAAAATCATAAGCACAAACTAGCCCTTAGTCATATATGGGAACAGAATGTATACTGCCAGAATGTTCAAAAGAGCTCCAAGCCAAAATTTAATTTGAAGTGCTCCTAAGTTTCCCCAGGATCCTAGAAAATGGAACATGCAAATTTTCTCCCGGCCTAATATACTGCTAATCCAGGTCTTAAAGAATTTACACAAATAAAGTTACATGACCTCACAATCAACAAACACAATGGGAAACAAAGCACCATGAACAGAGTCAGCAAAGTGAACAAAAGGCCAACTTAGATCTGCAAAGATTTCAGATTTTGGAATTATTGGTTATGAAACTTAAAAATAAGTATTATCACATACTTTGTAAACTAAAGGAAGATATCAGTAAATCAATAAAATTACTAGAAGTAATACATAAAATTGAAACTGAAAACTCCAAAGGGATAATGATGAGCTTTGTCATTTAAACACTCCTGTAAACGGGAATAAAAATTCAAGATCAAATATTAAGAATATTAAAGCATTAAGCTCCTGACAAAATAGGAATTTGCCAGGCCAAAAATGAAGAGAAAATAGAAACCTATAGAAGTAAGGTACCCACAAAACTTGTTTGTGCCCAAAGGGCATTTGCAAACCCTGGCAAAGTTGGACTTTTGGTTTAAAATATGATGGGATAAAGAATTTAAGATATATGAAAACCCAAAGACTACAGAGAGTAGAGAAAGTCTAAGAAGTAAACTTTTGTATAATAAATTGGGACAGTTTTGATGTAAGGAGCAAGCAAAAGTAAACCAACTCAGAGGCAGATTTGCAGCCCAGGTTGAAATCACCTGAGTGGTTCAGGACACCCCAAGCCTTCAAGCTGACTTAAGGTTGTCCCAAATGGATAGAAACACCATGTGCATGGGGGGAAAAAAAGCAAATCCTCCCAGGGGGATGTTAAGCAGGCCTTAACTTATTCCTATAAGTAATCTTTTTTTTTTCAAGTAAAAAAATTGAGCATAAAGTCAAAAACAATAAGGCACACAAGCAAACAAAGCACTTTGACTAAAAACTATCATAAACAAGACAGAATGAGAATCACAAACATTTAAAATAAAAAATTATCAGAAAAGGAATATAAAATAGCTATGATTTGTATATTTAAGGAAAAGACAACCTTGAAAATAAGAATAGAAAACTAGATAAAGTAGAATGGCAGCTTAGAAAAAGAAAAATAACATCTTAAAATAAACATCTTAGTAACTAAAATTAAATGGAGGAATTTCATAATGTGTGAGAAATAAAACAGAAGAAAATTAGTGAATTACAAGATAGGTAAAAAGAAATTATCTAGGATAAGGTATAGAAAGGCAAAACTGTTGAAATAGGAAAAAGAGATTAAGAGTCAAAGAAGAATGAGAAAATTAATGTAGGTTTTTACTTTGGTTTCGGGTTTGGTTTGTTTGTTTTGTTTGTTTGTTTGTTTGTTTGTTTGTTTGTTTTGAGACAGGGTCTCACTCTGCCACCCAGGCTGGAGTGCAATGGAGCAATCATAGCTCACTGTAACCTCAAACTCCTGGGCTCAAGTGATCCTTCCACCTTAGCCTCCCAAGAAGCAACATGGGTTTTTTTCCTCAACATTTTTTTCTTACTCAGAAAATGAGGAAACAGAAAGTAGAGTAAATACAATATCTGAAGAGATTATTGTTGAGAATTTCCAAGACACAATAGTAACAGACAGTAATTTATAGATTGAAGAAGTTATTAAACAAAACTAAGCCTATGAGTAAACATATTATACTGTAAATGCTAAAAATCAAAGATGAAGAAAATCTGAAAAGATACTACTGACTTCTTAAAACCAACATAGTAAGCCAGGTGTGGTGGTTCACATCTGTAATCCCAGGACTTTGGGAAGCCAAGGCAGGAGGATTGCTTGAGCCCAGGAGTTTGAGACCATCCTGGGCAACATAGTGAGACCCTGTCTCCACAAAAAATTTTAAAATTAGCCAGGTGTAGTGGCATCTGCCCGTATCCCATTTACTCAGGAGGCTGAGTTGGGAGGATCACTTGAGGCCATGATTGTCCCACTGCACTCCAGCCTGGGCAACAGAGTGAGACTCCATCTCAAAAAAAAAAAAAAAAGAAAGAAAGAATGAAAGTAAAATAATACCTTCCATGTGCTAAAAGAAATGTCTAAAAATAACATATGGTGTGCCAACCTAGAAAGACATATCATGCAAACATATCCTTTATGGATGAGAATGAATAAATAAATTTTCAGACAAATGGAATCTCTGACAGCTAATCACAAACATATTCTCACTAAAGGAGATTTTAAATATTCCTATTTTAAACAGAAAGAAAATGATCTGAATGAAAAGTTTAAGATACAAAAAAAAAAAAAACAGCAAAGAAATTGAAAAAAAAATACATGGGTAAAACGAAATAAATACTGTCTGTATAAAACAGTAATAATAATGTCCTGTCTATAGAACTAAAATACACCTATTGTAGCACTATTCACAATAGCAGCAATATGGAATCAACTGGTATTCATCAACAGATGACTGGATAAAGAAATGTATACATATATATATATATACACACACACACAAATTGGAATACTGTTCAGCCACAAGAAATAATGAAATCATGTAAAATATTATTGTTATCTACTTAATTTTTGATAATTAATACTCTTTAGGAACCAACTATTATTAGCAAGTGACAAAATAAATTAGGTAATAACAAGCAAACATTAAAAAGAAAAACAAAAATTAGTCGATCATAATTAATTTGAATGAATATTTCTAGGCAGGGTGGAGTAGTTAGTAGCATACCAACTCTCACGCTGGAAACAACCAAAAAAGGCAGAATGACATAAAAGGACTAAATGGGCTAAGATTCTTAAAAGAAAACGCTGAAAGTGAACTGATAAAGTACAACTGACATCTGCCGATCTGGGTATAAACAAAAGACTAAGATGTTGTCTTAAACCAGGCAGAGGCCTGTTGCTAAGGAACAGAAAAGCCAGCTTACTTTTGAGACGTCTCAAAGAGCTAAAGAAACAAAATTGAAGACTTGAAAAACCCTTATATACTTGGCCAGTTTCCTTTCATTTAGCTCAGTCTCTAACTGGATTCAGATAATCAACCCAACACACACCCAATTTCTCTCTAGCAGAGAAAAGACAACATCTTCGGGAAGCTCCAAGATTTTTCTTATTACAATGTACAGAATTTAATTTTAAAAATTACTGGGCACACCAAAGGATAAGAACAAATGCCCAAACAGCAAAATTAAAAAGTAAAAGTAAAAAGAAAGAAAATCAAATAGTGGTTGCCAGAAGCTGCAGGAAGAAGGGAATGGAATGCTATTTTTTAATGGGTACAGAGTTTCCATTTTGCAAGATGAAAAGAGTTCTTGGACGGTGAGTTCTTGGAGAAGACAGATGGTGGTTATGGTTGAATAACAATGTGAACATACTTAATGCTACAGAACTGGACACTTAAATATGATTAACGTGGTAAATTTTATGTCACACATATTTTACCACAGTTTTAAAAAAGAAACAACAGAAATAAACCAACAGATGAGACATATATTAAAATAAACAGAGAATAGCTATAAAGTATCAATGATGAATATATATTTAAGAGGTGAAAAATGAGATTTTTAAAAGAGGAGAAAACTTAACCAGAGAATTGAACTCTTAAGTAATCAAATGGAAACTTCAAAATGAAAAATATATGATTTATTTAAAGTAAAGAATTCAGTAGATGGGTTTAAAGCAAATTAGACACATCACAGGCAGGATCAGATAACAGATCAGTAAAAAATATCCACACTGAACATAGAGAAAAACAAGCAGAAGATACACACATATGGGAAACAATGAAAAATCACTTAAATGAACACATTTCAGTGGGTATGAGTCTACAGAAATCATATAGAATTATAGTTATGTATTACTTTTTTCAGTTTATATGATAAGATTAAATATTATTTCATTCATCCAACTATTGAACTCATATTATATGCATAACAATATACTAGGCACTATAGTTACAAAGATATTTAAAACCCAATCCCTCCTCAAGACACTCCTAGTCACAGGGGACAGACAAACAGGTAATGCTTACGCCATTACTAAGAATTTAGCCAACAGACGTGGGGTGGAGAGAAGAGATTCATTTTGAGTAGAGGTAGTAGCCAAAAGCATGGGGTGGGATTGAAAGATCACAAAATATAAGTGAAGTTAAATTATTTCAATATATCTGGAGAATATCACATAGTTATGACAGTAAGATGAAATTAGCAGGTATAGATTGGCAGAAACCAGATAATCATTTGCCATGTGAAGAAAAGAGAACGTTTTGAAGAACAGAAAAACATAAGATCTCTATAATGTTCTGCAAGGTGCATGGTGTTTGACAAACACTATGCCTTCTAAGTGTCCTGCCTTTTGGAAAAGTTTGAAAAATATTCACTAATAAGACAGTCTAAACATGACACTACACTCAGGATCCTTCATAAAGGGATCCAAATCTTTTACAATTTCATCTGCCTGAGTTCAATAAGATATTGCCACACCAGTCAGTTTACTAAAAATATACCCTAACATTTCTACTTCCATGACTTGCACAAGCCATTTATTCCACCTATGTTGTCTCCTCCAGTTCACTGTCTAGTAAACTTTTAAACAGTTCAACAGTTTTTTCCTACTGCCTTTCTACAGGTCTCTCTCTGGGAAAAATCAGTAACTCTCTCCATCGTGCTCCCATACGATTTGTTCATTCAAAAAATAATTTTTGCTAGGCACAGTGGCTTATGCCTGTAATCCCAGAACTTTGGGAGGTTGAGACAGGTGGACTACCTGAGGTCAGGAGTTCAAGATCAGCCTGGGCAACATGGTGAAACCCTGTCTCCAAGAAAATACAAAAATTAGCCGGGCGTGGTGGTACACACCTGTAGTCCCAGCTACTAGGGAGGCTCAGACAGGAGAATCACTTGAACTCAGGAGGCAGAGGTTGCAGTGAGCCAAGATTGTGCCACTGCACCCCAGCCTGGGTGATAGAGTGGGACTCCATCTCAAAAAAAATAATATTATTAATTTTGAGTGTCTTATATGTGCCAGGCACTGTTCTCGACACTTGGAATGCAACAAACAGTTTCAAGTCAGTGAACAAAAAAGACAAGGTCTCTATCTTTGTGGAGCATATAGTTGAAACATTTGAAAAAGGTAAGAGCATGGAAAAGGGAAAAGAAGAGTATATGTATTTTACAAAAGCTTCCCAGATTAATCTATTATGCCCTCCTCCAACAAAACCAACTCAGATTGAGAATTACAGTACTAGAAAGCATTAAAACAAACTTGTAATGAAAGCCAACATTTTGAACATAACAAGAGGAATACATAAGGTACATTATATTATCTTATATAAATTCTTACTTGTCTTTTCCTCTAATTGATTAACTTTATCTCTGGATTCCTCTAGCAGAAATGTTAAATCTTTCATTTTATTTTCTTTCTCAGAGATTTGGATCAATAGTAGTGACACCTAAAATATTTAAATAATACATTATCAATATAAAAAGTTAAATATGACACCTTAACATTCATAATACCTACAATTATTTTATGTACTTGTCTACATGTTTTTCAGCTGGTCCACTTAACCCTCCCATGCTGGTACTCTACTCCCTGGCAGCCAATGTAGTCAGAGAACTGGCCCTATTATCTTTGTAAGAGACAGTGGCATATCAAATTGAAAAAGGCAATCTCTAAACATGGGTATTCCAGGCACAGGGATGGGTGGGGGTATATATAATGGAAAAATCAACATATATAATGGTAAGATTCAGTCTGTCTTTGCTATCCTGCCCAATCCAGCTCCAGAATGCCATCAGCCAAGTTTGTATCCGCAAGCAAGAATTTAGAAAGCCCCAGCAAAAAAAATTGTTACAAATAATGACATTTAGGAGTCCTCAGTAAAAGCACTAGCTGGCCATGCCATCATTTTAGAAGGAAGCCCAACAATCTGTAAGCTCTGCCCATGCACCTAGAACACCAAAAAGCGTTTTAGTACTTCACTCTATTTTTGTGGTTTTTATTATCCTCTCTGTACTGTGAATTAATTTTTTAAATTATTAAGTAGATATCCCTGTTAACCAGGTTAGAAGACATCTTGTGGCAAATCAGACAAGAAAAACTGCAAATATAGTGAGAAATAGAAGAGGATTCTATTATATATATTGCTTTCCATTTGGGAAGCAGAAGACTTGAAACTGATAGAGATGGCATAATAATAATCTGAAACATTCTTGTGAATGCCAAAGGATATAGAGTTAACATTTTCAAGTCTTCCACTACGTGACATTAATATAAAAAAGCATCTGTGTCTTGTTTTCTTAGGCTAAAAAAGAAAAAAGAAAGAAGCAACAGAATATTTTAGTTCCTCTTCATTGGTATTATGAATAGCACATTTCAAAACAAACTGCAAAATGTAAGTTGAGTAGTCAATGATCATTTATACATTTTATGAAGTTTTTGTCTGAACAAAATTTCTCACAAAATAATATATTTTGAGGCAATATCCTATTACTGATATAAATATTATAGAATAATTGATTAAAACCCAAAAAAAGCTAGAGTGAGTACATATTTGAGTCAACAAAAATTAAGTGAATCTAAAGGTTAAATATTTAGATATGTATAATACTAAAATTCTCTCATAGGAATTTATCATATATTCAGCAAATACAAACTTCTTTTGAAATTTTAAGTATCTAATGAATTAGCAAATATAAAGAATACAAAGAGTTGTTTTTTTAAAAAAACCTGCTTTTCCTTGTCATTTACTTCCTTCTTGTATTCTTGTTCAAGGTGTTGGATTTTTTCATAATCTTCCTTTACTTTAAAAATAAAACAAATAACCTGATGTAAATGACGAGTTGATGGGTGCAGCAGACCAACATGGCACAAGTATACATATGTAACAAACCTGCACGTTATGCACATGTACCCTACAACTTAAAGTATAATAATAATAAATAAATTTAAAAAAATAAAAATAAAAATAAAACAAATATACTGTAATGTCATAACATAATTGTATCACATTTCTATTACAAACAAAATTTAAAGTTTATTTCACCTCTTTATTTATCTCTAAATTATATTAAACTCTAAAAGTTTGTAATGGGTTAAAATTGCTGTTTTCTTCCTTATTTTCTGTTTAGTAAAATACTGAATATAAATAATATCAGTTATAATAACCTAAAAATTTTACAATTCTTATATATAAAAGTTTATTCTCTAAAACACACTAATCTGAAACAACAGGCTTTAAGTATATATAATATGATATATATAAAATTATTTTAACATGCATACTATACCAAGATATGTAAAAAGATACCAAATCACATTTCTAAAAAAAATAAAATTAGTTTGATTTCATGAAAGACATAGTTTTAAAGCCCAAAACTATTTTTAACAAATATTAATTCCCTGCCACATTCCACAAGATTTAGAGGACTTACAGAAATAAAGAAAATAGAAAATAGTTGAGAGCATCAGGCTAAAGAGATGAAAACATTAATGGAATCCAATAAAAACATAAATAGCAAAACAGTAATATAAAAATTAAGTAAGATCCCTATCCCTACACTTAAAATGCATTTCCAGTCTGGAATTCTCAGCTTGCACACGAAGTTCCTCAAAAGCTGTTACCATTTTCTGAAATATAAAGTTTAACTTTTAAGAATCACACTTGATTTTTTTAAATAGCTTTCTTCAAACTATGAAAATATTATCAAATTTGTATCATGTGATCATTAAATTTAAAACCACACAATTTGGAATAATTAAAAATTGTAATTTGAATTACTTACTAAAAACGTATTAAGAGGGCCTTATGTTAGTTTCCCAAATGCTTAAATGCACTGGCAACATGTTATATAATACAAAACAGCAGCAAATGGATTGTTGGTACACCAGCCATTTACTTAATAGCATGTATCAAAATCTGTAATTTCATATTTATTTGTGCTTATTTATTTATGTCTTCTCCACTAAAGTGAGGCCTCTCAACATGAATCCGAAGTTACACTTCCATCATCTGGCAGCATGTGTTCATTCAGCTTTCAACAAATCTTGCTTTGTAAAATCAGGTTAATTAATTAATTAATTAATTACTGAGTGCCTATTATGTGCCAGGAACTGTTTTAGGCAATAGGGATAGAAGACAAAGTCTCTACCCTACTGGAACTTATAATAAAGTGTAAAAAAGAATGCAGGCCGGGCGCGGTGGCTCAAGCCTGTAATCCCAGCACTTTGGGAGGCCGAGACGGGCGGATCACGAGGTCAGGAGATCGAGACCATCCTGGCTAACACAGTGAAACCCCGTCTCTACTAAAAATACAAAAAATTAGCCGGGCGTGGTGGCGGCGCCTGTAGTCCCAGCTACTCGGGAGGCTGAGGCAGGAGAATGGCGTAAACCCGGGAGGTGGAGCTTGCAGTGAGCCGAGATCGCGCCACTGCACTCCAGCCTGGGCGACAGAGCGAGACTCCGCCTCAAAAAAAAAAAAAAAAAAAAAAAAAAAAAAAAAAAAAAAAAAAAAAAGAATGCAAATACACACACACACACACATATATATATCAAATAAATGCCAAGTAGCTTTATGTGCTCTTAAGAAAAGTTAAATGAGGTGGATATATATAGAATAATCAAATAGAAATTTTAGATAAAGTATTAAGGGGAGAATAACAAAAAAAGAAAAATGAACTTTAGAAATGTGCATAAGACCTTAGATATAAAAGTTCTGGAAAAGGTACAAATTCAAAGAAGCACCATCAGAAAGAGCTTAGCAAATTTGAGAAACATAGAAGAGTGACTATAGCAGAAAAGCAAAGTGAAGAATGACAGGAGACGAGATAACAAAGGTAAACAGAAGCCAGACACAGATGAATAATACTTTATCTGTTTTCAAATTAATGGTTATGTGTAACAATGTGCTGATTTCTGACAAGAGTCAGCAAATATTTGATAAATTAAGTGATGTCACTAACATATAAATCAAAAAGCTACTACATAACAAAACATTAATGCTCATAGTATAGAACCTTAGGAATTTTATTAGTGATACAATAATATATCAACAAATAAATAATAATCTTTTCAGTAAGAATAGTTGTCCATATTTTTGTGGTAATCACTATAATTTGCTTAGAAATTTCTATGTTTAAAATACTCAGATTTCATTAACACTCACCTCAATGTTATTATTTAGATCCATATAAACTTGCCTGGTTTCTTCCCGTTCATATTCATCTGTTGTTAATATAAAAATTTCAAAATAAAATTTTAAAATAAGATATCAACAAGATAATGCTCAAAATGCCTCCGGAAAACATTAAAATATTTAAAATTCTGTGTTAATGATGAACATTGGGTTATCTAAATCATTACTGGGTCTTTTTAAGTTGCATCAAAAGTTGTTTGGGTCCAGTCTGATGTGAAGAATCTTAGAAGTCACTGCTCCATCCTAACGACAAGTAAAAAGCTAAACAAACTAAAAAATTAACAACTCTTCTCAAATCTTAAGAGAAGTAAAGTCGCAGGGCAAACTACCCCAAAATCAGAGAGACAGGCAAACACAGAGAGAATCATAACTTACCAGGGCAGAAACCCATGAGCAGAAAACTCTGTGGGCACCAGAGTCAGGGAAAGAAAACCTGAACTATAATTGATGCATTGCTGGAAATTCAGTGTAAACAAATCTGAGAGATACACTCTGTGGAAACTGGGTGTGGTGGCTCATGCCTGTAATCTTAGCACTTTGAGAGGCGGAGGTTGGCACGTTGCTTGATGCCAGGAGTTCAAGACCACCCTGGTCAATGTGGTAAAACCCCATCTCTACTAAAAATACAAAAATTCTCCAAGCATGGTAGCACATGCCTACAGTCCCAGCTACTCATAAGGCTAAAACATGAGAATCGCTTGAACCCAGGAGGCAGAGGTTGCAGTGAGCTGGGCAACAGAGCAAGACTCTATCTCAAAAAAATAAAAATAATAAAACCTCTATGGAGAACCAGTCATCAGAGAGGGCCCAGATTCTTGTGAGTTTTACCTTCTGGAGCTCTACCAGGTTTCTCACAATGAACATAGGAAAAACATCCCCTTGTGCTTCTGGCAGGAAAAGCCATTTTGAACTATGCCAATGTGTCCTGTTCTTAACAAGGCCTCCCTTGGGAGAGAAAAACCTGTTGGAAATTTGTCAGAGCCTAACTAACCTGGGGGAAGGGAAATACCCAATTCCAGACAGCTCTAGTCCTCCATGTGAAGTAAGGAAAATATCCAACTCCATCCCCCTCTAGCCTTCCACATGGAAAATGGGAAATTCCCAACTGCAGCCCACTCTACCCACCCCGTCCCATCTAAGGAGGAGCAGGATGCAAGGGCTGAGAAGTATTTATGAAGTTCATAGTCTGGAGGCAAAAATTTGCTGAAAAACTGAGACCTAACCACAGGTCTATAGAACACTCCTCCCCCTATACTTTACCAGCACATTACAACAATTCCTTTACCCAGTACATCATGTGTAGCTATCCAAACCAATAAAAATACAAGCATACTAAAAGGCAAAAAATACACTTTGACAAGACAAGACAAGCATCAGAACCAGACTCCAATACAATTAAGGATGTCAGAATTATCCCAGACCAGTAATTTAGAACAACTGTGATTGATATACTAAGGGCTCTAATGGATAAAGTAGACATCACACAAGAATAGATAAGCAATTTAAAGAGATAGGTGAAAATTCTAAGAATGACTCAAAACATAAATGCCACAGATCAAAACCACTGTAACAGAAATGAAGGGCTTGTGGGTGTGGGGGCTCAGGCCCATAATCCCAGTCACTCGGAAGCCTCAGGCAGGATGATTACTTGAGGCCAGGAGTTGGAGACCAGCCTAGACAACATAGAAAGACCTTGTCTCTAAAAAAAAATAAAACGAATAAATGAAGGGCTTATTAGTAGACTAGACACAGCTGAGGAAAGAAATCTTTGAAGTTGAAGCTATTTCAACAGAAACCTCAAAAACTGAAAGGCAAAGAGAGAAAAGACTAGAAAGGACAGAACAGAATATCCAAGAACTGTGAGACAACTACGAAAAGTATAATGAGAATACCAGAAGGAGAAGAAAGAAAAAAAGGAACATAAAAAAAATATATTTGTAACAATAATGACTGAGAATTTCCCCTAAGTTAATGTCAGACACCAAATCACAGATCCAGGAAGCTCAGAGAACAGAAAGCAGGATAAATGCCAAAAACACTATACCCATGCATATTACATTCAAACTACAGAAAATCAAAGATAAAGCTAGAGGAAAAAAACATTTTACCTATAGAGGAGCAAAAAGAAAGATTATATCTGACTTCTCCTCAGAAACCATGCAGGCAAGAATAGAATGGAGTAAAATATTTAAAATGTTGAGAGGGGAAAAAAAAGCAACACAGAATTCTGTAATTTGAGAAACTATCCTTCAAAAGTGAAGAAATAAAGACTTTCTCTGACAAAAGTTGACAGAATGTGTTGCCAGCAGACCTGCCTTCCAAGAAATGTTAAAAGAAATTATTTAAAGAGAAAGAAAATGGTTTAGAAATTCAGATCTCTATTAAAAAAAAAAAAGAGCAACAGCTGGTCTCAGTGGCTCACACCTGTAATCTCAGTGCTTTGGGAGGCTGAGGTGGGAGAATCACTTGAGGCCAGAAGTTCATAGCAAGACCCCATCTCTACCAAAAAAAAACAAAAACAAAAACAAAAAGAAAGAAAGAAAAAAAGAGCATCAACGCAGAAATAAGTAAAGGCTAAATAACTTTTATTTTTCTTATTCTTAATTGGTCTAACATATAAGTTTGTCAAAAATAGTAATATCTACAACGGGCCGGGCACAGTGGCTCACGCCTATAATCCCAGCACTTTAGGAGGCCAAGGCAGGTGGATCACTTGAGGTCAGGAGTTTGAGACCAGCCTGGCCAACATGGCAAAACTCCATCTCTACTAAAC